>NC_082655.1:69056013-69361569 GCF_028023285.1 Balaenoptera ricei
AGGGCCTTCTCCAGTTGCGGCAAGCGGGGGCCACTCTTCATTGCGGTGCGCGGGCCTCTCACTATCGTGGCCTCTCTTGTTGCGGAGCACAGGCTCCAGACATGCAGGCTCAGGAGTTGTGGCTCACGGGCCCAGCCACTCCGTGGCATGTGGGATCTTCCCAGACCAGGGCTCGAACCCGTGTCCCCTGCATCGGCAGACAGATTCTCAACCACTGCACCACCAGGGAAGCCCCTCTACTGGGAATTTTATTTCAATGACTATCTTTTTCATTTCCAAGATTTCTGCCTATTCTTATTTCATTTCTACAACTAAAAGGTAAAACTCCCCACAAGAATGTAAACTCTCTATGTGGATATGGATTTGATTTACTTCTGCTCATTGCTGCATCTCTAGCACCTATAACAGTGTGTAGAACATAGTTTGATCTTAATAAATATTTGTAAATAAATAATTGACTATTTTTATTGCAGGATTTTCTACCTTCTTCATGAATGGCAATCCTTTGTTTATATTTTGAGCATCCAAAATATACTTTGCCATGGTGTCTCAATATTTTAATTTCTTCTGGGTCAAGTTTATTTCAATGGTCATTTTCCTTGGTTCTTTTGTAGCTTTAGGCTTCCTCATGTGCTTTGGAGTTTTGTTCCGCAAGCTCATTTGAAGTGGGAGGATTTTTTTTTTTTTAACGTCTTTATTGGAGTATGGAAGATGTTTTGTTTAGTTTTATTTAGTGCTTTGAAACAGCTCCATCCAATAGCTCTCATCATCTTTTTCTTACAAATGATTCTGTGCTCATTTTGTGCCCAGAATTACCCATCTGTAATCAGTTTCATATTGGTGATCTGAGTATTACATTGTCCCGACATCTGGATTATTACCAGTCACGTCACTGAACCAGCGAGTGATTTGGTTCAGTTCTTAGTTTAACAGCCGTGTTGTCTTCCTCTTGCCACCTTAACGTCTACAAAAGTGATAGTCTCTGGAGTTTGCATCCTTGCTCAGAAGTAGAGGGGCCCTTCTCTACAACCTGGTTTCAGAGTGAGGCTCACTCTGGATCTCCACCTAGTGTAGGATGACTTGAATTTCTCATTTCCCTGCACAAGTTGTACTGGCCCCGAGTCCACCTGCAGAGCTCAGGAGGCCAGAGGCCTCAACACAGCTTACAAATCAGCACTTGAATTTCCGTTCCATTTGTGGGCCACTGAGATGATAAATTATGAACTCAGCTGCGACTCTTGCATTTTCTGTTTTCATCTTTTGTCTAGCATTGCTATATGCTTGGAACAGAGAGGGTGCTTCGCAGCTGGAACCCACAGAGAGAATACCGATCAGATGTCCTCACGCCTTTCCTCAAGTGTGCTTGAGAAAAGTAATGTGGTTAAAAAGAGTATGCAAGTCCATGGACAAATTATTTAGCCTCACGTGGCCTCAAGTCCCTCATTTTTACAATGGAGAGTAAAATTGTCTAATATATAGGTAGCATAATGTTGAAGATGAATCAATGCATATGAAGTGCTCAGTACTGTGGTAAGCAAATAGGACTCATGCAATAGACAATAATAATCACTATTCATGTGTGCACAGTAGGAGGGGACTCTGGGAACATTTTTATCCATAGCCAGGAGTAAAATAAGGCCCAAACCTCCTGCTTTCCCCTGAAGTCATCTAGAATATTTTATGATACATGTAAAAAATGAATATTAAAGCAGATATTTGGAATCTACATAATTCCATGATCAGTGCACAGAGTTCAAGTCTAAAAAGAAAAGAACGTTTTTAGGTTAAAGAAAAGGAGAGTGTCAGTTAAATGGCTTAATCAGGTGCACTGGTTGTAAAAACTGCAGTTCTCCTATACCTTGAATAGATTGGGAAGAAATATATTCTGTAAAAGCAGTCCATATCATCAGCACCACCTGAGGAAAACTTCACTCTAGAAACCTACCACTACAGCAGGCCACACTGAGCACTCTTCCTACTTTCTGAAAGAGATGTTCCTTTAAAAATAAAGTTGTCACTGATTCAGCCAGTTAAAAGCAGGATCATGTTGATCTAATTCTACTATAGTCACTTAAACTGACTTGGAAGAAATCTTCAAATTTTCCTTGGGACAAAATCTTTAAAGAAAAAAAAAAACATATTTGATGAAGCGAGCCAGCAGAAAACTAAAATTAAAAATTTTTATAGATTTAAAATGTATAAATGCTCACATCAAGTTAAACCCTTATTCAGAAAGAATCTTGTCTTTTCTAAGCTGCTATAGAGCAAAACTAAAATAGAAAAAGCATCTAATGATATAACTGCACCCTTCAAAATGCTTTTAGAAGATAAAAGCCTAACAAATTCAGAGTTAAATATATTGGCTGATCCAGACTTGTGTGAGTAGTTAATATTTGTTAATCCATGATTATAGAAAGCAACAAATTATTATAAAATATATCTATGGGCTGATGACATCTAGAGAATAGAACCATGAAAAACGGCTTCTTTGTGACTCCTGTGAAATTTACACAGCCACGAAATATTTTAATTCAATCAATTATTTGTTAAAATAAAAATTTGGACTTGAGCCTTCAACTAATTTTGGGTACTCCCCCCTCAGAAAAATGGTTGTTCAGCCATGTATTTTACCATCCCTAAGGTTTACAAGCATTCATAGAACTTCAGTATTTTTCAGAATATGACAAATAAATTCCCACAGGGAATAAATTTCTAATGCACTTCCCTTAATTACAAAAGTCCTGCAATACCCCTTAATCAAAATTTACAAGAGAGTTAATGGTAAAACTGGATTAATGCCAAAACTGACTGTGGTTTATTATGTTTCTGAGGTTAGTAAGAATGAAGTCATGGTTCTTTGTCTCAATACAGCAAATCTTATTAAGACCATTTTGAAAGCACTCCTGCTACTTTATGTAGGAGGAACAGTAAGTTTCCTTTCATGCAGGCATACATCAGGCTTTGTTGTCACAACTTGTAAATGAACCCTGCCATATAAAATGGATATATTATGATATTTTCCATTTAGTCCCTATAGAATAAAACACCAATGAAAGAGGTGATAATGTCATGTTACAATAAATAGTGGTATAGATATATCCAAATTAAATAGTAATTACAATGGAACAAACCTTGGGAAAACACCTCATACAATCTAGCAGCAAAGACAAATACACAGGTATCTAGAATGCAGGGCAGAAAGTGAAAGGTACGTTAAAAGGTACAGAAAGTTATTGGGATATACCCACGTGAGGAAGAAGGAAGGCCACATAAGAATATGGTACATGAGTTGGATTTTGACGGATGGATGGGACAGGTCAAAATGGGAAAACAGCATTTCAAGTGGAGGAAACACCATAAACAACAGAACAGAAAGAGCAACGGATGGAGCCAAGTTGGCCAAAGAGCAGGTTCATATAAGGCAGGGAGAGAAAGTGCTGGGCAAGTGGGCTGGATCCATGTTGTGAGGAAATTAAATACCAAACTAAGGAATCGTAATGAATTTGTTAAGCAGTAGAGAAGCACTGCACAGTAAAAACTTTGCTACTGCTCAAAAAGTAAGAATAAATGGAAAGAAGTACATGACCCATAAGATAATTTAGGGAAATTAGAGCTGCAAGAGACCCTAGAAATGAAAAGACTAGTTCAGCATTCATAACAAGACCATGGTAATGGACATAGGGAATCGATGTTTGCCAGGAGAGAAAGAAAATGAGTTTGGAGAACATCGAGATTAGTTTACGGAGAGTTATGCAAGTTAAAGTATTGATACTAACAAGAATTAGGAAAATGATTTCTCCAACAAGGAAAGAATTAGGGTCATAGCTCTACAGGGTCAGGCTGATGCTCCAGGAATGGTCAGGTTTTTACATAAAGAGAGACCACACAACAGCCTGATATAAAATTTAAACATATTAATTTTGTCATAGGAGATACTCAGAGGTTAAATCAATGACAAAAGTGATTGGCATTTGGCAATCTCATTTGGCACTTCTTTTTGCTTTTTCTGGGCATGCTGGAGGATATCCAATTTCTAAGATAGGTGATTAAGGCATAAGAGTCACTGGTGTTTTATAAATAAGGAGGAACAACTATAGTATTCAGCTCAGGTCTCTGCTATATTCTTGTTTCTTCTCCAGATCATTGCTTATGAGATCATCTCTAAATAATTTATGGAAATTTCTCACTTGGCCAGACTCATATATACTTCTCCTAATATCATGTCCTACCCCTAAATATTCTAAACTGTATCAGGTAGCTTTGGGATTTTAGCATTTACTCTGCATTTCAAAAAGGAGCTATGACAATGGTCAATTATGGATATTAGTCATAGACATGATTATATATGCCATTATTACGGTGGTACAGCAGTCGACTACAGGTGTGACTATTTCATTGAGTATTACTGTTAAACTGCATTTGACTATCATAGCACTTAAGTTAGGAAAAAAAAAATTCCACAGAAAATCTCATTAAGATACACAGATCTTCTGTATAAAGGAGAATCACCAGACAGGTTCAACCTGTGCCTACATATGGGCAAAGAATACATGACGAGTAAGTAGGTAGGAGAATGCTGATTTGTCCCTTCATCCCACCCACCTTCTGTGCCCATAAACATTAGCCTGACTTCTCTGGAATAGGCTTTATTGAAAGTTACATGAAGAGAAACTCTGAATAATGAGATAAACTTGGATTTGCTTGGATAAATTTGTCTTTTGGCTTGTCAAAAACAGAGCACCTAGGGTTATAGGTGTTGTTACAAAAGTGCCTGTTATCAATTAACAGCTCCATTTCTACTTGAGTGTCAGGGAAAAAAATTCCTGAAAGGTTAACAAGACAATATGTGTGACCACAGAGAGCAATACTTTCTCACATTATAAAAAAAAAAAAAATTCCTCTGAGATTTCTCTTAGGCCCCGAAAACAGAATTATGGTGTCAGAGATAGTGGAGACGTACCCCACTCCTCCCTACTGCTGTTGATAACCCAATTTCACTCTTCTCCTTTTTGACAACCTTCACTCAGTGAGTTGACTGGATTAAAATCCTCTTCTCTGCTTCCCAAACCCTCCTTTACTCCACGAGGAATTTTGCTCCTCTTTTCATGAGTCTTCTAGGGTGATATTCCTTTCCTGCACCTGCAGCACGTACATACCACCACAGGCACCGTCTACTGTTAAAATTCTGCATATAAACAGATTTCCCAATGGCAACACCATGCCCAGTCATTACAAAACACAATCTTCGTGAAAATGGACAGAAAAAGCAAATCCGTAAAAATAAGAAATCCTTCCCAAGAATAAAGTTTAATTATATTTTTAAAAATCTCATTACACCCAGGAAAAACAGTAAAGTCAAGGAATATTTTTATTTTTAAACTAATTCTATTTAATTTAATAAAAATTATGTCTCCAGAAAGTGTGGCATGCCCATATTAAAGGATGCTTTTTTAGGTTTAAACTCGTAAAAGTCTTATAACAGCTCAACTGACAAGATGTTGACAGGTCAGTGCCTTCTCCACGTCTTTCTGTGTATTCCTTACTTGACTCCAGTCGGCCTTCAAAATTACCTTTATAAAGCATAGATATGAGCATTTCATTAACTTGCTTAAAGACCTTCAAATTCTCCCAGCACCCAAAGTCTACACCTGGGGTATTCAAGGCCTCTCTTAACAATTCAGCAACAAACTTCCCATCCCATCTCTCACCTCTTCAGCCTGCCATGTTCAAGTTCGAGTCCTCTAACATACCATCCACATGAAAATCTCTCCACCTTCTCTCGTGTTACTCTCTCTGCCTGGAATGGCCTCTCACCTCTTCTGCTTGGCAAAATTCCACTGATCCTGCAACACCCTGCTCAAAAACAACATCTTCTTGAGAACTTCCCCACTGAAACAAATTTATCTCACTATATGACACCAAGTTGCACTCATTCTGTCCACTCTGCTAAATTGCATACTCTCAGGGGGCAGAGACCCTTTTTTCTTTTAACATTTTTATTGGAGTAGAATTGCTTTACAATGTTGTGTTAGTTTCTGCTGTAAAACAAAGTGAATCAGCTATATGTATACATATAATCCCCATATCCCCTCCCTCTTGCATCTCCCTCCCACCCTCCCTACCCCACCCCTCTAGGTGGTTTGTTTTTTTTTTTTTAATAAAAATTTATTTATTTATTTATTTTTGGCTGCGTTGGGTCTTCATTGCTGTGCGCGGGCTTTCTCTAGTTGCTGTGACTGGGGGCTACTCTTCCTTGTGGTGCGCGGGCTTCTCATTGCGGTGGCTTCTCTTGTTGTGGAGCACGGGCTCTAGGCTCGTGGGCTTCAGTAGTTGTGGCCTGCAGGCTCAGTAGTTGTGGCCTGCGGGCTCAGTAGTTGTGGCTCGCAGACTCTAGAGTGAAAGCTCGGTAGTTGTGGCGCACGGGCTTAGTTGCTCCGCAGCATGTGGGATCTTCCCAGACCAGGGCTCGAACCCGTCTCCCCTGCATTGGCAGGCAGATTCTTAACCACTGCGCCACCAGGGAAGTCCGAGACCCTTATTTTTGAGTAAGGATCAATTTTTTTAATGTTCATGCTTTTTTTAAATTGTGATATAGTGGATGTACAAATTATATGTTACAGGTGTACAACACAGTGATTGACAATTTTTAAAGGTTATATTCCATTTAGAGTTATTATAAAATATTGGCTATATTCCCTGTGTTGTACAATATATCCTTGTAGCTTATTTATTATATACATGATAGTTTGTACCTCTTTATCCCCTGACCCTATCTTGCCCCATTTTAAAAAATTTTGTGATCCCATACCCAAGACAGTGCCTGACTCATAGCCTGCAACTAATACTTGATGTAGTATTGAACTGAATTGAGTTTTATTTCATGAGAGCTATAAAGGAATTGGGGTTTCCACACTGTCAAGCAACTAAATATATGTGTGACCTAACAGAGAAAAAGAAATATATTAAATATCTTAATTTTTAAAATAGATAAAATAATTATTATGCACATTTGAAAAAGAACTCTGTAGGAAGGGTTCTTCTTAAGTTTATAAATATTAAGCTACATCTCAATTAACACTGAAGCACAATACTTAAAGGATTTAACAATCATAAGAACTTAAAAATAGGGAGGAAGGGCATTTCAATATTCCCTCCTTGGTGAAAGACAACTATGATTAAGAGAAAAATATTCATAAGATCTCTTGCAAGACTCACAGGAATGCTGTTTTACCTATAAATGAATTTATAAATAATTTCTGCTAAATGACTAGCAGAAATGATACAGCAAAATTCTTGTTCAGTTCTAAATATGAAAAGACAAAAATAAACATGATTAAGTACTATCACATTTAGATGTTAAATGCCTAACTCTTGGCTATTATACTTTTACACTAGAACCTATAAAAAGCTGTGATTTCCTTTAAGTGGCAAAATCCAAGGCCCTTAGTACAATACCTGACACATAGCAAATTACTCAGTATTAGCAATCATTATCATCATTTTTATTCATTACTTAACATTTTTTAAATTTTTAAATAAAAATTGTATATATTTAAGGTACACAATAAGATGATCTGAAACACATAATGAAATGAGTACTAGAGTCAAGTTCATTAGCATATCATTACTTCACACAGTTACCATTTTTTGTGTATGTAAAATTTCCTGGATTCTACTCTCTTAGCATACTTCCAGGGTTCAATACAGTATCATTAAGTATAGACAACATGCCAGTACATAAGCTCTCTAGACTCATTCATCCTACATAACTGCAAATTTGTACCCTCTGACCAACATCGTCCTATTTCCCCCACCTCCCTATTCTACTCTGTTTCTGTGAGTTCAACTTCTTCTTCTTCTTCTTTTTTTTTCCAGATTCCACATATAAGTGAGATCATATGGTATTTGTTTTTCTCTGTCTGGCTTATTCCACGGAGCATAATGTCCTCCAGGTTCATCTCACTCGGCCTTGGCCATAAGGTTTCTGCTAAGAAATCTGCTGATAGCCTCATGGGGGTTCTCTTGTAACTGAGCAATTTTTTTCCTTTGCTGTTTTAAAAATTCTCTCTTTGTCTTTGATTTTAGACAATTTTATTATAATAAGTCTTGGAGAAGAACTGCCTGGGTTGAAACTTTTTGGAGACCTATAAATTCATGAACTTGGATGTCCAAATTCCTACCCAGATTTGGGAAGTTATCAGCTATTATTTCTTTAAAAAAGCGTTCTGCCCCTTTCTTCCTCTCTTCTCTTTCTGGGGCTCCAGTAATGTGTAGGTTGTTTCTCTTAATGGTATCCCATAATTCATGTAAGCTTTCTTCACTGTTTTCCTCTTTTTTTTCTTTTTGTTCCTCTGACTGGATAATTTCAAATACCCTGTCTTCAAGTTCACTGATTTTTTTCTTCTGCTTGGTTGAATTTGTTGTTGAAGTTCTCTATTAAATTCTGCAGTTCAGTCATTGTATTCCTCAACTTGAGGATTTCTGTTTGGGTTTTTTAAATGGTTTCTATTTCTTTGTTGGACATCTCATTTTGTTCATTCACTGTTTTCCTAATTTAGTTGTCTGTGTTTTCTTATATTTCACTGTATTTCTTTGAGAATCATTCTGAATTCTTTGTCAGGAGGTTTATAGATCTCCATTTTTTTAGAGTCAGTTATTGAAGCTTTTCTTTCCTTTGGTGATGACATGTTTCCGTGATTATTCATGAACCTTGTGCTCTTGTGCTGGTGTCTGTGCATGTGAAGTAGGAGGCAACTCTCCCAGTCTTTACTGACTGGCTTCAGCAGGAAAAGCTTGTCACCAGTCAGTCCACACAGAAATTCTGCTGGAGCCATCTGGTGGAATCTGCAGGCAGGCAGGTCTCGTGCCTGGGTCAGCAAGTAGACAGGTGTGGTGTTTGGATCTACAGGGACCAGCCTGGTACCTGGGTCTGCAGGAGCCCACCTGGATCCTGGGGCCATGGGGGCTAGACTGGTGCTGGGGTCCACAGGGAAGATGGGTGCTCACGTCACTCTCCTTCCCCCAGGAGGAGGGTGCCTCTCTCCACACTGGGCTGGCCAGACTTGAGGGAGGGGTGATGGGGATACTGTGAAATGGCCTCTCCTATCCTCTTCAATGCATCCTTTCTTATTTATGTGCTCCATTCAGGTGCTGTAATCCTTCACCCAGAATCCTTAGCTCTTATGAAGTCATTTTTATTCATAGATAGTTGTTCAAATTAATGTTTTTGTGAGGGGAGGAGCATTGGAAACTACTAAACTACTATCTTGCTGCTGTCACTACCCCACTATTATTCCTTCTTTAAGACCCATCTTTAACAACACCATCTCTCTCAAACTTCCTAAGGATCTTCAGAATCAGTGGCTTTTCCATGGACCCCAGCACCTACTGCATCCCTACACATCAGTACCTATTGTTGTGTCCTGAAAGGCTTTGTTTACATGTTTCTTTCCCCCACTAAACTATAAGCACCTTGTAGACAGAGACAATGTACAGTGTACCTTTATTACTTTATCACCTTACACAGTGCCATGCACACTGTGAGTATTCAATACATTTTGGTTGAATAAATAAACGAATAATTAACTTTCCTAAAATTCCTGCTGAATAACAGGTCTAAACCATTTCCAAGAAGAAAGTGTCTTCTTTCAAGAAAGAGTCTGTGTCCAAAAGTATTAGAAATCATCTATCACAAATAATAGCTGTCGGTCAAGAAAAATATTGCCAAGCATAGTAAATTTTCTCCATCACAAAACAAATACACACTCTCACTATTTTGCTTATGAACCTTACTTAAAATGGAAAAAAATTAACTGTCTGAAAAAGATAAACTAGGTCACTGCCCTATTTTAAACTTTGAAAGTGTTTAATTAAGATCTGCTGAAGCAGTGTGGAACTATCACTGTCTTCTAAGATATTAAGGCAGACAATTCAAAAATGAGTCTCATCTCATAAAAAACTGCACACATCTGCTTCAGAGGGAAGGCTTGGGAAATTGTAATATGACTAGAAATACTGACATACAGACATTTGAAATATGTCATTAGCAGAATTTAGAAATAGTGAGTATGGTAAGTGAAAATACATTAAGAAACTGAAGGTCCCTTGGGACTCTTTTTTTGTAATTTCATTCCTCAGATGAGCAAACAGATCACAGGTAAGTTTTAAAGAACTATTTGGAATTAAACATGATCTCTGTGAGGGCAGGGGCTACATCATGTTACCACTGTATGCCTGGCACCTAGAATATTGCCTGAGTCAAAGCAGTTGCTCAGTAAATATTTGTTAAATGAATCATTAAGTAAATAATTAAGGAAAAGTGAAAATCGGTACGGATAGACAAGAAATCATCTTGTCCACTACTGAGTCCTTCCTGCAAAGAACTGTAAGTTTGATCAAGTGCATTCTAATAAAAATGTAAACTGAGTGAAGTAAGTCAGACAGAGAAAGAGAAATATTGTATGATATCGCTTCTATGCGGAATCTAAAAAAAAATTTAAAAATAAAAATAAAAATAAATGATACAAATGAACTTATTTAGAAAACAGAAGCAGACTCACGGACTTAGAGAATGAACTTATGGTTACCAGGGCGGGAAAGTGGCGGGGAGGGATAGTTAGGGAGTTTGGGATTGACATGTACACACTGCTATATTTAAAAAGGATAACAAACAAGGACCTACTATATAGCACAGGGAACGCTGCTCAATATTATGTAACAACCTAAATGGGAAAAGAATTTGAAAAAGAATAGATGCATGTATATGTATAACTGAATCACTTTGCGGTACACCTGAAACTCACACAACATTGTTGATCAACTCTACTCCAATATAAAATAAAAAGTTAATAAAAAAGTAAGTACGTCTTCACCTATCCATGTATCTTTTAGACACTGTCCAATAACGTCCTTCCTCTTCCAGTCAAAATTTCTCCCAAAAAAGACTACCTCGGTAATTCTCCTTCCAAACCTCTGAACCACTCCCCTTAGCTGACTGCAGTCAGATCTCCACCCATCACACTACTCGCACCGTTCTCCCTATTAATGCCAATGAAGTTATTTGTACTGGCCAAATCCAGTGGACATTTTCCAGGTGTTATTTTCTGAATCTCTTCTTACAGAGGCACTCTTGATCATCCACTCCTTCACATTCTCTATCCGCTAAGTCTTTTGACATTGGCCTGGTGCCTTGTCGGTTCCCACACAATTCCTTAACCTTGCCTTTCTGCCTCTTCCACCAGCTCCTCTTCCTGACCTGCCCCTTCAGCATCTGATTCTGCCTCACCTCACTATTCTCCCTCTGAACCCTCTCCTGGGTCATCTTTTTTTCCTCTTAGGGACTCAAATCTGTGCATCTCTAAGCTCCAGATTTGTGTGTTTACTTATGTGTTTAATAAACAAATACTTTACAAGCCAGGCACAGTGTCAGGCACCGGGATAAAAGGTGAAAAAAAAGACAGTATTTACCTGCAAAGAATTTATGTTTGAGAGCGAGGACAATAAATAGGTAATTACAATCCAGCGTGATGAGTGGTCTAAAAAGGGTCATTAGCAGAGTGTTAGAAAAGCACATCAGTGAACGCATTACGACAAATAGTGAAGTAAGTCAGAAAGAGAAAAAGAAATACCGTATGCTAACACATATATATGGAATCTAAGGAAAAAAAAAAAAAAAAAAGGTCATGAAGAACCTAGTGGTAAGACGGGAATAAAGACACACACCTACTAGAGAATGGACTTGAGGATATGGGGAGGGGGAGGGGTAAGCTGTGACAAAGTGAGAGAGTGGCATGGACATATATACACTACCAAACGTAAAATAGATAGTGGGAAGCAGCCGCATAGCACAGGGAGATCAGCTTGGTGCTTTGTGACCATCTAGAGGGGTGGGATAGGGAGGGTGGGAGGGAGATGCAAGAGGGAAGAGATATGGGAACATATGTATATGTATAACTGATTCACTTTGTTATAAAGCAGAAACTAACACACCATTGTAAAGCAATTCTACTCCAATAAAGATGTTAAAAAAAAAACCAGGTACTAGGCAAAGGAAATGAAGGGTCTTTAAGGCACAAGGAAAATTTAGGAGTGAGAATAGAAGTTGTCCATTTAGATCATGGAATTTAAGTCTCTGCAAAGCTTCTTAATTCCCTCCAGAGAGGGGAAGGCGTGAGAAACGGCAGTTGGGTGATGACTCAGCAGATCTAAACAACAGTTGAATGAATGAATGAGTGAATGAAAAGGTAAAGAAGGAACAAGAGGGGGAGGAGGTGATAGAGAAGAGAGGGACAGACATGGGGGGGGGGACAGGGAGGGAAGGGGGAGGAAGAAGGCGAAGGAGGGAGAGGGTGCCTCACCCTTTATTTATCATGGATTCCTCTATGCTGCTTTAGATATAAATGAAGAGGCAAATGATGTAAGAGTTAAAAGATTTTTCCATTGTCCTGATTGTTGATAAACCACTGTAAATCTGTCTAACCTTCCTGAAATCCTTGTAGCATTCAACAACAAGAACTTGAGAGTAATAAGAAATACTAACCCTGCACTATGGATATGAGGGCATGTTCTTAATACTTTCATTCAATTACTTCAATACTCTTTCAGCATCTATTTAGGTATAAAGCCATGTTCTGTTTTAGGAATGCGTCAATGAGCAGAGACAAAGCTCCTTCCCTCAGGGAGCTTGCACTCTAGCACACACGAGGGGTGGTGTGAATCTGTCTTCCTCCCCTGGTGAAAGTCTGAAAAACCCGACTCCAGAAGGCTTTCTGTGTGGGAAAACAGCAACTCCTAATGCTGGCTCTTCCCACATCTGCTTTTCTACTATATGCAGCCCTGTTCCCTATGTGGTTTTCAAAGACATTTCTTCACCCAGACATGAGACAAGCTTGCTCTCCCCACTTCAGAATCTGCTCTCGGTTCACCTTCCAATTTCCACCTCTGTTTAGGGAACATGCACACATATATGAAAGACCAAAGCGACCTCTCTCACCAGGAATTGTTTACTTTAAATTCTAGCCTATGTCGTCTAGCTTAGTGCCTCTCAAAATGTGGTTCTCAGACTTAAGAACTTGTTCCCAAGAATTCAGAAATTGCATAACAATTTATATTGCCTCAACATGCAAATAATTAACAGTACTTTTGTTATTGAATAGGAGATTGATCAGTCCAGTAAGTCGTGCATGGCGTGAGCTGCAGAAGAGTCACACACAGGAGGGCTACAGGGCGATAAGTGATATCGGAAGGTTTGTCAACCATAAACCAAAAGGGTATTATAAAAACTGAAATCAAACATAAACATGTGTTTTTATTTACAACTTACCTCTACTGTCACTTTGTCAATCAGAATTTTAAAAATTGATGGCTTAATATAATTAACTAAATGAGAGAAATCAAATTGGTAGAATTCATCCATAATTTATGGATGACAATACAATTTCATTGAATTTTTGTTAAGAAATTGCGTTTAAATCTTCCCTTCCTGTGAATATATATCTCTGTGAGACTGGTTTTCTTCTATTAGGAGGGTTATGGGTTATTAAAACAAGCATAGAAAGAGTTTAGAGGCGCATTTTCCTCTGTAAGCTAGGCTGCCATCCCAACCTAGATTAGTTACCAAACAAGAAACTACTCATTTCTCACATTTAAAACTTTAAATATTAGTATATGCAGTGTTTGTTCAAAGTATACATAAAGATGTTGAATATGGGGAATCACTATTTCACTCATAACTTTAATTTTGATTGCAAAATAACAAAAATGACCTCAATGGCAATTCTTTACTAATTGCCCAAAGAATCTGGTAGCATTCAAGGTATAGTAGAGCAGAGCTGAATGTGATACCTTCCATTTAGCTTTTATTACAAATTGTATAAAAAGTTACTGCTTCTAATACTGTCCTTGGAGGTACGTGGAAGCCTTCTTCTGCTTTGCTCATAGCAGTTGGGCAATCACCGTTTCTGTCTTTGGGCTAAATCCAGGCCTGGAAGCATAGCTGGGGCTGTGCATCCTTCTGGATAGTTTTTCACAATTGCCTCTTTTATAGTTTTTCTGGTGTGAAATCGAATGAAGTATCTAGGTTGCTTTCAGGAGTATCTCTGTGCACAAATAAAACTCTTCCAGCTCCATCTTGAAGAGTTATATTATGCAGATGCCCTCTGTCTTCCCCACTGGGCAGTGAGGTCACCTGCTCCAACACTGAGTACACTGGGAAGCCCTTGATACTAATTTTATTCTCCAAGTAAGTTGCCCTGCAGGAAACCCACAAAATCCACCATCCATGAAGCTCACCTTCAGGTACAAGTCTTTGTGATCAGCTACTCCCTATGCTAGGCAAATACTGAGGACTGTACAAACCTCCTCTCAGCTAACACTCCTGTCAGCCTATGAAGCATCACTAGCTCCAAAGGACAAATAAGGAAATCAAGGTTCAGAGATATTGAGAAATTGCCGCAAGTCAGACCACTAGTCAATGCAAGAGTGGCGACTGGAATCCAAGTGTGACCAACTTTCCCTCCTCTAGTATATTACTGCAGCGGGCAATTCCAGATCATTAACCTTCTGGTTTTTCTCATTTATATCACTGTACAAATTCTAAACCAACTGAAAACAAAATATTCCCACGACCTAAATGTCATTTGGTCTATTAAGCATATTTCTGTTTTTTCTTACTTAGCTCATAAGAAATGCAATGAGCATCAATCACATTAGATCTACTAAAAATGCTTCTCCTTTAGACAAGGAAGGGATTTGTTCATTTTTTTTCTCACTGTGTTTTCTGAATGTGTCTGGTGTTACATCTGACTTCACTGATTTCTCAAGTATCAAGAGGAAATTCAAAGTTTATAGCAATGGAAGCACCTCTAAGAAGCATTTAACTTATTAATGTGTACACAATTGTATGAAATATGCTATGAGTGGAACAGAACTATAGGTTTTTAATTTTGCATGATGAACATGTCTTAATATTGACTAGACTTAAAATATTCTATTGAGTTCACTTTTATTCTATTAAAATATTTTATATTTAATTATAGTGTATCATTATTATTATTATATAATTAAATTATATTATTATATCTAATATTACTTAGTGTATATTTCAATACTTTATTTTGGGATTTGATGCAAAGACCATGGCTGACAATGCATGCTGATGACATTTAAAATGTATGCACATGAATTCCCCTTCCCTGACAACGTGTATTATGAGGGCAAAAAAAATACATTAGTGAGTTTGATTCACAGTCAGACTTCAGACATAATTTCTTTCATTTCCAAGTAACAATAATACTCCAACTATTTCAGCCCCTTTTACTTCTACTCTGGTCTTTGTCATAGCTTCTTTTCTAGTTCTACAGCTATGAAACTAACCCCTTTTCAGAGACAACAAATCAGAATGCTTCCTTGTCCTTTGAAATTCCCATTATTTTCAAAGAAGATTTTACATATTTGTGTTGTACTTAACGCTTTTATTGTAAGTGATTAAAGTTGTATTAAATCACTTCCCCAAGCCAAACACATTAATACTGGGATCATTCCCTACTTCAGAGAAGTAGTGGAGTGCTGTAATAAAAGTGAGTGCTGTGACAGGGAGATCAGCTTGGTGCTTTGTGACCACCTAGAGGGGTGGGGTAGGGAGGGTGGGAGGGAGACGCAACAGGGAGGGGATATGGGAATATATGTATACATATAGCTGATTCACTTTGTTATACAGCAGAAACTAACACAACATTGTAAAGCAATTATACGCCAATAAAGATGTTAAAAAAAAAAAAAAGTGAGAGCTGTGGAGCTGGAAATAGCTAGTTTGAGAGGCTTGGTGTCATCACTGCCAGATGCCTGCATTTGAGCAATTCACCGACCCTCTCTGTATGTGAGGTGTTACCACCCGGGAAGTTTCATGCCTTATTTTGGCTTTAGCTATGTCTGACCTCTATGGGAGTGACTCCAGCCTACTGGACAGAGACTCTTGGATGTCAGTCTCACATCTCAAATCCAATTCAATTCAGTATCTTGCACTACAACCCCAAAGGAGCTTCTCCGCTTGTTTCCTCACGATATCAGAGAATAATCCAGGCACCCAAACCAGTATGTCTCTGTCTCCCTCTCAACATACCATGTATTTAGTGGAGAAGATTTTTTTCCCCTAGTTCTCATATATTTCTAAAATCTATGCCTTCTTCTCCATCTCCATTTCTACCTGCACAGGGTTTTTATTGACACTTGCCTGAACTATTTTCATAGCTACCTAATCAGTCTTTCTGACCCTAGTCTTGTCCTCACCCCTAACTGGCCTTCAGTGGTATCCCCAGGCTGCTCAGTTAAAGATGTTTTGCTCCCTCGCCACTTAGAACTCACAAGTGAATAGTCTCACCTACAGGCTTCAGCCTAAGCTCCTCAGCCAGCGGGCGTCCGAGGTCCCCCGTGGCCTGCTCCTGCCCACCCCGCTCCTGCCTCCCTTCTGCCCCTCCTCACCTGTCACGGTTCTGCAATGCCTTTGCTCTTATCACTCCCTCCCACTGAAACAGCCTCTCCTGTCCTGCATCTCTCCCGCCAGCAGTCATCTGTCTGAACTCCCCCGTCCTTGGTCTCTCCTAAGTGCTTCCCTTCTACACTCCCTGGGCATCCTGTAACCACCATGGTGGTTAGCAGAGAATTTCAAAATTACCTGTTCACCACATCAACTCTTCCTCCCCTTTCAGATTCACAAGGTCATGTTGTCTAACTCATCACTGTATCCCCAATACTGTACACATTCCTGCACTTGCATACAGGTGCACCATAAATACTGCTGAAACATAGGAATATTTCCAAACCCATTCAATACTGACATCAGAGCCCACACCATTCACCAGACGTTCTGTCGAAAATCATCATGATGTCAGTCAGGACCCCACCACTGTTTATGTGCTGTGTTCTGGTTTGGTTGCCCCAAATCATCTACATACAAGCATTCATTAATCACCTATGAATAGATACCTTATCAGCAATGGGTAAACCAAAAGAGAAAGACAAGGTGAAAAGGAGAAACAGATACATATAAAAAGAATATAAAGCATAATGTGGTAAATGTTATAACAGATGCCTATAAAGGGAAAATAAGGAAAAAGACTCACCTTAGGGAGGTGGAAGACCTCTCAGGGAGGATGGATTTTGAGGTGTACCAAGAAAGATGGGAAGGAATTGGTTAAAGCAACGGAAACTAAAGTCCTTCTGGCTGAAATTACCAGAAGCCAAGCAAAGATGTGTTTGATTTTCTTCCTGAATGACCGACAGAACTTCACAAACTTGAACCTATGTAAGATAGAACTTTGCCCTCAGTTGCAGTTGGGTGGTCTATATAACTAGACAGCTAATTTACAAACATAAGGCTCTTACTCTTCACATAAATTATGATTTTCAATAAATCCATATTAATTTCTTCTAAGTTACAATTTTGTCTTTTCTATCAAAAGCTCTGGGCCCAAGCTAAATTTCCTGACTGGTGAAGGGGTAAAGTTTTGAAAGGATAATTTGTGATTCACTCACTTTCCATGGTCCATCCACCAAACCAAAGAAGTTTGAAATGTCAGCAAAAAGGAACTGAACAAAAGCAATAGGAAAAAAATTCACTGAAAGAGCTTGAGTAGGATGCTTTGAATATATTTTTTAAAGACTGACTGTCCTCATGATCAGCTAGAAAAGTCAGCAGAGTTAAAAATAAGAATCAGCCTTGCTTCCATAAGCAGGGACCATTTTTCCTCACAGAGTGTATTTCTCTAACTGATTCTTCAGGGTGTGCTTATTTTCTCTTTGATACTTCCAGCTCTAATTTATCCCTTGGGAAATTCTGAACATAAGGTACTTTGATCTTCCCTTTGCTTTGGTGAAAACAATAGCTTTCCTTAGCCTGCAGAGAGGTAATTCTCTTCAAATGTTTCTTATTGAAGATGATTTTACTTGCTTCAATTTGTCAGCCAGAAAATTTATTCATCCTTGATAAACATCATCACAATGGACTTATCACAAAAATGTGAAAACTCAGAGTTAAGTCATTCTAATCTCATTTGTTGCCCTTATCTAAAAATTGAATTAAAAATTCCTTTAATGTAAAAGTAAAATAAATATTAGACATAATTACAACTTCTCAAGGGCAAACGAATTAGTTTGAATTCAGACAGAAATAAGTACAGTCCAGATAATTAAATGAGATTACATGCATAAATACATAGGCAACTATATCATATTTTCAGAAAGTAATGGTGGCAATGCTTAATGGAATTACAGCATTTTTCAAATAAAGAAGAGATATGTTGCTCTCAAAAGTGCCACTATAATTTCAGCTTTGTCTGATCTTGTCTCATGTGAAATGTATGAACCTTGGCTACGCTGATGAATTTTCTCGGGAGAGGTCTCCAACAGACTCAGCATCTGTACCCTTCAAATGGCCCAGAATTTTCTGAATAGAAAATGAAGCAGACTGGATACTGGAATAAATTCAAAAAAATATCCCACCCAAAGAAGACCAATACATTGCAATTAATCTGATTTCCAATTCAATTCAACTATTTTTACGGTACTTACTATGTACCAAACACAGTGGGGAACTAGGACCTGGCTGCCCTCATATATACACAGGCAGGTAAATAGTCCACAAGTCAAAATCAAACAAATGAAAACAAAGAGGCTTTCAAAGAGTTTTAAGGAAGAAACCCAAGTAATTCCAGATGAGGCTATACCAGAAGGCTTCCTACAGGAAGACAATTTTGAGATGGGTCCTAAATAATTATACTCTTTCAGCACACGGAAATAGGGCTGGAGTGTGTCCTGAATGAACTGGGTTGAAAGAAGCTGAGGAAGAGCTGATGGTAAACGAGGGCATATTGATTCTGTTCCTACATTTGTTTCATGCCCCTCTTTCTCCTGAATTCCAGCCTCTGGAACACTTCATCTTTCTCCTCCCCCCTTTAGGATTTTCATACATACTATTCTCTCTGCTGGAAAATACCCCCTTCCCCACAACTTTATCTCCCATCTCCTCTCCCTTAAACACTGTAACCCCAACTTCTCTTTCAGAGAAAGAGTCACTTCCTCAAATAATTCATTCATGTCCCTGATACTTGGTGGGGGTGAAGGGTTTGTCAAATACAAGTATCCAGCAATTCCTTTAATTTTATATTGTGCAAGAATATGACACTTAAGTATAATTCTATTTTGTAAATATAGATCCTTTATATATGTCAGATATAGGAAAGAAACCTAGTACACTTTTAAGCATTGTAAACAAATTCAAATTCTTTGTAGATTTAGTTGTTTTCTCCTTCTACTGAAGAATCACTTCCCACGTTAAAAAAAAAAAAAAAAAAAAAGTACAACTCTGAAAACTCCATACTCCTAATCTGAAAACAGAAATAAAATGAATATACATATTTAGTTTACAGCTAGTCTTAGAGAAACAGAAATGTGGTTGTCTCTTAAGTTATAAAAAATGGAATTCGGCTGAAAGATAGGATGGAAAGCAAATATAAAACCGCTCTAGAGGAGATAACTATGCATCTGGAATGTTTCCAGTTAATTAAAAAAGAATAACTCTAAAATCTGCAGCTTTATAAAGAGAAACAATTGAAGGACAAAGGCATTATCTGTATTTTAATTGATATTCTCTCTCTGTCTCTCTGGCTCTCTCTCAGATTTTACTAAGTTCATACTCTTGTTGATTTAAGGTAGCGTTTCCACAGCTCCTCATCAATAGAAGCAAAATTTTCTGTTTCAAACGTGGGTATACTGTTTGCTATCAAAACAAGGAACGGGAAACAGTGTGTTATGAATTGAAGACTCTGAGGGAAGAAAGAGATGGGGTGGAAGATGTGCCTATAATGGAGCAGGACCCTATAGGGCCTTTGGGGGACAGACTCCTGCCCCCCACCATGTCCACCATCTGCCTCTTGCTTGTAGAAAAGGCCTCCAAGGCCTTCCCCAAGTTCCAAAGAATAAATTTAATCAGAGAAGTGAGAAAATGCAGAAACAAAGGAAAACAGCCAAGCAAGACAAAATAAAAATTGTTTAGCCATTAAATAAAGTCAAGGGTCTTTAGCTCCTCAAGAGCTACAGAGAATACTCTGAGCCATATCCTTAAGCTGTTTTGCAGATACTGAAACCCCCTCCAGGTGGAAGAACTTCACTGTATGCTGACCACAAGCACAAGCACTAGACCCCAGACAGGTTGGAACCAGAAGGCTGATGATGTCGACTCCCAATTACCTCACCACCAACCAATCAGAAGAATGTCCACGAGCTGATCACACACCCTGCAAGCCTCTCCCTCACCCTACCTTCAAAAACCTGTCTGTGAAAGCCATCGGGGAGTTCGGGCCTTTTGAGAATTAGCTGCCTGGACTCCTTGCTTGGTGACTGCATAAAATGCTGAACTCTCCTTGATTCTCCTTGACCACAACCCAGTGTCAGTGGATTGGCTTTACTGTGGATTAGGCAAGGGGACCCAAGTTTTGCTTGGGAACGTGCCTAGGACTGCAGATTGGATCGAAAGGCTGATGTCCTGCTGTTCTTTACTTTCTTATGCTGTTGGATAGTTGTAAAGACATGAAATGGTAGTAAGTCCATGCCATTCTTCATATCTGTCTCGTGCCAGGAGAACATACTCACTTTTTTTCCCTCCAGAGGTGGAGAGAAGTGACATATTTCACAGAGGTGCTATCATGGGAATGGCCAAAACACATACATGTTTCTGGCCAGACAATTCTCAGTTGAAAAAATTGTTCAAATATATAACTCTGAGATTGATATATGTGTAGCATTTCTTGCTAACATAAATAAAATGTCTATCTTCCTTCTATTTGTTACATAAAATATATTTTGGCTTTTTGAAACTTTCTTTAAAGAAAATGTGCCATTCTTTATTGAAAAAGGCACACCTTAAGGGAATATATGCTTTGAATAATTTATTTGTCTGCTTTCTGTAAAGATGATGAATTTACATTTAGATATCCCAACTCATAAGCCCTAAGAAATTCAGTATGAAGCTTTACCAAAATATTAAATGATCTCAGTAACTAATATACAACTTGTTTCCTTTTGATTTTTCTTTTTTATTTTAATGTTGACTTTATACTGAAAATAATATTTGAAAAAAGCTCATCTAGACCCCTCAAACTGAAAGGAGTAATTTAATACGAGGAATATTATTCACATTTACATTTATCTCATTAGTCACCATGCAGTGGTGCCTTCTGCCAATAAACAGGATACATTAAAATGAAAGGGTTTGGTAATGGTAAATTACATTTACGTAAGGTAGGAAAAAATGAGGCTAATGGGGATGATGGCTCATGGCCAGAGGAAATACAAAGGAAAGCCTCAGTTAGAAAAGAGAGAATAAAATAGCATGAGCATGGTGAAGGCAGGGAATAAGAATGCCCCTCCTCCGGAATTCCTTGGTTAGAATTTCTGAGTTAGACATTTACATGCTGGACTTCTTAAGAGTCTGAAGGAAATCAATGAAGAACTTTACCTGACTTGGCACAGGAGGATATATTTTAGAAACAGCTGTAAGACATTTCTGCTGGCTCGATCCTGTTCACTGGGGGTAACAACTAACCCAGGGTGTCTGCAGGCAACCAGTGTCAGGGCTCTGATGCACGTGGCAAAGAGTCCCCAGGTGTACAGCCTCATCTGAATTCCCCTGGAGACTGGAGGAGAAACTCTCAGAACAGCCAGCTGGCCTCGGCATGCTTCACTACTGCTTCCTGAAGACTTCAACCAGTTGAATTTTATTTGCAACAGATGCATGAGATATAACTGGACAGCAGGAATTCAATAAAAACCGTTCCAATGGCTTCTTTCCTTACAATAAAATCCAAACCTCCACAATGGCCTACAGCCCTACATAACCAGACCCCTACACATCTCTCTCAACACCTATCATCCTTCTCAACGTGCTAGGATCGCCCTGGCCACCTTTGTCTTCCTCACACATGATAACTTATTGCCATGACCTGTATGCGTCAATTCTCTGCTTTGGGAAAGATCTTCCCCCATACTCTGGCAAGGCCATCTAGCTGTGATTCAGGTTCCTTTCAAATACCACCTAAGGGACTTCCCTGGTGGTCCAGTGGTTAAGACTCCTCGCTTCCAGTGCAGGGGGCACAGGTTCGATCCCTGGTCGGGGAACTAAGATCCCGAATGCCACTCTACATGACCAAAAAAAAAAAGAAATACCACCTAATGTTTAAGTCCTTCCTAACTACCTGCTCTAAATGACCAACCTCCTACTATAGAAACTAGTTTTAGATTTTCTTCATTGCACTTTTCACTATCTGCAATACGTTGTTTATGGATTTATTTGCTCATTTTTTTGTCTTGCCCATTCTCACAAGAATGGAAACCTCATGAACATTCAGTGAAGAAATGGTACAGAATCAGAGCAATTGGAGGCATTTGATAATATCTGACACCAAACCTTCGTAACAGAAAATTTGTTTGTAGTGTATAATATTCACTCCATTCACTGAGATGGCCTAATATAGTACAAAAATTATGGACTTTAAAGAGAAAAACGTCTTTGATTTAAATCCTGGTTTCACCACTTATTATCTGGGTAAACTTGTGTAACTTCTCTTTAAAATGGAAATGATAATACAGAACTCACTGGCTTATTAAATAATACATATAACTTACCTAGTATTGTTACTGACTTCTAACGTGTTCTTAAAAATTGGTAGGTATTATGGCTACATTATATTTTCTTTTAAGTAGCAAATTATTTCTACCTATTCTTTGCTGTTCTGAAGAAACCTCTGTAACTGATGTGGAATCCATTGTTTCAGCTTGTCCAGTATTCTTACCCTGTGCTTTCTGTGACAGCCCACTGGTCTTCTGTGATGCTAAGCCCACCTAGGAATAGGCACATGACTCAGGTCTGGCTAATGAGACCAGGTCCTTTGCTGGAACCTTTAGTTGTTGGGGGTGGGAGGGATGGAGGGGGCACCTTCTCTTCTTCTTTGAATGCAACACTGGTCTGCAGTGACCATCTTTACCCAAATGTGAAACAAGTCTGCCTGAAAATGAAGCCCACACAGAGGAAAGGAGTACCAAGAAGAGACAGAGAGAGAAAGAGTATCTTGAAGACCCATACCCCTGGATCCAGCTGTGCCTGAAGCAGCCATATCCCCTGGATATACCTGTTAAATAAGCCAATCCATTATTTTGTTTATGCCAGTTTGAGTTTGGTTTCTGAAACTTGTAATCTAAACAATGCTTTCCAATAAAATATTAGCTTATTTATGTTTGTTTGTTGTAAGGCCTTTGTATGTTTGCTTCCAGATAATAATTTTAAACCATGTGTCTTACCACGTCACTCTTCTGCTCAAAGCATTTAGTGATTTCTTATTTCCTTATGTTTGTTTGTTGCGAGGCCTTTTCTGATGTCTAATTAGTAAATAAACAAATTAACATCCAGAATGAAACAGTTTTCAGTGAAAGTGTTAAAAAGGCTCTAGGGCTATGAGGAACTAGCGACACCTGAGGGCTATTTTTTTTAAGGCAGACATTAAGAGCTCCTTTAAAGAAATGGTCAATGTCAGCCTTTGGCTCTGAAAACCAAGAACAGATTGTTCAAAAGCAATCTCTGAGTCTTTGTGGTTACAAGTAACAGGAAAAATTAAGGAAGAAATTAACACCCTTATTCAAGAAATCAGCAGGAAGAGAAGGCATTACTGGGAGTGAAGAGGAAGATAATTGTCTTCCTGTGCAAAGGAAATCTAATATGCAGCAAGAAGGATATATAGCTGGTAACTGCTGACAAGGGCACACAATTTGTACCGAGAAGTCTGTACTTTTAAAACTGCTTTCTTCAGGAAAGATACATTAAAATGTTTTCTTATGTGAAGAGGATAGCATGCAATTAATGCACACAGGCTGTTTTTCTTAACAAAGAATCTTAAACATCTTTTCATGTATCTGTTACATATGAGCATATATTTCTGTTTAAAAAAAAGATCCACAGGCATGTGAAAGCTATGCCTCATCCCCCGCTTCTCTCTGCTAGTTATAGCTAGATAATTTAATGCAACTAAACATATACTTATGGAGAGCTTCCTATGCAAAATACTTTGATAAACACAATGGGAAACGGTAAGATAAACTTAACCCTCATCTCAAAAGGGCTTACAACAGAATAAAGAAGATAAGGAATCTGTACACGTAACTGTATCATC
Organism: Balaenoptera ricei; assembly: GCF_028023285.1. Taxonomy (NCBI): domain Eukaryota; kingdom Metazoa; phylum Chordata; class Mammalia; order Artiodactyla; family Balaenopteridae; genus Balaenoptera; species Balaenoptera ricei. The sequence continues at coordinate 69,080,226 of NC_082655.1, forward strand.
AGGAAGAAGAACTGAATTCTATAATAGCCATAAAGTAAAAGAAAGTATTAAAATGGAAGACTGGAAGGGAAATCTGACATTCATTTAGCCTCAGGCAGCGACTCTGAAATTTGAGTGTGAGTTGATGAAAATCACCTGGAGGGCTTGTCCCAACACATATTGCTGGGCCCACCCAGGAGATGTTTTCTTTTTTGTTTTTTTTTTAAATTGAAGGCAAGCTTTTTTTTTTTTTTTAATTTATTTAATTTATTTATTTATGGCTGTGTTGGGTCCTCGTTTCTGTGCGAGGGCTTTCTCTAGTGGTGGCAAGCGGGGGCCACTCTTCATCGCGGTGCGCGGGCCTCTCACTATCGCGGCCTCTCTTGTTGCGGAGCACAGGCTCCAGACGCGCAGGCTCAGTAGTTGTGGCTCACGGGCCCAGCTGCTCCGCGGCATGTGGGATCTTCCCAGACCAGGGCTCGAACCCATGTACCCTGCATTGGCAGGCAGATTCTCAACCACTGCGCCACCAGGGAAGCCCCCAGGAGATGTTTTTAACAAGTTTGCAGATGATACTGATGCTGCTGGTCTGAGGATCATTCTTTGACTCCCCGATCCAGGGAACTGGTTTTCAATTCAATCTCCTAGGCGACTTCTAAAAAATTGGATACCCGGGCCTCATCCCAGCCCAATAATAGAAGAAAAATATTTTATGAAGGACACTATCTTAGAGTTGGATATTGACTCATATAAATAGTAGCTTTATAGACATTTGGAGACAGGAAGCAGATGCTAAGTGAAGTGTGGAAAGTCAGGGAAGAAGGACAGTCGAGGGTATGGTTAGAAACAAGGAGAGTACGGCCTGGCTGGCACACAGGCAGAGAAAGGAAGTCTTAGACCAAGTCATAAAAGACCTTGACTGCCAGGCTAAGGAGCTTGTGACTCCTTTTGGGGGAAATAAGAAATCACTAAATGCTTCGAGCAGAAGAGTGACGTGGTAAGACACATGGTTTAAAATTATTATCTGGAAGCAAAATCCTAAGTAGATTAGAACAACACTGGTTCTTAGAGACGGGAGATCATTTAGGATGCTATGGCAATGGTCCAGACCCATTTTCTCAAACTAAACTCTGGGGATGTAGTCTCAGGGCCCACATGTTCTATATAAATGCTTTCATTCTGTATCCTTATTTGAAAGATAACCTAAGAATATATTTTATCAGTTATGAAGGCAAAACTTTTCTTTTATGCTAATGGTACTCAAATGAGAGATGTTCACAAGATGCGACTTATCTTCTTAAGTCAGTATTTCTTAGGAGACACGGTATTGAAGAATTCAATTTTCACTTTTTTTTTTTTTTTTTCCTGTGAAAGGGGTCAGTCCATTATATGTCTTAAAGAAATAGTGATCTAGACAAGGTAATAAAATTAGGGCAGTCTAAGAGACATTTTAGTCAGAATCATCAGGATCTCCAACTACATTTTAGGAGCAAAAGAAAATGAGAAATCAAACAGATATTGGGGGTTTGAGGCTGAGAACTTGAGAAGATGACAAAATGATGGTATGAAATAAAGAACCTAGGAAAAGGGACAGGTTTGTGTGAGGTGAGGGTAAGGGGATAATGCATTCAAAGTGAAACAAAGCCGACCCGGTAGTAATCACAAGAACCAACGCCTCCACGCACCAGGAATTTTAGGAGTTAATTTATCTTCACGGTTTAGCCATATCGTAGACAAAACCAAAAAAAAAAAATCACAATAGTATTTTTGAGTTACTAAGGCCTATGGTAGAACAAATGTATTTTTCTTTTAAAAATAAAAGCCATAATCGGTTAGTAATTTTAAAAGGTGACCTGTTAACACAGTAACTTATAAAAGGGAGCTATATATGCTAATAATTGGTTGAAAATTGAAGCTTCTAAATTATAATATCTTTCACTTACTGTGATTAATTTTTCCCTGCCATTGATCATAATACCAGCAAGATTATTTTTAGAGGAAAAAACAATAAAACGTAATATTATCTGAAAGTAGATACTTTTTCCAATACCAAGTAGTACCTTTTTTATCATATCTTCCATGTTAAACATATTCATCTCTTGGTGTCAGGGTGCCAGCTGTTTAATGGTACATAAAGGAACCTATTTGACCTTTAATCCACTGAACCTCCTAGGAGACACCACTATAAAGCAATGCTTTTTTTCCCTGGAAACGGTCTACTAAATAATTAATCTCTTGATCTTCTTCAGAAATTAAGACAACAGCATGAAAAGTTTTAAAATTTTTTTCTACTTTATTTGCAAAAAGTGTACCCCTTAGAATATCTGAAACATTAAACCCTAAATAAGAGGACTTTATGTCAAAAGAAATATCATCATCAATCATCTAATACAATGAATAACATCAAAAGCTTTATTCATCTGCTCTTGTTAAAACTGGAAATTCTTCTGTTAATTGAACAATGACATACCTGAGCTTCTGGTTGTACTGTTTGACCTTTTCCAGGGAGGCTGCATTTATTTGGGCTTGAAATTCTTCCACCAAAACATTGTCTCTATAATAATATCCTTCCATGCTCTCCAGTGCTGTGAAAACAGGTAAATGTACTTTTCATGTGATTTTATAACACAATTTCTCCACAGTTAGTGTAATCTTATTATTAGTAAATGTATTAAACAGCACCAAATATGACCACATATGCAAGAAACAAGCTTTAACCAGTCCAAAAATAAATAAAAATCATTTTTCTGCTCAAAATAAATATCAAACATTTGGTAATTATCTCTGTTAAGTAGGCAAAGGTAATTTCTAACTTACACTGTCTTCTATTCTTTTAAAAATTTTGTGTATGTTCTTTGCGAAGCTAAACTCAAACTTAATATATATTATTTACACATATATAAACACACAAATGTATATATACACATATATAAACACAACATATATATACATATATATGGACATGAATGAGAGGCAGAAATGTGTATTAACATACATGAGAGTAAAAAAATTGAATTTGTCACTCTCCATGCATATTCACATTCTCTTGCAGCTGCAATTAGATTATGAAATAAGAAGTATAGATAAAGGAGGAGGACCTTCAAGATGGCGGAGTAGTAAGACGTGGAGATCGTCTTCCTCCCCACAAATACACCAGAAATACGTCTATACGTGGAACAACTCCTACAGAACACCTACTGAACGCTGGCAGAAGACCTCAGACTTCCCAAAAGGCAAGAAACTCCCCACGCACCTGGGTAGGGCAAAAGAAAAAGGAAAAAACAGAGACAAAAGAATAGGGATGGGACCTGCACCTCTGGGAGGGAGCTGTGAAGGAGGAAAAGCTTCAACACACTAGGAAGCCCCTTCGCGGGTGGAGACTGCGGGTGGCGGAGGGGGGGAAGCTTCGGAGCCACGGAGGAGAGCGCAGCAACAGCGGTGAAGAGGGCAAAGCAGAGAGATTCCCGCACAGAGGAGCGCTGCTGACCAGCACTCACCAGCCCGAGAGGCTTGTCTGTGCACCTGCCGAGGCGGGCGGGGGCTGGGAGCTGAGACTCGGGCTTCGGAGGTCGGATCACAGGGAGAGGACTGGGGTTGGCAGCGTGAACACAGCCTGAAGGGGGTAGTGCACCACAGGTAGCCGGGAGGGAGTCCAGGAAAAAGTCTGGAACCGCCTAAGAGGCAAGAGACCATTGTTTTGGGGTGCGCAAGGAGAGGAGATTCAGAGCACCACCTAAAAGAGCTCCAGAGATGGGCGCGAGCCGCGGCTATCAGCGTGGACCCCAGAGACGGGCATGAGACGCTAAGGCTGCTGCTGCAGCCACCAAGAAGCCTGTGTGCAAGCACAGGTCACTATCCACACCTCCCCTCCCAGGAGCCTGTGCAGCCCGCCACCGCCAGGGTCCTGTGATCCAGGGACAACTTCCCCGGGAGAACGCAGGGGGCGCCTCAGGCTGGTGCAACGTCAAGCTGGCCTCTGCCACCACAGGCTCGCCCCGCATTCTGTACCCCTCCATCCCCCCAGCCTGAGAGAACCAGAGCCCTCTAAACAGCTGCTCCTTTAACCCTGTCGTGTCTGAGCGAAGAACAGACGCCCTCAGGTGACCTACACGCAGAGGCGGGGCCAAATCCAAAGCTGAACCCTGGGAGCTGTGCGAACAAAGAAGAGAAAGGGAAATTTCTCTGCGCAAGCTCAGGAGCAGCGGATTAAATCCCCACAGTCAACCTGAGGTACCCTACATCTGTGGAATACCTGAATACACAATGAATTATCCAAAAATTGAGGTGGTGGACTTTGGGAGCAACTGTAGACTGGGAGTTTGCTGTATGTGACTGACTACTTTCTGATTTATATGTTTATCTTAGTTTAGTTTTTAGCGCTTGTTATCATTGGTTGATTTGTTTATTGGTTTGGTTGCTCTCCTTTTTTATTTTTATTTTCTATTTTTTATTACTTTTTATTTTAATAATTTTTAAAAAATTTTTTATTTTAATAACTTTATTTTATTTTATTTTTTCCTTTCTTTCTTTTTTTTCTCCCTTTTTTTCTGAGCTGTGTGGCTGACAGGGTCTTGGTGCTCTGCCCAGGTGTCAGGCCTGAGCCTCTGAGGTGGGAGAGCCGAGTTCAGGACATTGGTCCACCAGAGACCTCCTGGCCCCATGTAACATTAATTGGCGAGAGCTCTCCCAGAGACCTCTGTCTCAACACTAAGGCCCAGCTCCACTCAATGACCAGCAAGCTCAAGTGCTGGACATCCCATGCCAAACAACTAGCAAGACAGGAACACAACCTCACCCATTAGAAGAGAGGCTGCCTACAATCATAATAAGGTCACAGACACCCCAAAACACACCACTGGACGCGGTCCTACCCACCAGAAAGACAAGATCCAGCCTCATCCACCAGAACACAGGCACCAGCCCCCTCTACCAGGAAGGCTACACACCCACTGAACCAACCTTACCCACAGGGGGCAGACACCAAAAAAAACCGGGAAGTATGAACCGGCAGTCTGCGAAAAGGAGACCCCAAACACAGTAAGTTAGCAAAATGAGAAGACAGAGAAGTACGCAGCAGATAAGGAGCAAGGTAAAAACCCAACAGACCAAACAAATGAAGAGGAAATAGGCAGTCTACCTGAAAAAGAATTAAGAGTAATGATAGGAAAATGATCCGAAATCTAGGAAATAGAATGCAGAAAATACAAGAAACGTTCAACAAGGACCTAGAAGAACTAAAGAGCAAACAAACAATGATAAACAACACAATAAATGAAATTAAAAATTCTCTAGAAGGTATCAATAACAGAATAACTGAGGCAGAAAAACGGATAAGTGACCTGGAAGATAAAATAGTGGAAATAATTACCGCAGAGCAGAATAAAGAAAAAAGAATGAAAAGAATTGAGGACAGTCTCAGAGACCTCTGGGACAACATTAAATGCACCAACATTTGAATTATAGGAGTCCCAGAAGAAGAAGAGAAAAAGAAAGGGACTGAGAAAATATTTGAAGAGATTATAGTTGAAAACTTCCCTAATATGGGAAAGGTAATACTCAATCAAGTCCAGGAAGCACAGAGAGTCCCATACAGGAAAAATCCAAGGAGAACACGCCAAGACACATATTAATCAAACAATCAAAAATTAAATATAAAGAAAAAACATTAAAAGCAGCAAGGGGAAAACAACAAATAACATACAAAGGAATCGCTATAAGGTTAACAGCTGATCTTTCAGCAGAAACTCTGCAAGCCAGAAGGGAGTGGCAGGACATATTTAAAGTCATGAAAGGGAAAAACCTACAACCAAGATTACTCTACCCAGCAAGGATCTCATTCAGATTTGACAGAGAAATTAAAATCTTTACAGACAAGCAAAAGCTAAGAGAATTCAGCACCACCAAACCAGCTTTACAACAAATGCTAAAGGAACTTCTCTAGGCAGGAAACACAAGAGAAGGAAAAGACCTGCAATAACAAACCCAAAACAATTAAGAAAATGGTCATAGGAACATACATATCGATAATTACCTTAAATGTAAATGGATTAAATGCTCCAACCAAAAGACATAGACTGGCTGAATGGATACAAAAACAAGACCCGTATATATGCTGTCTACAAGAGACCCACTTCAGACCTAGGGACACATACAGACTGACAGTGAGGGGATGGAAAAAGATATTCCATGCAAATGGAAATCAGAAGAAAGCTGGAGTAGCAATTCCCATATCAGACAAAATAGACTTTAAAATAAAGACTATTACAAGAGACAAAGAAGGACACTACATAATGATCAAGGGATCAATACAAGAAGAAGATGTAACAATTGTAAATATTTATGCACCCAACATAGGAGCACCCCAATACTTAAGGCATATGCTAACAGCCATAAAAGGGGAAATCAAAGTAACACAATCATAGTGGGGACTTTAACACCCCACTTTCACCAATGGACAGATAATCCAAAATGAAAATAAATAAGGAAACACAAGCTTTAAATGACACATTAAACAAGATGGACTTAATTGATATTTATAGGATGTTCCATCCCAAAACAACAGAATACACTTTCTTCTCAAGTGCTCATGGAACATTCTCCAGGATAGTTCATATCTTGGGTCACAAAGCAAGCCTTGGTAAATTTAAGAAAATTGAAATCGTATCAAGTATCTTTTCCAACCACAATGCTATGAGACTAGATATCAATTACAGGAAAAAAACTGTATGAAATACAAACCCATGGAGGCTAAACAATACACTACTAAATAACCAAGAGATCACTAAAGAAATCAAAGAGGAAATCAAAAAATACCTAGAGACAAATGACAATGAAAACACGATGGCTCAAACCCTACGGGATGCAGCAAAAGCAGTTCTAAGAGGGAAGTTTATAGCAATACAATCCTACCTCAAGAAACAAGAAACATCTCAAATAAATAACCTAACCTTACACCTAAAGCAATTAGAGAAAGAAGAACAAAAAACCCCAAAGTTAGCAGAAGGAAAGAAATCATAAATATCAGATCAGAAATAAATGAAAAAGAATTCAAGGAAACAATAGCAAAGATCAATAAAACTAAAAGCTGGTTCTTTGAGAAGATAAACAAAATTGATAAACTATTAGCCAGAGTCATCAAGAAAAAAAGGGGGAAGACTCAAATCAATAGAATTAGAAATGAAAAAGGAGAAGTAACAACTGATACTGCAGAAATACAAAGGATCATGAGAGATTACTACAAGCAACTCTGTGCCAATAAAATGGACAACCTGGAAGAAATAGACAAATTCTTAGAAAAGCACAACCTTCCGAGACTGAAACAAGAAGAAATAGAAAATATAAACAGACCAATCACAAGCACTGAAATTGAAACTGTGATTAAAAATCTTCCAAAAAACAAAAGCTCAGGACCAGATGGCTTCACAGGCGAATTCTACCAAACATGTAGAGAAGAGCTAACACCCAAGCTTCTCAAACTCTTCCAAAATATAGCAGAGGGAGGAACACTCCCAAACTCATTCTACAAGGCCACCATCACCCTGATACCAAAAGCAGACAAAGATGTCACAAAAAAAGAAAACTACAGGCCAATATCACTGATGAACACAGATGCAAAAATCTGCAACAAAATACTAGCAAACAGAACCCAACAGCACAGTAAAAGGATCATATACCATGATCAAGTGGGGTTTATCCCAGGAATGCAAGGATTCTTCAGTATATGCAAATCAATCAATGTGATACAACACATTAACAAATTGAAGGAGAAAAACCATATGATCATCTCAATAGATGCAGAAAAAGATTTTAACAAAATTGAACACCCATTTATGATAAAAACCCTCCAGAAAGTAGGCATAGAGGGAACTTACCTCAACATAATAAAGGCCATATATGACAAAACCACAGCCAACATCGTTCTCAATGGTGAAAAACTGAAACCATTTCCACTAAGATCATGAACAAGGCAAGGCTGCGCACTCTCACCACTATTATTCCACATAGTTTTGGAAGCTTTAGCTCCAGCAATCAGAGATGAAAAAGAAATAAAAGGAATCCAAATCGGAAAAGAAGAAGTAAAACTGTCACTGTTTGCAGATGACATGATACTATACATAGAGAATCCTAAAGATGCTACCATAAAACCACTAGAGGTAATCAATGAATGTGGTAAACTAGCAGGATACAAAATTAATGCATAGAAATCTCTAGCATTCCTATACACTAATGATGAAAAATCTGAAAGAGAAATTAAGGAAACACTCCCATTTACCATTGTAACAAAAAGAATAAAATACCTAGGAATAAACCTACTAAAGGAGACAAAAGACCTGGCTGCAGAAAACTATAAGATACTGATGAAAGAAATTAAAGATGATACAAACAGATGGGGAGATATACCATGTACTTGGATTGGAAGAATCTGCATTGTGAAAAATGACTATACTACCCAAAGCAATCTACAGATTCAATACAATCCCTATCAAATTACCAAAGGCAGTTTTCAGAGAACTAGAACAAAAAATTTCATAATTTGTATGGAAACAGAAAAGACCCAAAATAGCCAAAGCAATCTTGAGAAAGAAAATCGGAGCCAGAGGAATCAGGCTCCCTGACTTCAGACTATACTACAAAGCTACAGTAATCAAGACAGTATGGTACTGGCACAAAAATGAAATACAGATCAATGGAACAGGATATAAAGCCCAGAGCTAAACTCACGCACATATGGTCACCTTACCTTTGATAAAAGAGGCAAGTATATACAATGGAGAAAAGACAGCCTCTTCAATAAGTGGTGCTGGGAAAACTGGACAGCTACATGTAAAGGAATGAAATTAGAACACTCCCTAACACAAAAATGTACTCAAAATGGATTAAAGACCTAAATGTAAGGCCAGACAGTATAAAACTCTCAGAGGAAAACATAGGCTGAACACTCTATGTCATAAGTCATAGCAAGATCCTTTTTGACCCACCTCCTAGCGAAAGGGAAATAAAAACAAAAATAAACAAATGCTACCTAATGAAACTTAAAAGCTTTTGCACAGCAAAGGAAACCATAAATAAGACAAAAAGACAACCCTCATAATGGGAGAAAATATTTGCAAATGAAGCAACTGACAAGGGATTAATCTCCAAAATAAAGAAGCAGCTCATGCAGCTCAATGTCAAAAAAACAAACAACCCAATCCAAAAATAGGCAGAAGACCTAAATAGACATTTCTCCAAAGAAGATATACAGATTGCCAACAAACACATGAAGGATGCTCAACATCACTAATCATTAGAGAAATGCAAATCAAAACTACAGTGAGGTATCACCTCACACCAGTCAGAATGGCCATCATCAAAAAATCTACAAACAATAAATGCTGGAGAGGGTGTGGAGGAAAGGGAACCCTCTTGCACTCTTGGTGGGAATGTAAATTGATACAGCTACTATGGAGAACAGTATGGATGTTCCTTAAAAAACTAAAAAGAGAACTACCATATGATCCAGCAATCCGACTACTGGGCACATACCCTGAAAAAACCGTAATCCCAAAAGAGTCATGTACCACAATGTTCACTGCAGCACTATTTACAATAGCGAGGACATGGAAGCAACCTAAGTGTCCATCGACAGACAAATGGATAAAGAAGATGTGGGGCATATATACTGGACTCTAGGACATGGGGAGGGTGAAGGGTAAGCTGGGACGAAGTGAGAGAGTGGCATGGACATATATACACTACCAAATGTAAAACAGATAGCTAGTGGGAAGCAGCCGCATAGCACAGGGAGATCAGCTCAGTGCTTTGTGACCACCTAGAGGGGTGGGATAGGGAGGGTGGGAGGGAGATGCAAGAGGGAGGAGATATGGGGATATATGTATATGTATAGCTGATTCACCTTGTTATACAGCAGCAACTAACACGACAATGTAAAGCAATTATACTCCAATAAAGATGTTAAAAAATAAATAAATAAAAACAACACTGACAAACAAAAAAAAAGATGTATAGATAAAGAGAAATCTTAGAATACTACTTCAACTCCAATGGTCAGTTACTTCAGTTAAAAATAAATAAGCATAAACACATATATAACTTCCCATTAATTTTAAATGTCTTTTGAGTAATATATATTTCTTTCATAACTAACATTTTTGGTTATTTCTTTTTCCTTTAAACTTTATGCAGTGGTACTTTTAACCTTTTGGAGAGGAAATGAATTACAGGAAAGTGCCTAGAAATACAAGATTTCCTTTCGAGAGGCTGCCAGAAATGGCAGGAACGGTGATGGATCCAATTTGGAAACATAAATTATTTCCCCTTGAAATTATTACTATTAATGAGCCTCAATTTTCAGCAGACTATTTCAAAATGGATAAAAGAATAATCTTTCAAAATTGCTAAATGCAATAGTCTCTAAACTAATAATGTTTCCTCAAATTGATAAAAACATCACCATTTTGGTGGCAAAAATAGGAAAGTCACTGCTAATTAATTTTAGGTGTGTTGTGTTTTCTAAACTATTCAGATTTCTAGAGCTTTGAAGAAATGACAAAAGTTTTAGAGTATTGCTAAATTTAATTTTTTTTAAATGGCATTATTGGCTTATAACTGAGCAAAGCACTTGTGGAAAATTAGAGAGAAAGCTTCCTACATTTGCTTCAGTACAGAAAATCGAATTTGTGGGCTTCTTTCAAGGATTATTTACTTGTTTATTCCTTATGACTTCTGCTTTCGTTAGAATATTCACAACTGGTTCAGCAAGCTTCTGGGCCTGAATACACACAAGAAATACAGGAAGTCTTTCTGATAAAACAATCCTTAAATACATGCCACATTCCCTTCAGTTAACAACGTGTTACTTGCGAAAGGCCAATATTCCAGGAGGATTCCGTCTATCAATAGTCATACTTCAATGTGAATTCCTTTTCCAAGTTGTAAAGCTAATAATGAAAGTCCTTGCACTGGAGTAAAACCATAACTTTCACTGCTTAGTAACTTAGTGTGACCTTGGACATGTTAATTAATATCTGAGATCCTCAGGTTCCTCGTTTGTGAAATGGAAAATAAGAGCACTTACTAATTACGGTTCTTGAGAAATAATTAAATTAAATAATAGTATTAAGAGAGCCCATGACTATTCTTATCATTTATGGAATGTATTTTCTGTACAAGGCAAGGTGCCCAATGCCCCACAGGCATGATCTACTTCAGTTTCCACAGGAGATATAGATGATGCTTGAGTGTGCTTAGCCAAACAGGAAGTTGGGGGAACTAAGAGTAGGTCCAGGCAAGGACACTTCAATTTGTGATTTAAGGTCAGAAAGACCAGAAGGTGACCACCAGGAAGGGGCAACAGTGGAACTAGAGGCAGGGGGTCGGGAGTGGGAGGGAACAAGAAAACCCCTGGGATCTAGTTTCTATAAAGTCTTGATGGCTCAGCTTTGGCCAGAATGTCCAGTCCTGCTCTAAAAGCTTGTTACAATAGAAAAACAAGTTTTCCTTATATTTCTTAATGACATTTTCAAATTAACACCAGTTAAGATTCACAATTATGTAAATTTTTTTTAAAAATGAGAAAAGAGTTTAACAGTGTTGTGAAGAGTCTCAGCAATATTTTATGGCTCATGTAGAGGGTTTTAGGGAAATGAACTAAAAAAAAGATGAGTTTTATATTTAAAAAGTAAACTGTGCATGGCAAAGCAGAGGAAGGAGAACAACATTCCCTTTTTTAGGTGAATAGTTTGGTTATTTATAGCTATTTTTTTAATAAAGAGAGTGGAATGACATTTTACCAAACTAAATTTCTATTCTCAGCAAAAAAAAAAAAGGTTAAATATATAATAATGTCCAAACTTCAAAGTTTGACCCCTCTTTCGCACTTTCTTGTCTACTTTTCTTAATTCTCATCCATATAATATTTCTTAAAAATAGTATTGACATATTTGATTGAATAAATATTTAATTTATTTAAAAGCACTTAATTAAAAGCAGTATTTAAAATACAACTCAAATTTGTTTGCTTGTTTTACTTCTACTACTTTTGAATTTAGAAGCAAAACATTCCATTAAATGTAGGTATAGTCCATAAAAAAGGAAAACATAATGAATGTTAGCGGAAATTAAAGATTAAATTATTCTAAGACTGAAAATGAGCCTCTCTTCCACTCACTCAAAATGCATTTCATGGTTTTTTCAAGAAAGGGGTTAATCAGAAATCTCTGAGGAACAATTTGAAGAATAGTGTCAATCAACTAACACCCTCTTCTGATAGTGCAACAATGGTACTTTATTGGTTAAATAAGACACTACATACGCACTGTTACAAATCTCCAGAAATGGTCACAATTGGTCAGAATTCCTCAGAATTGGTCGCAACGTTTGTGAGGAAGGCAAGTTTTGTCCATGTTGCCGTGACCAACATTGCAAAAGGCTGTGCTGCTTTGTAAACAGAGGTGGGTTCACAGGCTCAGGTACCCACTCTTAACATTCAGGAAATCTCAACTCTGGGAATTGTTCCTTCCTCTTTTCAAAAGCTATTTAATGTTTTGATTATAAATACTGTGCAAAACCCAAATGGAAAACTAAAGGATTCATCTTTTAAAGGATCTTAAGAAGAATTTTGCAGGAAAAAAAAAAAAACGCATGAATGAAGGTAACTTAGAAACTGACAATGTTTATAACAAAATATTCCCTTTTGTTTAAAAAAGAGAAAATGCTCAAGTTTCTGGGTGATTTTAATTATTCTCTGAGAATAGAAAGACACCTTTTAAAGAAGTAAAAGTTAGGAGTAACAGTTTTGGGTGCCAGCTTTTTGCATAGGGGGTGAAGAAACCAAATATCCCCAAGAATGTGCTTGTGGAAAAGGAACCAGCATTGTATGTCCCAATTAGTTTAAGGAAAATCACCACCAGAGACTCAGGGAATAGGTACTTAACAACACTTTACAAGGAAGGGATACCACATTCCAGGACATAGTACATAACTAAAAAAAAGACCTTTATCTGATGCCATGTCCCAAAGAGGTAGAATACGTGGGTCTAGGAACCAAGGGTAGAAGCAGAAATAGCCATGCTAGCATCTGTGGAGGGCTGAATTGTATCCCTGAAAAAGATATGACAAAGTCCTAACCCCCGGTGGCTGCAAATGTGACCTAATTTTGATATAGGGTCTTACAGATGAAATCAAATTAAAATGAGGTCATACTGGATTAGGGTGCGCCAGAATCCAATGACTGTTGTCCTTTTAAGAAAAAGGAGATTTGGACAGAGACAAAGAGACAGACACACAGAGGGAAGAAGGCCACGTGAAGACAGAGGCAGAGACTGTAATTATGCTGCCACAAGCCAAGGAATGCTGGTAACCACCAGACGCCAGAAGGGTTAAGAAAAGATACTTCCTTAGAGCCTGCCAAGGGGACATGGCCTGTGAACATCCTTGGTTTCAGACTTTTAGCCTCCAGAACTATGACAATAAATTTCTATTGCTTTAAGCCACCCAGTTTGTGGTCATTTTTATGGCAGTGTTGGGAAACTTATCGATTCCAGTGGCTCACTTGGGGAATGTGTGCTTCCCATCCCTGAAATTCTGGCTCTGTAGTTGTAAGGGTCCTGATCCCCAAAGGGGCACACTTTCCCTAGGAGACAAAGAAGGGGCCCCACTGAACTGTAAATTCTGGCTGACACCCGGGCAGCTGAGTCTCCTTGTGCCAAGGCACCATCCAACAAGAAAAGAAATCACTGTCTTGGCAGGTTAATCTACCCTGATCATCATACGGAAGTAGGGCTACTGTTACATAACGAGGACAAGCAGGAATATGTCTGGCATCCGGGTAATCCGCTCAGGTCCCTCTTGGTACCCCCTCGCCCACGTTTGATGGTAAATGGACACACGCAGCAATCCTGGCCTGAGAAGGGCATAGTGACACCAGGGAATCAGGCCTCTTGGGGCTGAAGGTCTTAGTCATGCCACCGAGACCAGCAGAGGCTCAGGCTGAGAACAAGGCTACCGTACAAAGGATGGCATAAGAGGGAAAATGAGAATCTGTTGTAGCCCCAAGACCATGTGCAGCAGCAAGGACTATAGCCTGTCCCATTAATACGCTGCTAAATTATCCCCCCAGGAACAGAGGCCCATCACAGTCAGGAAGGACACCCTCCCTACACAAAGAAATAGATCAAGATGCGGACTATGGCAGATACTATAAAGCTACCCACTCAGATCCCCTTTCAGAAACGAAGGGCTCTTTGCCCAGCTGCTGTGATGGCCAGAAGACATCCCTCAGCTGTCAGCTCTACAGGGCATCTTCAGCCTCCGCTAAGAAAAACTGTCCCACCCAAATCACGTCTCCTTCTCGGTGTACCCCGAGTCCTAATGACCTAACAATGCAGAAGCAAAAAGGCCCAGTTCTCATTGCCCCGGCGCCCCAGAATCTAGAAGTGTCAAACACTTGTGAAATGGATTAATGTAACTAAGCAAAGATTAACTAGATAACTGCACAGTGGTTTATAATCCACATAGCTCTGTGCTTTCTCACTCTTGGTGGATATTGGAATCACCTGGAAAGCTTCTAAAATATACTGGTATTCGTGCCCCACTTCCCAGAGATTCTGACTTCATTGGTTCTGTGTGGAACCAAGGAACCAAGCATGGGTATTTTCTAAAACGTTCTCAAGGTGATTAAAGGGCAGCCAGCTTGAGAACCACGGAGAGACAGCATGAAAGCAAGCCAGCGACCCTGGATATCTATCCTCCTTGGACTCCCATTTTTCACCCAGTTTATAGTTACTTGTTTTATCTTACCAAGGGCTCAGGGATCCTAAAAGGATTAATTCTCTGACTTGTAGGAAGTAATTCTAGAAGACTGCTTTAGTGTGATCTTTACCTTCTAGCATTTTGGTTATGCTTTGCGCTGACTTTTCTGTCTGGCTGTTTCTGTGTTCCTAACCTTGGAAATCCGCCTTTTTGCCATTTTGTCTGCCTAGACTCTTTTTCTCCAGCAGCTCTGGTTTTCAGCAATGTACGTTCCCTAAAAGTTTACCCTGCTTGCCTCCAACCCTGGAATTCCTGATTTACTAGTTGGTCCCATCTCTGCAGGGGGCCCCATTCATCCATGTGCCCTCCTTTGCCCAAGGATCCACGCAGACAAGAAAAAACGAGAAGGCAGGACATTTGCTTCTTGTTCTAGGTACATGGTACCACGGACAACCTTAGGAGCGCTGACTCTAATATATTTCCCAGGAAATTTTCAAATTCATCTACTTTTCTCTTTATTATTTGCTAACAAAGACTCATATACCCACAAAACTAAAACCCTTCAATTAAACTTTCATCCCAGGAATAGACTCCATTTGGAATCTCTCCCATTTACCACCACTTTCAATTACCGGATGGTAATCGCTGCTCAAACTAGGGCTGAATTTCCTGTGCTTCTCTAAAGCTGATGAAAACTCAGAGTTACTAATGATTCCTCATGGGAGTTTTATGAATGCAGCGGAACCTCTGCAACTCCTTTAAATAAACAACCTTATCACTGACAGATTTTTAACGAGACAGACTATTTTCCAGTCTTCTTTACCTATCTGTGACCTCCACTGCAGAAGTGTTTCCACTGTCGCCTCATCAAATCATTTTTCATATTTTACTGCTGTGTGAATACTAAAACCTAATGTTTGCTAGAGTTTTTCTTTACGTTACACTGTAAAAGCAATAGTGTACTCATTGAAATCATATATATTTCAGGATTCTTTTTAAATTAGCTTTAGCCACAGTTATAAAATAGAGGTTACTTGCAAAATCATTTTTTCCCTATGCACACTGGCTGCTGGGTATGAATATTCAGCTATTTATGGTTGGTGTGTCACAAATGTAATCACTTTTTTAGAAAAGATGATTAATGCCATCTGTCATCCCAGTAATGATTTCAAAGACAGAATTTTTTAAAACAGAGAAATAAAGGAAAAGAAATGAAGAGCCTTTAACAAGGGCAAGGTCTGGTTAAACCCTATAGAAGTTAATATTCCAGACCAGCAGCCTTTCCTTTCTTCTAAAACTACTGATCTCTGTAATGGCTTTTAACATATTTTGGGCTAAATTATTCTCCTAACATAGTTCCAAAGGTCTATTTTTGCTCAATTTCTTTTTCTTTTTTATTTCTTTTCATTGCAGATTCTTTTATTACCTACATGGACCCTATCACATAAATGAAAATACCTTCTAATAACTCCTAAGATCTCTGTGCTGAAATTTTTCTCTGCTTAAATGTATTCTTGCCAAGTATCTGAGGTAGTCGTTTTTAAACTACGGCAACTGAAGGAAGAGTATTCTATCTTTTAGAATTATAACAACATGCATGTGGTACAAAGCAGAATTTTCACTTGGCAGTGAATTTAGATTTCATATGCTTCTCTGTTCTTCCCTTACTGAGATGGATTTTATTCCTCTACTCTTCTCATTTTTTATTAGAATATAAAAATTCTACAGCAATACCAATGCAGTCTTGAAAACTCAAAAGAAGAAAAAATGAAATGTTCTGTGGTACCACTCAGAGAAATTGATACAATCTTGATCACAGCATGAATTAAAAAAAAATCATAGACAAAAAGATACTACACAATAATCTGAATTTCTGATCTTTTCTGGCAGCATTTGTGACCACAGAAATAAAAAAGATCCAGGACCTTCCCTGGGAAATCACTTCACTGCAAGAATCTTCTTATTCATGTTATTCTTAATTTCTTCTACTGCAGTTAACACTCATTGTTTATTTGCCAAAACAATTTTTTTATTATGAAAGGAATACATTTTTACTGACAAAAAAGTTGACACAATGCAAAAAAACTTAAAGAATAAAATGTCATCAATTTAATCATCCAATGATACATTTTACACACATGTAAGTATATACATACATGTAAATTGAGACTATAATATAAATTCTTTTTTGTAATCTGCGTGGGTATATTATCAAACTTCTTCTATCTCATAAAATATCTTAACCAACCCATTTTAATGGTTCTACCATAATTTATTTAAGCCAACTTAATTTATCTTTATTTAAGCCACTCATGCCTTATTTCTCCACTATAAATAATGCTGTAATCCTATTTGATAAATATTTAAACCACACGCAATTCTTTCCTTAACAAACATTCCCACCAGTAAACATATTACCTAGGTACTAATAATAAATTTTTGAATTAATGAAAAAAAAGGATGGTTACAACTACATTTTAAAAAATTGATAAAGATAAAATAATTTAAGTACATGAAGTATAATAAAGAAAGCAGTTTACCTTGTGCAAAAAGAACAGGATGAATTTTAAACCCTCCTCCGTTTTTCAACCTTTGAGGCAGTTGTTCAAAATGATAACTATCGATGTAGAAGTAAACTTTCAGAGCTTGCCGGCTTCCTTCAGCTTGATAAGTAAGAGGAACATCTAAAATGACATTTAATGTTATATTACTTCCTAAAATCAGGATATTTTATTTAGTATATTTGTTAAGCTTTAAAAAGAATCCCTAAAATTACTAGAAACTAATATATTAAAAGTACCCACGTATATTAAAGTTCAGGTTTGGCATACTGACAGTACTATTTGGTGAAAGAGTATTAAATCAGGTTCTCATTAGCTAAAGCAACAGGTTTATTACTGTACTGTATATAAAATTCTGTAATAGGAAACTTCGTTACACTTTAACACACCAGGTGTCTCACTTAACTAAATGAGAAGTTTAGCTACACATGGTTTGGAATCACAGTCTCCCAGGACAGCTGCCTCATTCATATTTTAGTCAAGATGAGTCCTTGGGGTACACTTCTGAAGTAGTGTTCAAGAAACGGAGTACACAGCAACCATTATCAAAATTAGCACGGGTTTTGCAAGTTCCATTCCCAGAGCACCAGATCAAAAATGCCCTACCTGGGCTTCCCTGGTGGCGCAGTGGTTGAGAATCTGCCTGCCAATGCAGGGGACACGGGTTCGAGCCCTGGTCTGGGAAGATCCCACACGCCGCGGAGCAACTAGGCCCGTGAGCCACAACTACTGAGCCTGCGCGTCTGGAGCCTGTGCTCCGCAACAAGAGAGGCCACGACAGTGAAGAGGCCCGTGCACCGCGATGAAGAGTGGCCCCCACTTGCCGCAACTAGAGAAAGCCCTCACGCAGAAACGAAGACCCAACACAGCCAAAAAAAAAAAAAAAAAAAAAATTGCCCTACCTGCCCCTTCATTTTCATCCTTTGCTCTTTTTCTATTTCCTGTCATGCATTCATATTATCTTCTAATTTATTATCAAAATACCTCATTTATTTCACTTATTATTTATCTCTCTGTTTAGTTCTCTATTGTGTCCAACACTTAGAATAGTGCTTGGCCATAAGTAGGCACTTAAGAAATTTTCAATGAATGAATGATTATAATTCCTAGATAACAGATTAAATGAATATTTATTGAGTCCCTATTTATTGTACTAGACATTGGAAATGTGCAAATAAATAAAAACCTTTCCCAGCCCTGAAAGATCTGTTTAGATCTTCTACCATAATACTTAGGGGATCCTCACACTTATGAACAAACAAGAAACAGAAAAATAACAAACTGCTAAAGATTTCTTGGACCGATAGACACATTTTAAACTTATTTGTGACAATGTTGAAATGGTAGATAAATGATCATGACTTGCAGAAACTAAAAGATATAGAAATTAAGCCCTAGGTGTTGCTATTTCTCTGGATGTATACTTCTAAAACAATGCCTTTGTTAGGTTTAATGATGGCCAATTGCTAAAGGAAAGGGATACTTTTCAATCTTTCAATTCAATTTCATAAAGTAACTTCTTTGCAACATTAGATACAACCAAGTTCTGTTGAAATTCTATTCTTCATTCTGCACAGCAAGTTTATCCTTCTACTTTTATAACCATAAAGCCTTTCTGCCTGATGCACTGTATAAACTGAATTGATATTTGTTCATTCATTTACTTGAAAAAAAACATTGGCCTTTTTGTTCCAGGCATCTCTTGAGTGCTGGATATACAGCAATGAACAAGATAGGTTTTGCCATCTTGGAAATTGTACAGGATGAATAAATGAATCAAGATAGTTAATGTGATTATATTTGTACACACTAAATTTTTTGACACTTGGATAAAATAATTTTTAATTTTCATTTTTAAGCTGGCAAATATGTAGACTATGTGTCTACTTCAGAATTAAATTATAAATTTTATCAATTATTGTCAGATCAAACAACTATAATGTCTCTGTATATTCTTGGCTCTAAACACTGTTTTCATTGCCTGCTAACACATTCTCTACAGGATCAACTGAAGATAAGGAGTGGAAACCCAATTCAAACAATTTTGCTAAGCAATTATTATATATTTGAGCGAACGTTTTGGAGGCCTCAGAGATTATCCACATAGCCAGAAATATTAGGGCAGTTCTTTTATTAAAAGAAGTCTTGACATGAAAAAAGCAGCAGAAAGGACAAATGTTCTGTGATCCCACTTATATGAGGTACGTAGCATAGGCAAATTCAGAGCCAGAAAGTGGAATAGAGGTTACCAGGAATTGGAGAAGCGGGGGAGGGTAGTGATTGTTTAAGGGGTATGGAGTTTCTGTTTGGGAAGATGAAAAAGTTCTGGAGATGGATGGTGGAAATGGTTGCACAACATTTTGAATGAACTTAATACCACTGAATTGTATACTGAAAATGGGTTAAGTGGTAAATTTTATGCTATGTATATTTCACCACAATAACAAAAAAGAAAGAAAAGGCAATCTTGAGTAGCACAATATTTGACACACACACTCCAAAAAAGTTTTAGAGGTCAGACTAATAGCTAAAAACAAAAGTATAAAATTAGCTGTAAATTTAATTTATATATACTTTCTATCACTTCCCCAGTTGGTTATTACTATTTTACCCTAAATATAATATTTTATATAAAACTTAAACTGCATATCAAATATATTCATATCAAAGTTATGACTTATGTTGTTGTCTGATGTCAAAGAAATTTTACAAAACATACATGAAATATTTAACTACTTACTTGCAACCAGGGGTTCCTCTTCTGATGGTTTAAAGTAAAAAGAAACCTTTTCCAAATCAAATAGTGCAACCAGTGTATCTTCTAGCATGGCTTGTTCATCTGTCTAGAAAGAAAGAAAAACAATACATGATATGACAGGATTGTTTGGGATAAAACATAATATAAAATAATACAACGTAACAACTCCAGACCAAAACTAGGTTCACTTGCGTTTTATTTAAGTACAAACCAAATTATCAACACATCTAAGAATTTATTGCCTAAAATGAAATTAACAAATCCTAAGTTATGTTTCTTTTGTAGTTTTATATTTTCCCTTTTCTCTGCTGTCTAAATGATTTTTTCAGTCTATTTTGTAGCTAGATTCTAATTCTATTGATTTTGTTTATTAGTTACAAATGTGTAAGCAAAAAAACATGCTATTTGCCTCTAAATTTCTATAATCTTACAAATATAACAGCTGCAAGACAAAAATATTGTTTTCTTAAAAAGCCCAGTACATAATGGTCATCCTACTTTACGGTAAGATAACCTGTGCATTATTCAATTTGCAATTTGTGAAAACTGTGATAAAAGCAATTTGCATGTATGTAATGATTTTTCTTCCAAAGAGCCTGGAGACAAGAATCATTTTCACTTGCCTATTACGGGGCCTTAATCTAGAATCTTGTGAATATGAGATTTGATTTGTTTTAATCATTCATTTCATTCCTACAGCATATTTTACAGCTGAGGCAGGTAAGGCCAGACATGGTAACAAGTTCATTGCATATCTCAGCGACATCATCTTTCTACTACTGGATCTGGCCTTCCTATTAGCAGTTCAGTGCACTATCTAAAGTCTTTTACTAATTTCCTCATGAAAGAATAATTAACCTAATCATACACAACTTTTATCTCAAAGGTACATTTGTTGCCTTAAGAATGTCAAGGATCCTTTTTAAAGATAATTTTAACATGCTTTACCCGCATTTTAAAAGTTGCTGTAAGCTTATAGCCATATTTTGGGGGCAGCATGAGTAGAGGGTGAAGGAGATGGTAAAAAATTTCCATTGCGTGTGGGAAAAAACCCACTAAGGCAGCCTCAGACCCCAAAGAAGGACTGAATGGATACCAAAAGGTTAACAGCGTCATCACCTTTGTACCTTAGTTTGGTACTTAATATAATGGATGGTACACAGTAAGTGCTGGATAAATGTTTATAAGACTGTGACTTTTTAAAGTCCTTTGAAGCAGCAGAAAAATGCCATGAACCTGGAATTGTAGGGACAGGACTAAAGAATCAGCATTCTTCCAATTGAGAGGAATACACACAGGAAGAAATGTTCCAAACAGGCTGCCCTCTGATCGTAACTTGCAGATGTGGCTAAAGTCATACCCAAGGACCTAGGACTGTGCTCAGAGCCCAGGAACACACAGACCGCCTGTGCCTGCAGCTCCCAGGGAGCTCTTCGCAGTTCCAGGAGGCCCTTAGCGCTCTTGTTACAGAGGCAGAAAGACTACAAGTTTCTTTGACTTTTTTCTTAACTACCTTTGAATTATTTTTTATCAATTCTTTAAATAAACTTAAGGGTTTCATAAGACCAATTTAAAACAAAAAAACAGCTTTCTTAAAAAAAACAAAAAAACAGCTTTCTTGAGATATAATTCACATACCATAAAATTCACCCATTTTAAGTATACAGCTCAGGGGTTTTTAGTATATATGCAGAGTTGTGTAACTATCACCATCATCCGATTTTAGAATATTTTCACCACCCCAAAAAAGAAACTCAGTACCCATTAGCATTCATCCTCCATATACCTTCCTCCAATCCTTAGCCCCAGGCAACCACTAGCCTATTTTCAGTCTCTAAAGTTTGCCTATTATATTATTACATAATAATGTAATCAAATAATACATGGTCTTTTGTAACTGGTTTATTTCTCGTAACATGTTTCCAAGGTTCATCCATGTTGTAGCATGTATCAGTACCTCACTCCTTTTTACTGCTGAATAATATTTCATTGTATGGATACACCCCAACTTGTTTATCCACTCATCAGACAGCTCATGGACATTTGGGTTGTTTCCACTTTTTAGGTATTATGAATAATCTTGCCAGGAACATTTGTGTACAAGTTTTGCTAGAATGTAAGTTTTCTTTTCTCTTGGATATTACCTAGGAGTAGAATTTCTGGGAATTCCACGTTTAACATTTTGAGGAACTGCCGAAATGTTTTCCAAAATGGCTGCACTATTTTCCATTGCCCCCAGCAGTGTCTGAGGGTTACAATTTCTCCACATCCTCACCAACACTTGTGCCTGTCTGTCTTTTGGAGTGTAGCCATCCACATCACTGTGACATAGTATCTCATTGTAGTTTTGAGTTGCATGTCCCCAATGGCTAATGATGTTAATTGTCTTTCCATGTGCTTTTGGCCATTTTATATCTTCTCTGGAGAAATGGCCATTCAAATCCTTTGCCTGCTTTTTAATCGAGATGTCTTTTTATTCTTTAGTTTTAAGGATTCTTTATATAGTCTGGATATGTCACTTACCAGATGTATGAATTACAAATATTTTCCCCCATTCCTTGAGATTTCAAATAAATGTACCAGCACTTGACTAGACAATGGCAGTTTTTAAGTAAGAAAAGAATAGAAATGAAGCCTCATTCATTAATTAATTTGTTCAACAAACACTTAAAGCCTACCATGCATTAGGAAGAGGGCATCTTATCTTACGTAATTTTTATTTGATAGGCAATGATTAATTAGTATTTATTTTGTTTTTAAACACTTTTCAAGTGACTTATTTCAAAGTCTTCATTAATTAAATCTTTCTTATTTGGTTATATTAGAAACCAAATAAAAAATTGATCACCCACATGGAGTGTATAGAGTCTTTTCAAAAGAATCTAATCCTGTTCCTCTGAATTTCACTCAGCTGAATGGACTTCCTTACCGTACCATTCCAGAACTTTTTATGACCTTGCAGTGCAGCAATTACCCCCCTGTCCTCAATACCATTGAAGAAAAACATTATTTTGATGTGTAAACTCATATACGTTCGTTTAAAAACTCAACCATGTTACTTGGTAGCTCCATTTTCTATGTGTACTTTAACAGATAAAATAGCGTCTCATGTTTCAAATCAAAATTATATTTAACACGCACCTTAAGTTTAAATAAACTGAACATATCTGCCTTTATACATCATGACAACTATCAGAACCACAGGAAGTATATGTGAAAAAACTCTAAGTTCACCACAGTTTTATCAAATATTTCGAGATGCTTTCTTCATCTCCTCTGTGGACAACTGATGCATAAACACGGAATATTTTATAGTAATTAAGGCAGTGTTCTTAGATTTAACAGGAAAAACATGCACACAAAGGAAGGAAATAAAATCATTTAACACATGCAAATTTTAACCAGATTGTCAGACAGTATGGCGTGCAAGTTGTCAGAGCTCTTCTAAGAGCATGTTCCAGGACATCAACCTCAGGGGGAGCTCGGGTCTCATGGCAGACTCTTCCTTCTGGACTGGAAATAAGCAACCGCAGCAGACACTCTTTCCACTGCTGACCTTTCTCGGCCGGTGCTTAGGGATACAGGAATTAGTAACAGATGGAGGCTTTCTCAGCTTTTAGCAGCCACTGAGAATAAAAATCAGGAAAGGTATTTCCACATACTTATTAGAGCTATATTTGCCCATGGAAAAACATATCCTTTTAAAGGAGCTGGATGATTGTGGATACAATAACGAATAACCATGTTTTAGCGGGAATAGGTCCCAATGTACGTTCCAGTTGACACAGCCAGTGGGAGGCATTGTGGTTCCTTACCAAGTTTGGTGACAGAAGTGACTGAAAGTGAAAAAGAACTCCTGCATTTGCTATCTGGTCCAGCCACCTTCTGCTGGCTTCCCAAGTTTCCATCTCATTTTCCTTGCTGTTGTCAAACATCTGGTTTAAGGCGGCCATGAGCTGCTCGGAGAAGGCACAGACTGTGGCCACGAGACTCTGGCAGAAAACCATGTCTCTTCGGAGCTGTGTCTCACTGTCTGTGATCCAGGAGAACATAAAGGCAGTTTTGGAAAATGTCATAGTTGAATAAGACCAATTCATTCAGCATTTGCACTCACTGTTATTTCATCCTTTCCCTAAACTCACACCATGTGAAAAATGTGAATTTGAGCTCTATTCATGAGCACATACGTTTGAGCAAGTATGCCTTTTAGAAAACACTGAACACCCAAAAATGTTAGAAACATTAAGCTCATTTTTCTTAATTGATATTGTAACTTTATTTTGCGATCACTAAATTGTTTTATAAAACCCAATAAAATAAGGCTTTATTTTATTTACTTTATTTTTCATGACGGAACACAATTTGCACTGGTGCATGACACTTTCCTAAAGAAAACTCAAAGTCCAGTTTTTCAGTTTGTGCTGGTAAATGAAATACAATATTATTAGTACTAAATTTTAAAAAATTACCTAGTAGACCTATTCAAATATTAATGTGAAACACACATGGGGAAGAGTATCATGTCCAATTGCTTGTAATAATATGCAAATCTGTATCTCCTGAAGTCACCTATTCAACTTCATAAGGTATAAACAGGTCCAGTTCATAAATTCCTATATTTTTTTGAAATAGGTAAAATATTTGCAGTTCTAGCATTAATTGATTTTTACTAGCATTCTTATTCTGCAATTAACTGGACTTTTGATTGA
This sequence comes from Balaenoptera ricei, assembly GCF_028023285.1. Lineage (NCBI taxonomy): Eukaryota > Metazoa > Chordata > Mammalia > Artiodactyla > Balaenopteridae > Balaenoptera > Balaenoptera ricei. Next base: position 69,104,984 of record NC_082655.1, read on the forward strand.
CCCACTTTGAAGGTATGTTTACCCTGTGAATTGCCAGTCCTGGACCTCAGGTTTTTCAAATGGAAAGCAGCTGTGCCCCTGAGAACCTGATCCCAAAGGGTTCACTTCTCTGGGGCGTTGGATATAATACAAACTACATAAACAACATGAACACCAAGCCATACATTCTGTACATTGAGAAATCTCTTGTACTAGAGTAACAACACAAGTAAATATCATCATACTCCCAAAAGTGTACTGAATATTTTGAGGGCTCAGAATCTTCCAAAATGAAGAAGCATTGTCAATAATTAGTGTATAATGTAGATAAACATGCTGCCTTTACTCAGCAATGAGTTCTTGCTTTATTGATAGAAAGGCATAGTTTCTAAGTTGTTTACCAAGAACATGGAACACCTGTTTTTAATGACCGTCAAAGCATGTGTACACATAATTGCTGCTTGTTACTTAGTTTCACTGTTAGTAAAAGCTACTCTTGAAAATTTTGTTAGAAACAGGATTAAATATTAAAAATATTTAATTATATAATAAAAATATTCATTGACTAGGTTGAACTATATGAACTTGCTGTTTCAGTAGGTCAACATGACTGAATATGGGAATTCCACATAGTTCAACCTGTTGATTTAACTAACAACATGTGTTAGACATTTCCTTTAAGTAGTTATACACTATGTGCCCGTTCTAATAGACAGAAAAGAGCGTTTTACAGGTCACTATAAAATGGCTAAACTGGGAAAGAACTTTGTCCAATTCTCAACTAAGAAAAAAGCAAAACACTTATTCCGTTGTGCATAATTTCTAACTGCGTGTAGACATTCAACAAATATTTACTGAATGAAAATAATGAACCAGTAGAGTAACTAACAAACAAATGAATTAAGTGAAATGAAAATGTATGAGCTCATTCTCTGGCTTCTTGAAATGACCGGATTTAGTTTGACTTAAAAGGGTGATTCTTGGTCCATGGGCCCTCTGGCTGAGGGCCACCCTCCTCCCCTCACCACCCAGCAAACTTGAAATCATTCTTCAAGAGTCAACTCATTGAACTACTAAAATATTATCTTCCTTTGGGGAATGTCCTCTCTCCTTCAGGAAGTCTGTGCATTTCTTTCTGCCCCCGCAGGTCTGGGGGTGTCTCCCCCTACCGAAGGGCTAATGACCTAGCATTGTGAGAGTTTGCTCACGTGCTTGTCTTCCCCCAGGGACCGTCAGCACATCAACGCCCGGGGAAGTGGCATATCATGCATGTGATTTATGCTCAGGGACTTGAGAGACAGATAATCTGCTTTCAACTTCCCATTCTGCCAATTTTAATCTATACAATTCTAGGTATCAGATCCCTATTCGTAAAATAGGGGTTATTCCTACTTCTTAGATCTGTGATGAAGATAAATGAGATAAAAACATTTAAGCACTTAGCAAGGTGAAAACGGACAGTGATGTTATCATGATTCTTCTTTTCCCTAGCATCTAGCATGGTGCCTGGCACACGGGTGCTCAGTTTTATTGCTAAATAGAGAAGGAACATCATGATAAAGAAAGAAACCCAATAAGCAAACTTTCAGCAAAAACATATAGGTCTTTTCCTTTTAATTATGCAGCTGTTCGAAAGTCACAAGTGTCCATCCTTTACCAAAGCTATTCTCATTCCTCATTTTTATCAATAAGAACTACAGCAAGAATCACAACAGCTGCTCCCAGCTTCTAGTAAAAGAAGAAAAGCAAGTTCTGTTTTTCTTGACAGCTTGTTTATTTTCGCCAAGTAAAAATTCCCTTGTAGTGGGAATACACTCGAAACAAATGGATTTTTACCTATCAAAGGCTTCCGTTTCATTTCAGTATTTAAGCACCTACTTAAATTCATCTTCTACAGACATGTTTAAAAATATTAACACTTCATTTAGTCTCAACTGTTTAAAAAACTCAAATTCCATTGTAAGCTTGCTGATCTGAAAAGAATGAGATGGTTTCTAGACATGCAAGTAATCTGTCATTATTCTGAGATTGTAGGGGAAAGAAAGCAAAATAAACAAAGAAACAAAAAGAAGAGATCAGAGAGAGAGAAAGACAGGAATAAAAGACAATTAAGAATAATGTTTAGCAGACCCAGTCCACCCTTTTCAAGTGAAAAGCATAATTTTATAGCCAACAATATGGAGTAATTTGGCTACGTTTGGTATCATTCAAATGTAACAAAGAAAAAAGGAGTAAATCAAGTAGGAAAAAAGGAGAATTATGATAGGAATAGAAAAATGAAATTGAAATCAAAATAAAAACAGCCATCTGAATATTAATAAATAAAGCAATGCATTCCAGGACCATTTCTGGAACTGGCAGAACTAAGTTTGAATTTCAAAACTGCACCTACTATTTATTTATTCACCCAGTAAGGCATCTCTACGCCTAATCTTCTAGATGTCCCAAAATATGTGTTGATTGACTACCATGTGCTAGTTATTATTCATCTGCTTGAATGTAGATTTCTTCACCTTTAAAACTGTGGAAACAATAATAATATTCTTACAGAGTAGTTGTGAGAACTCAGTGAAATCCATAAAAATGAGGTCCATCGACTACACTGTCATTATTAAAGCTCAAAAAATGTAAGATACTTTTGATATTACTACTCAGTCAAAAAGCAAAGCAAAAACCAATCATCAAAAAAAAAAAAGGCCCTCTTGGTTAAGTTGGCTCATCATTCGTTTATAATTTAAATTTTCCAAGTGTGACAGACTGTAAAAGTGCTCACAAATTCTTCCCCTCTCTGTGTCCATGCCCTTGCAAAACGATTTCAGATTGAGAGTCCTCCTATCAAAAGCACAGTCTGTTTCTCCTTAAATCTGAACCCGCCTACATCCTTGTTATAAAAAAAAGTTAGACACAGTTTCACAAAAAAACCTATTCGTACAATTAACTTTACCAAAACCTCCTCCCTTTCTCCTTTTAAATTATATTTTGTAGAAATGTACATTTATATGTTTTCATGTTTTTAACCTTTAATTGGAAATGAGCATATGTTTTATCAAAATACTATCTAAGTATTTTTTTAATCTCTGCAAGGCTTTAGAAAAGGTAGAGATCATATTTCCATCTATTTTGTAAACAGTTGAAGACATTGCCTTCATATCATAAGACATCTAAGGTCATGGGCTATAATAATCTCAAATAGTAAAAATATTGTAAAATATTACCTGAATATTCAAGAAGAGCCAGGAGTATCCTACACTTTACCTCTGCAGAGAAAGAAAACATACCAGTCAGTTGTTCAGTCTTTTTCTGCAACTAACATCACATTTTAATTGTGTAGTAAAAATTAGCACAACCTTATCATATACATTAGATAATAAAAATTCCATTTACTTGACAAGCTATTTTTGCCTATCTACCTATATAAATTCTACCCATTGCTCAAGACCCTAAAATCTCTTCCAGATCTGAATTACATGAGCCTATGAAACACCATTCAAATCCTGCTACCGTTGTAGGTCATCATTAGCTGTTGTAGCTTGCATGGTGTTCTCTAAATACCTACAGCTATTATGGTCTTGATCAATAAACTGTCAAACAGTATTTTTAAAATTTAAACTTTTAAAAATTATATATACAATATATAAAGAATATATGTAATATAATATATAAATATATATTAATAAATATGTGTACATTATATTGTGAATTATACTGTGTATTAATATTAGAAATATATGTATATATTGTGGTTTTCCTATCTGTAGGTCAAGATACTGCCCTAAAAGACAGAAAAATACTAAATATTTCCAAATACTCTTCTTCTCACCCCATCCCCACACAGGGCCAATCACAGATGTCTGATAAATGATGTGTATTAACATCATACTGATTGCTATGTGCCCAATGAGCTCTGTGTCCATTTGCTTCCAACTGGTAAATAGTTTACTTGCAATAGGAAAATATTAAAACATAAAGAGTTCCTTTATGTAACCAAGATTATGGGAAATAAAAAAGGCTAGGTTGTACCCTATTCTAAATAGGTTCACAGCAGAGTCAGAGCAACAAAAGTAACAGATAAGAAACGCAGGAGATGCCTGAAAGGGCATTAAGTTTTACAAGTGAGACACAAGAACAAATGGATTTCAGAGGCAGAAAAGTACACTGGACTGAGTCAGGAGACCCATCTGTTACACACTAGCTTTGTCATCTTCAGTACATTGTTAATCTACTTTTGAGTCTCAACTTGCTCATTCATAAGTGATAATAACATCTGTCTTATCTATTTTATAGGACTGTGTATAAAAAATAAATGGGAATATATATTAAAAGCCTTGGAAAATTATTTAAAGTGCTGTGTACCTGTGAAGCACTATTATTATTGTAACCTGGATATGGCTAAAATTGGAATAAATTTTTTTAAGAGAGTCTCAAAATTTTTTAAATTTTCAAAGTTCATTGTCAGGGGACTAAGTACATATCCTAAGAGTGGGAAATAGTGCTAGCAAGGGAATAGAGTAGAGAATAAATGCCAAACATTCAACAATCTAGCATAGAAAAGGTTTTATTATATCATTAAGAGATTGAGATTGGGATACAATTGGAAAGCCCTATTGAAAAATGGCTTTCAGCATCAGATTGATGAGTTTAGATTTATCTAACAGAAAATAACTCTAAGGCTCTGAGGCAGGGTACTGAACATGATATTTTAGGAGAATGAATCTGGTGATGGTGTATATGAACCAGAAAAGATAGAGACAAGGGATTAGCCAGAAAACTATTTTAGTAACTGAAAAACTGAACAGACTTTTGAATGAAGAAGAAGAAGAAGAAGAAGAGGAAGAGGAAGAGGAAGAGGAAGAGGAAGAAGAAGAAGAAGAAGAAGAAGAAGAAGAAGAAGAAGAAGAAGGAAAAGGAGAAGGAGAAGGAGAAGGAGAAGAAGAAGAAGAAGAAGAAGCTCTTTAGGATATTAGGACAAAGGCAGAGAAAAAAATGAAAAAAAAGTAGGTTGCTAGAAAAATAGGAGCTTTTAAAAGGAGTATAATTTTTGTAGGCAACAAAGAATTGAATTGTCACTAACAGACATTTGAATTTAAGGTGATGGTGGATCCAATTTAGATGTGTGTTCTTCCCCACACCACCAAGCAACTCTTCAACCCCAGTTGGGTGTCCTAAGATTCAATTCAGTTCTGACACTATCTACCTGTAGATCCCACAGGATGAGGGCTCAGCCCCACAGGACTGTCTCCCCACCCACTCACCCTCCTTCAGACACCAATCACAAGTCCAGGTTGTCATCTGTGCTTCTGACCAACTGGCTGTACACAGGAGGTTCCAATGATCCCCTCCTTGGGTTCGATTAATTTGCTAGAACAGCTCACAGAACTCAGAGAAACATTTTACTTACTAGATTACCAGTTTATTATAAAAGGATGTAACTCAGGAACAGCCAGATGGAAGAGGGCAAGGCACAGGGCAAGGCATGGGGAGAGGGCACAGAGCTCCAGGCACCAACACAAGTTCACCAGCCTAGAAACTCTCCAGTCCTCTCCTTTTGGGGTTTTACGGTGGCTTCATAACAGAAGCATGGTCGATTAAATAATTGGCCATTAGCAACTGAACTCAATCTCCAGCCTCTCTCCCCTCCCTGGAGGTCAGGGGTGGGACTTAAAATTCCAACCTTCTACTCACAAGGTTGGTTCCCCAGGCAACCAGCCACCATCCATAGGTGATTTCTAAAAGTCACCTCATTAACATAAGAAAAGACAGCTTTATCCTCTCATCACAGGAAATCCCAAGGGTTTTTTTATCTCTGTGCCAGAAAAGGGGATGAAGATCAAATATATATTTCGTATTATAAATCACAATACCACAGTGGGCTAACCACGTAAAAATATCTTCAGTTAGCTGACACTGTGATTCCGTCACTTAGCTGAGGAATTAAGGAGGAGATTATCTTAGTGATACCACACAATGACTCTGTCCCCCATTTAGTCCACTATTTCTTCTGCTCTCCTCTGCCCTCAGTTTACAGGCTTTGAGTGAATGGCATGCACTGAGATAACTTATGAATGGCACTGGAACAGTCCCTCCTACATAGAGACCATACACTTATTATACTTTGATATCATATTTGGTATATACTTGCTAGGATATTTTGAAATCAGAGATGAAGGAATGATGGGGTTTGGAACATGCTACCCCCAAATACGGCACTTTGGCACATTGAATTATTTTAAGCTGAAGGAATCGGAGAAACAGTGAGGGCAGGAAGGACTCTCTGACCACCTCCCTCTTCCCCGGAAGCAGGTCATCGGCTGCTCAGGAGAGCGATACCCAAAGGAAAGGAGCATCCTTATCTCCAAGGAGGGAGGGGTGCCAAGAGGAACAGGCCTTGCAGAACCCCCCCAGGTTACTGCACTTAGCTCATATACCCTTTTGTCCTATAACATTTTTCCAGGACTTTCTACACTTCTTCAAACCTAGTATAAAGACACTCAGGTTTAAACTTTTCTTCTGGTCTTCATTTCCTTATGAAGGCTCCCGTGTTCATGTGAAAATTATAATAAATAAATTTATATGCTTTTCTCTTGTTAATTTGTTTTTTGTCAGACTAATTTACTGGGAGAGTTAAAGAAAAAAAGGATATTTTTTTCCTCCCCTACGGGAATATCAGAATGGGGTCATCCCAGCTGTACATATACACCATGACATTCCGGCAAGGTAACATTATGTTGAACTTCCAGCCCAGACGTAACCTTCCATTAAACTAATCCTTCCATAAAGACAATTTGGGAAATAGAATGAAAACCACTTTAACTTGAACAGGATGAATTCATGCTGAACGCGTGAGGTTACTTCTGAGTTTGTCCACAGAGCAAGCAGCTGATTACAAGGATCCCAGCGCTGCTGCTTCCACCCCATAGAACAGGACCAGACACCACACAGATCACCAGGAAATGGTAGCTTGTCCTCTCCCTTGATGGTCCACTGAGCTGAACTACGGATTAATTGTTTTTAAAGACTCACTTAACACGGTGACAATCACAGCTCTTACCCAAAGAGTAACTGCATCTCTCTGAGACTTGCAGCCAGGGATGCAACTTAAATTCTGCCAAGAGCCCTCCCTCTGTTGACTCTATTGACTGGAGGACTCAGCACAGCCAGCCATGCTCAATCAGCTGCTGGGCTCCCATGACCAAGAGTGGCACTAATATTCACAACATCAATCAATCAATCAATATATGTAGACAGTTGTCATCGCTATGGCCGCTCATTGTGAAAAGAAGTACTGAGTATATAAGGCAGGACTTGAGATGAAAATGTAAAATTCTTTAAAAAAATACCTTTTCAAAAAATAAGTTTTTTGCCCTGCATTAGAAGTTATTTTCTTAAAGATAAAGCTCTTCAAAAAACAAAACAAAAAGTTTTAAGGGTTTCTTTGTTCTCGATTGATATTGCATTTATTCTAAAAACAAATATAATGTAAAAAGAAAAAGTCAGAGATGATGAGAATAACTGCATTTAGATTCACAAATTATAACTTTTAGGAGTGCTATGACACTGGCATCCACTCAGCGAAAACACACCTTTTACTCAGTAGAGTATATGCTTAAATTCCTTAAAGCTCACAGCCTTTAAAAATATGTTTGTCATTTTTGCTGGTCATTATTTTGGGGGGTTTTAAACTCAGACTTTTGATTGAACGGGATGTTATAATGTGTCACAAATAATCATTATATTTAGCTACAAAATAGATACAGTCAAGAAATGCAGTTGTCAAGAATAAAAGGTTTCATCATACAATAGAATTGTTGTGATTTATTTGGAGCTTTCCATATCTGTACAAATTTCTTCTCTATTGATCTCTAAACAATATCTAAGCTGTTATACTTGAGTATATTTCCAGGCAGAAGACTGGGTAATCACAGAACATTTACACCATCCCTGTCGTTTAGTGAATGAAGACACTGAGGCACAAAGGAGTGACATCACAGGCTCAGACCCTACAGGGTGTAAGAGCTGTCTTCCATCAGCAAAGTATGCAACTCTCTCTAATTTACCCTAAAAAAATGGTAGTGATGGGTTAAAAAAAAAGTGGGTTATGATGTTAGTTCTGCTGAATAATATTTACCACATCCCAATGACATACAAATGATGGGGGAATACAGCCGTAATATTTATTGTACAGGTTTCTCAACCTTAGTGCTATGGACATTTAGGACCAAATAATTCTTTGTTGTGAGGGACTGTCTGGAACCTTGTAGAATGTTTAGCAGCATCTCTGGCCTCTACCCACTAGATGCCAGTAGCATGCCCACGATTGTGACAATGGAAAAATGTCTCTAGACACTGCCAACCACTGTTCTAATACTGGGAAGAAAACCACTGATTTAGACATTACAAAAAAATTAAACAAATTTCTCATTTCATCTTTTTCACCACAATCACTTTAGAAACTCTCAGAATTTTCTACTTAATAACTCTGACCCTAAACAACATGCAACAAGACTCACTGGAGTTGTCTTGAAGTTTTTTATATCTCCAATCAGAGGCTGTATCAGTTATGGGAAGTTGAGTAGACAATCTCATGCTAGTTTATAACAATCAACTTAGACAAACGCTTCTGAAAGAGAAACTTAAAAACTAATGATGCAACCTATGTCATTATTTTGATTCTCATAGACTAAAAATTGATTTTGCAGACTTTCCATGAAGTATAGCTTCATACGTTTTGTGAACCCTTTAGAAATTTTTCTGATACTCTTTCATGTTATAAAATATGAAAATCCCTCCACGTTCCACTTGTCTTCCTAAGAATGAGCCCTTACTTTATTGCCTGAGAATATTTTCCGTGATACAGTCCACATCATTTAGATCCTTGGAACACAAGGTTCTGTCATCTTATTCCTTCTTTCCCTCCTCCGCCTTCACTCACCCTTTTCAGTCCTTTTATTTTCCTCCTAACATGAAAAACTTCAAAAAGTAATCAAGGCATGACTAAACTTTTGGGTTTAATGGGTTTTTAAATGAGTATTGCTAATGTCATGGTATGTTCTTTGCTTTTCATCCTGACCTTCAACAAATTTTCTGATGTTCTGAGCAAGATTCCGGACACTGCTGGGAAGATTCCAAGGATCTTGCTTGATGTGAAGCCTTAACCTTTTTGGACAACTCAGCTTTGGTTCCATTTCCTGCTGAAACTCTAAATAAACACAGAAAAGCTCTCTTAAGTCTCAACCATTTACCAGTTCACAAGCCCATAAACTGCAGAATCCTCTTTCTTTCATTCCTGTGGTCCTAGGCTATTATCATGGTAGCAATTTCTTTAGCTCTATCACAGGAGAAAATTTGTTAAATCTAAAACAAAGTCAAATCTTATTATTCTCTTTTTACAAATGTTTAAACAAAGGAGCAAATTTAGATAAAAACTCTATTTCAACATCCTAAACTGGATGTCAGAAAGTGGAAGCTCTAGATCTTGTTCTGTTTGCCAACCACCATTCCCAAAGCCCCTCCCCCCATCACTGGGCTACCTACCACCAAGTAGGCATTAAGTCTGGTTTCAGCAAAAGCAACTCAACACTTATATTTCTTCAATTAACTCATTCGGTTTGGCCCCTACAGGCACTAAACGTTTTAAACTTTCAAAGAACTCTAAAAGGTCTTGATTTATATATATATATATATATATATATATATATATATATTCAACAGTTATCCAAATAGAAGTAGTATTAAGTGAATTTTGAAATGATCACCCAGAACTTTTTTTCTCATGCTATGCTTTTGCTTCATGACTATACTGTCTCCCACTTTTGTTTCCCAATTGCCTCCAACAATTACTTTGTAAACCTTACCTTGTAACCCTCGACCTGGTGTCAGGTACTTGGTTTGCTCAAAGGCCCTCACAACAGCTTGGCCTTTCAGGAGATTGGTAATGGAATCCACCTATCATAACAGCAGAGATTTCTGGGAGTTACATAACTTCTCGGTATTTCCAAAAGTCAATCTTGTAAAATACTTTTTTCCTCAAAGCAACAATTATTTTTGAAATCCCATGCTGCTTGCAAAATCTATCTTTAAATAAAATATTAGGATTAAACTCACCTGATAACATTTACAATATCTCTTACTATCCTACCATATATTCATACAAAATATAAATTTTCTTTGTAAAAGAAGTAAGAGTCCTAGAATTATTTTTAAAAAACACCTAAAAGTTATCATAATCCTTTTCGAAGTGGTAAAAGCTTCTACACTATGAATTTTGGTTGTGGATATAAATTTTTTTAAAAATGCAAAATACCAACATGAGCACAAGACAACCCTGTGCTTCTTGAGATTAGGAATGAAGTTGAACAAGAAATGTCATGGAGGAATCTGAAAACCCACAAAGAAACAAATAATGAACAGAATAACTCCCGTTTGTAGAACACTTTATAATTTTCTAAGGACTGTGAAATACTTGACATTCTTAACAGTCCTTTGGGCTAGCTGGCTGAAGGAATCTCTTTTCCATTTTAAGCTATAGAAATTAAGGTACAGGGGATGGAGGAACAAATTCCATTCTAACTGCAAACTCCTTTCACTATGTCTGAAAAACGGATTTCTGACAGTTTAGTCTGTGGAAAAAATACCCACAACTGTCCCAATTGTACCTGGCTGAAAAGATGCTCAAGGCAACTGTGTATCTTGTCCTGTTTATCACGAGAAATGCGAACATTTAGGGGAAGCTCATCACCTAGATATTAAAAATAAATCATTCATCTTATGTTTAACATTCCAAAGCATTTTAATGTCAATAAAGTAAAAAATAATTAAACACTAGCTCTTATTCCATACATTAGTTCTCATGTTCAGAAAAAGAATTCCAAAAGCTTTAATAACTATTAGGATATCAGATTATTGCTCCTTCAAAACTGAGATGAAAGCAGAGGGTCTCACAGAAACAATCCTGTGGTACCCACATTAATGATTCTTTCACATGGTGAATTTTTCTAATGGTCAAATAGTTGGAATAAACTGCATATCTCAAAATTAAGATTTTTCCTAACTCGATGGAAAGTCTTTTTCTTAACACACACAAAATAAAACATGTATAAGGTATTTATATCAAGCAGTGTTTTTCTCATCACCCCCTTCCCCACTGCTCATAAGGCTAGCTCAGGTGCATCTGCTGCCTTCAAATCCTACTTCAAAGCCCATCCCATCTCCTCACATGATCATCAATGCCTAATATCCTAGAAAACTTGTTTCTTGTGTACCTATCATACAGGTACCACGTAGTAACACAGAAATATCATAAAACATCATTTATTAACATAAAAATTAGTTTGTTTCTTCCATCTCTTTAAAAATTCACTGTTTATAATGGGATTGGGAAGCTGACTTTCTCAAGCATGTAAAACTGAAAGGCAATGTGTGTGGCCACCGAAAATGGCTGATGAAAGGTAAAAATGAGTATGGATCAAGCAAATTAATCCCTTAGGTTCGGCATCATCAAAGAGTCCGTCCGCGTGCCTTCACCCAACGCACCTGAGTCCATCTCATCGCTGTGAAAATATGAGCTGCACTGGCTACTGCAGATGCTGGTGAAGGAGGTGATGGAATTCCTATTGCTGTTGCAGTCGCTGCGAAGAATGAGGTACGTGTCACTTCAGCAGTGCATCTGGCAAAGTTTCCCTGCCACTTCTTACTGGATAAACTTATTACGTCACAGTTATATGTGTTAATATGCTTTACAGAAATTTATGAGAAAGATAAATTTGTTCAACTCACATTTTATCTTACTTTAAAAGAAATTATTTTCAATTCGATCATATTTCAAATTTTCTTGTCATATAATCTAATCATAATTGAATTTTAAAACGCATAGCTATTTACAGGAGTCAAACCAAACTTAAAATTCGTTACTATCCATTTGATGGTATATGCTTGTAGTTGATTTGCTAAGAGTGACAAAATCCTGTTTCAAGAGCTCTCTGCCTTTCAACCCTTTCTAGTAACTTAAAGGATAACTTATTAATGGCACTCTGAGCTCCCACCCCTCCCCCGCCCCGAGAAGATGGCACCTCGTCTCCACCCCGGAGCCCAGCACAGGACACCACACCTGCTAGCTGCTGGATAATGATGAACATCAAGGGAAAGAAAGTTAGAAATGTCTGTGTGTGAATATGGACACATGACAGATTTCAGAAGTAGTGCAGGAGACATAAATATTTTTTTCTCTCAGAATAAGTAAAAGGGACTTATTTAACTTTAAATGTACATTTAAAATTTCTATTTTACCCTAGAGAGAACCTGAGAGTAATGTTAATTATCTGATAACTAGAATTTGAGGGAAGAAAGTATTTTTAGATCTGTCATTTCCCACTGGAGAGAAACCACAGGTTCTTATTAAAGAGCATACTGGTCTCCTTAGAAGCTAAAAAGTAAGTGAAACGGTAAAAGTGGTTAATTTGTTTTATATATCATTAAATTTCTAGGAATAATTAACTCACGTATTCATTAAAATCCTTTTCACATAGAAATTGGAATAGTAGAGTGGTTAATAAACTGAGAGCCAGGCCACCCGATTTCCTAGGTAAATTATGTAACTCCTGCGGGCCTCAGCTTCCTTAGATGTAAAATGCAGTTAATATCAGAACCTGCCACAGAGGGTTGTGGGAGGAATTCCGTGAAATCATCCTGCTTCCCCCTGTGTCTGGTAAGAATATGTTTTTAATGTTAGCTATTAGTTTGTGCTAAACATCTCTGATGAAACAACTTTGATTTAACGATAATTACTAAATATCTCTTCACTGTAAAACACTGTATAATAAATAAGAGTAAGAGAGTTTTTGTCTTCAGTTAATGTAAATAAAACGGGAGGTTCTGAAGCCGCACACTCAGCATACGTGGCAGGTTGCCACAGGTCTCAATGAGGTTCCAGGTGACACAAGGATTCAAAGGAGAAAAAGCACTTTCAACTAAGGAAGTTCATTGGAAGAGCCATCATTTGAGAGTCTGGTAAGAAGAGGACTCGACAGAGTTTGGAGGGAAGGTGTTATGGGTTGAATTGTATCTCTCCCTCCCCAGCCCCTAAATTCATACGGTGAAGTCCAACACTCAGTATTCCAGACTGTGATCTCGTTTGGAGAGAGGGTCTTGACAGAGGTAATCAAGTTAAAATGAGGTCACTAGTGGGGGCCCTAATCCAGTATGACTGGTGTCCTTATAAGAAAGAGGAAACATGGACACTGAGACAGGCTTGGAAGGAAAAGGATGTGAACAGACAGAGGGAGAAGACAGCCATCTGCAACCAAGAGATTGAGCCTTCCTTCCCAGCCCTCAGAAAGAACCCAACCCTGCTGACACCTGGATTTCAGACTTCCAGCCCTAGAACTGTAGGATAATAAATAAATTTCTGTTATTCAAGCCACCTGGTTCTTGGTACTTTGTTACAGCAGTCCTATCAAAATTGTACAGAAGGCATGCAAGGGAAGAAAAAATGCACAAAGCTGGTCACAGAGGTGAGCACATGAAACTAGTTCAATTAGCTTGAATCACAGAATATAGGAAGGAGGAAAAACAAAACAAAAAGAACTCCTATTCACTACCCAATAGTCCAATAATCAGAAACAGATATTAAAAAAAAAAAAAACCTGTTAATATAGGCACAACTTGTTTATTTGCCATACGTGTTACACAGTCCATAAGAGAATAACAAATCTCCTAAATTAGGTCCGCTCGGTTGGAGAAAAAATGTTTTTTCCGAATTACTCAGATTATAAAAGGGAAGAATTTGAAAGACAGTGATGTCTCACTATGCTTTGTCTGAGGTTGGTAACAGCCAGCGGTTATTTTGTGGGACTAATAAACAAAAACAACAGTCAAAAATTTTTTCAAGACCTATGTGGAAAATACAGAATCCCATTTGACTTGGTCGATGAGATGAGTTTCAGGAATGAATGAATTACCTGTAAGAGTCTCTGTTGCTGATGGTGTCGTGACCTGAATCTTCCTGCTCATCGCCTGCCACGTTAAAACAGACACGTTTGCTGTTTCTCTCTCCCTTCTCGTTGTCACTGTCTGTTGGGACTATGGACTCTGATGTCTTACGTTCTAATTTAGGAGAATATGTTATTGAAGACAGAAGGCTGCAGTGGGATATTAAAAAAAAAAAGAATAAGTGCACATTTTCACACCGGCGGCTACAGATAACTACCTTGCTCATTTTATATGATAGGCTTACAGATATTTCTAGAGCTTCTTCTAGGTGTCACCTGAAATTAATACCCTGTTGCATAAAAAGCCTGTCATGCAAAGTTCACTCTTTCCTCTCAGAATAAGTAATGGAAACAGCACACAGTTTTGATGAGAAAGCTGTGTTCAAATCCAGGTTCTGCCATGGACCAGCTGTGCTCTCCTGGCAAAACCGGGATGGTTCTCTTTGACATCTACGAAATGTGGAGAATAAGAATAGCTACCCACAGGGCTGCTGGGAGAATGAAATGCACACAACATATTGCTGGTACCTCCCAGCCATCATCACCACCACGTGAAAATACCTGAGAAACTTTAAAGTGGATATTTATTTTAATATCCAAGTATTAAAATAAACACTAAATGGGCTTATACCTCCTCACTGGCTTACCTGCAGATGTTAAAATCCCATTACCCCCTCCGCCTGCCTTGGGTTTCCCCCAGGCTTTCTCTATTTGTCAGGGAGAATATCGTGTGGACAAACCGTCCTCACACTCATGCAAACAGGAGTCCTGCCCGTCCCGACCCTAAGACGCTAAACAGCGTCACACACAGGTGAGGACAGGAGGTAGTGGGGCCACCCCAATACCATCCACAACCCAGTCACCAGGAAGCATCGTGAATCTGCCCAAACGCAAAGCTCTCCCACTGGGCTCAAGGCTAAAGTACACTTTCAGACTCTAAATCGGCATAAAACTTGATGCAGACTCTGAGCAGCGCTGATTCCACCAGGCTAGACTTGAATGTTTGGCTGTAAATTGTTTCTTACAGAACTAACTCAAAATGACACAAAAATGGAATCAGTCTTTACTATCAAACAATGTGCTATAGAATTTGCAAAACAAATTAAACCATAACTGAACAAAGGGCCCGGGCATGGTTTCTCCAGCCCACAATCATCTTCTCCTTTATTTACCAAATACCGATGACATGCTGTTCTAGTCAACAGCACATATGCACATATCTTGACACTCATTTTTCCATAGCAATGTCATGTTTATTTTATTTCAAGACCATGAAAAGATCTTCTACCTCTTATTTATATCCCATCATGTCAAACCCAATGCTGTGCAGAGTAAATATTTGTTAAGTCATTTCACTAATGAATTAATTAAACACATTTATCGGACCATGCATTGCCCTTGGTGCTGTGTGTGCAGCAGTTTACAAAACAAACAAAAGTCCGTGCCCTCTTGGCGCTTAAATTCTACTGGGAGGAAACAAACAACGACCAGATAAGCTGTATAGTGTATCACATGGTGACAAATGGGAAGGAGAAAACTTTTTAAAAAGGGAATGAAGCCAGGGCTGCAACTTCAAATAGTGTCATCAGGTAAGGTCTCACTGTGAGATATCTGAATAATATTTTGGCAGTTTATAGTTTTTAGACACCTGGGAAAATCAGGGAGTTCTGCTAGATTGCTCAGGGCCCTGCAAAGCTATGAATTATTTTAAACACACTTTTCTATTTGGAAAGATATGTTTATGTCTCATAAGACAGACTGTGTATTTCTTCACTCCCTCCATCCAAAAGATTAAAGCATTAGATTAACTCCAATTACCCAAGCTGCACGCTGCACAGACAGATGAACTCTTGACTACCAAAGAGGAAAGAGATGCAGGAGTTCTCATTCTGCAAGGAGCCCTCTGTGCTCTATGGACCTTTTAAATTAGGAGTCATGGGGGCTCAGCATAAACATTTTTTTCAGAGCTCTACGAATTGTGTTCACATATTTGCTTTTCATTTTAAACAGCTGCAGTCATGCTTGCACTGACCCTGTGGGAACAAGTGTTAGGCTAACAAACAAATGATAGAAAAACAATGTTTCTGACACCACGTTTTTGCATAAAGTTTCTCGATTCTTAAAAGTAATAATAGAGCATAAAGCTTAATATTTGTGCTCGCAGAAATATTTTCCTTTACCTTTGCTCGTATACAGTGTTAAGCTCCCTCTGATAGTGTGTAGGTCTGTTGATTCTGAATTAACATCCTGAGCTGAGTACCATTTCCGGTCAATCTCCGCCAAATGCCCTTGATGAATAAAGATTTCTGTATATGGTAGATTGCGTCTACCTGTGTGTTTTCTATTTAACTGAGATTTAAATATCATCATCATCCTCTTCAGCACAGCTAACATTTGTTGAGCTCTTATGCCAGTCACTATGCTAAGTACCTCACAGGTATTAATTCATTCAGTCCCTCAAACCACCTTATGAAGTGGGAATCCTCGTTATTATTATCAGTATTATCATTGTTATTCTCATGTTAGAGATGGGCTGAGTGAGACACACTCATATACTGTGCAAACGAAGCAGAACACCCCTCCCTGCATATCGCTCACCCACTCTGGAGGGCGAAGGTGGTCGTGAGTGCCGCCCACCACATCCCAGTTCTCCGGGACTCATGACTGGCTGGCTCCCCTCCTCCTGGGAGGGTAGGAATGGCCACGTGCCTTGCTTTCGCCAATGCAGTGTGAGCGGAGGTGACACGGGTCCCTCCTGGGTGGACGTCTTCATGCAAGCGTGCTCTCTGCCTCATTCCCTCCCTGCTGTGACCGTCAGAGGCGTTCCAGCTGATGCGGCTTGGCCAGCCTAGACCTGAGTGAGGTCAATGTGGAGCAGAGACCCCAGGACCCAGTGGACATGGAAAGTGAGCAAGAAAGAAACTTCGCTGTCTCAAGTCTGAGAGGCTTTAGAGTTTTGGTGAACATAACAGTGAAAGGGGTAAAAACCAGTTATAGAGGAAGCAGGATGTCCAGAGCAGGAAGACACGAGTGACTGGGACTCAGGGGATGGACTGGGTCCCGGGGAAGCTGGCACCGTCTCTCCACAGACCGGCCACCAGCCTGACACCTGAGTGCCTAGAAGGCCAGCCACGCCGGCCTCAGGAGCAGGGCTGACCAGGCAGAGGTGCGTCACGTTCCGGGATCAGAAAGAGGCTAATGCAAGAGGAGCTCAGAGAAATGGGTTTGGAGAGGCGGACGGGGGCAAATCGTGTAGAAATGTGCAGGCCACGATAACGCATCTCCCATTATTCTAGTTGCACTGCAGTACCAGTAAACGGCTTTAAGCAGGGGACTAGCACCATTTACCTGTACAGATCCCTCTGGCACCTGCTGAATGTAGAATGTATTAGATGGAGAGGCACAGCTGGAAAATTCTACAGCGGGTACTAGGGAGGAGACTATGGTGACCCAGTCTCAGGTGATGGGGTGGACACATTCTGAGGTATGACCGGCAGGACTTGATAAGGTACTGGAGGTGAAGGGAAAGGAAAGAGAAGAATCACAGATGATACCTAGATTCTGGCTTCATAAACTGAAGAGATGGAGAATACTTTACTAAGAAGGGGGACAACCTTGATGGGGGAGGGGGCAAAGCAGATTTGAGTATGAGGTCAAAGTAGATGTCAATTTCAGAAACAAATTTAAGTTTGAGGCGTCTGTGAGACAGCCCAGGGTTTCATAACCCAACTCACAGATGGATTGTGAGAATGAAAGAAAGCAGTGCATGTAATCATATAACTGTGCCCGGTACATGAGCCCCTATAATACATGCTACTTTTTATGAAACTGTGCCCACTTTTTTACATTTACCAGAAAAATTCTTGGGAAAACCTCAAAGATAATTCCACCACCAGCCCTACCGTTCCTATCTGTAACCCCCAGCTCACTAACTGTCCTACAATGTGTTTTGGTTGTCACTCAATCCTGGGACATGTGGCACCCGCAAAATGAAGTCTGTTCTCAAATTTCCTGCCTTACTAGCCCCCAATACTCTTTATTCATTTCCTCTCTGTGAGAATACACAAACCCTGAATTTTAAAACCCTGTCAAAGGTTCTGGACTCTCCACGAATTATTTTTTCCCTTTACTTACATCTAACACCCGAGCGTCATTAACCAGAAAATCACCCATTAAAGGGCTAAAGTACCTAGTTTCCTGAAATGAAACAGGAATCACAAAATCTTGATGAAATTCATAACATCGCCTTACTTCCTGTTACTGCACAGCACATCTGTCTCTAGTTCTATCTTTGGATCTGAACAAGGTAGGAGGATTTAGGGGAATGCCTGTGTGTCAAAGGATGTGTTCCCAAGTGACAGGAAAACCAGACTGCACAATTAGGCTCAGCACCAGGACCTTTCACAGGAATGAATGACTCCTAGAAAGGCTAGCAGGGAGATATTGTGAGGCAATTCTCTTAAAACTCGGCACAGCGGCCGAGATCTGCTTCTCCACTCTGCAGAGGCATCTATGTTGGACCAAGAATAATTTCTACCTGGTGAGAAAACTGTGAGTAACGAGCTTTTTAAATAATTTGTCAAGCTCCACTGCACTGCAGCGCTTCCGAACGGGGCAATGGGGCATCCAGACACCTGCACAACTGCACTGTTTTAAAGTGATTACGTTACACACTGAATTATGGTGGAACATATTTAGATTTAGAATTAGATTATATGGTGCACACAGAGAAGACCAAGGAAGTTTCTCAAATCATTGGCTCATTTCATGTCACTTTCCTAATAAACAAGCACAGCTGGTAAAGACTTTTCGAATAACAGAGTGGGGAAATCACAAGTAAAAATAGGTAATCCTTTTAACTAGCTTTGGTTAATAAAAATAGCTTAACCCTCTTTCTGAAATTAGTGCTTTAAATATAAAGCATTTTAAACCAAGTAAAGGGAGTCCCTTGGCTCTAACTATTTCCTTGAAAATATATCTACATTAGCTGAACTTAAAAAAAAAAAAGTCAATAAATTAACAAAGACAGACAAACTCTGGACCATTGCCAGGAAGTGCTGGATAGTCAATGCATTAGAGAGCCAGTCTCCAAGGCGGTGTTCACTCAGGCACATCAGTAATCCTGCCATTGACAAAGGACTCATCTGAAAAGGAGGAATAATAACTCTTGGTTTAACTGGAAGCATGGGATTGGTCCAGATGCTCTCCTAGAATCCCTCTGAGATCTAGGATACATGATTCAATGCTACTATCCATTGCCTTATTAATAAACAGTCTTCCTCTTGAACCTTCTGAATACTTCAGGGGAAAAAAGAGACTGGTTTCTAAAATACAATATAACATATATGATAAAATCAATTTATTAAATAAAGCAAAATATAATGTCCTAAAATATTAACTTCTCTGTCACAAGGTCATTCTAAAACAATTCCAAATATCATGTATTTGTTTAAAAATAACCACCTGTTCTCTCAGTAACCTCAAGCTGTTTGATTGGTCTATGAATGGGGTGGTCCCAATATAATACACCAAGTGTTATAAGTAATTTTAAAAAACTAGTGTATTAGACAAAGGAAAACAGAATTTCAATTCTAAATTAACTCATAAAAATGTCAGAAAGCAGTAGCACAGTAAATAGTAACTACTTAAAGATAATCTTAGAAACATGGTGCACTAATATGGTAATTTTGATCTCTAAATTTCAAAGATGTATAAAGTAAGAGATCATGTCAATTAAAATTTCATTATTGTAATGTGTAATTACAACAAAGCCTTAGAATAAGTTCTAAATATTTTATGTGAAATCTGAATTATCCGTGGAAGTAGGGATGATGTGTGTGTGAACTAAATAATACACATTTGACAGCCATCTAAATCTGCAACTTCATAAAGGGAGTACATTAAAAAGAGGAAAATGGTCCTTATACCATTTTCAGATTTTTCCCACTATGATATATTCAACAATTTCAATCCCCTGAATGATAAGCAAGCATGTCAAGCCCTAGGCTGATTGCTTTTCGTATTAATTTTTATATTTTTCACCACAAATAGATAATTTGTTATGATTATTCACCCTCTTCTATACATGAGAAACTGAGCTACCCCAAATCCCATTCTGCCCTGACTAGATGTGAAGCATAATCACACTCTATGATGTAGCAAACCATCCTACAGAGTTCAGGCAATTCTCCAACCTTCAAATTCTTGAATAAGAATCAGAGTTGACCTCTGGAAAAATTTTATTCAACTCCTTCCTCTTCTCTGTTCTTGAAAAAAGATTCCAAATTACTGGCACAGCGATTTGGGTACTTCCTTAGTAAACCATTAATTCAATCAGAAGAGAAGAAAGGGTGTTGGTCATTGCTCCTAGGGTCACATACTTTTGCTTTTACTCATTTAACAAGTATGTTAAGGATTTGGTATGCTTTACATTTTTTCATAAACATCTGTTGAGTGCCTATCCACCAAATGCTGTGTTCTGGTCTGTAAAAGGTACACAAGGAAATCCCTATACGCAGTTCGTACCCTTTCAATCATATTGTTCAATTTAACATTTGCACACTGAAACTTAGCGTTTTCTATATGAAAGAACCTTGTTGTTCTCTTCCCTGGTATTAAATGCTTCCTTAAAATACAGATCTACAGAATTGCCATGTTTTCTCATTTTTAAGGTGTTGGCATGAAGAGGATCTATACGCTCAGCAAAAATTCCTACATTTTCAAACAGTAAAAAGAATAATGGGTATTCAGGAGTGCCATTTCCTACAGCTAATGTATTAGGTACATTTAAAATACAGTAAATAAAATGCTTACTCATCTGTTTGACAAACACACATCTCCACCTCCTTCAGTGCAGTCTGAAGTTTGCCCAGCAGTTTCTGATAGATATCTTGGGTTTCTAAGTCGTCTTCTTTCAACAAATACCGGAGACCGTGCCCATCTTGCTGCCCCAGAGACAGACCTGAAGGGGCCGCCATGGTTGTAATCGTATGTTGAATGTACACCATAGGGCTTAGTTTTCCTGAGGAGATGAAACCATTCCATAGCAACAGTTATTACCTTGAACTTACAGTAGCAATCCAGAGCCACTCATTTTAGACGTCCAAGCTTACAAAAGATAAAATGCCAATCTAATGCTGCATTTAATTCAGGAATTAAAGCTTATGGGGAGTTGTGATTAAAAACGAGGAATACAGCTCGATTCCACGTCCCACTGGGATGGCATGGGATGGTACTCTGCATCCCTTGCAGGTGCTCCTCCACTATTTTTCTCATAAAGACAAAAACAATCATTCTTCTTAGAGGAAAACTGATGAAAATGTGTAACTCCATTTTCACTCTACAAACACTTATGCATAATTATCCAAATGATTAGCGTGAGGAATCCTTTCTTTATAAAATTTCAGACTTGCTGACATGCTAATTTCAGGGATGCAGGAATAGGTATGACTGCCTAAGTTACGCGTCATAATTTGATAAAGCTGAAAAAGCTAACATACCTTGTTCCGATTTATTTTCTTTATCATGAGAATTATGCTTCCTGCTATCCAACTGAACACCAAATGCACTCCCCAGGTACGCTGATGTTTTGGGATAAGAAACTTCCATCACGTTGACATGGCAGTTGGTGGGGCAGAAATCACTGCTGTGCAGTGGGGAGATTTTAGATTTGGCCTGTTTAAAGGTGGGCCAGGCTCTATTCTTTAGTACACGAGAAAACTGTAGATGAAAGATGAAAGAAAAAGCAGTTGAATGCAGTGATAATTCAAACATTTCACTCCTGTCATCCATCGCAAAATCAAAAGAAAATTAAAACATGTCAACTGCAACGGGTGAAATAAATGACAAGCTGTTAGAAATTAAGTCATTATTTTAAAATTCACACATTCTTAGAAAAGCAAAGCAATATAGGCAGCAAATGCAAAGGATTCTTTTGAAACACTGATTGCAAGTTAAGCGCTAAAAGGGATGAATTCAAGTGATCAACACCACTTACTAGGACTCAAATCCACAGGTTCCCAGCAGCTGAGAGGCAGAGAGAGAAACTGAATCGGCGTCCTAGGACACCAAGCTAGGAGAAGGTGCAAGGTGGCAGAATAGGGTAGCTGTCAGGTCGAGGATGGAAGAAGATGGATTATTCCAAACATTGTCAGAAAGCTGACCCAGACCCGAGTCTGTGAGCAGGTTAGACAGCAAAGCTTGGTGGTGGGGACCCCGAATGGCAGGACAACAGGCAGAACAGACTTTCCTTCCCACCCGGGCCTCCTGCTAATCACCGCTGAGCTTTGGGTCAGGGGCAGCCTGAAGACTGGCGTGGACTCTGCTTCTGTGCCATCGAGAATAGTGATGCTCAAGGAAGTTACACAACTTGCCCGGACAGCCACTCCCCTACTTAAAACCTTGCCATCCAAATCCATGGTCTACACTTGCGATGGTCTATACAGCCTCCCAGAGTCCGATCCACACCCGGTTTATTTATCTCAAGCTCTCTTCCCCTTGCTCCCTGTGCGCCTCCTGGCTTTCACTCAGTTCCTCTCACATACGATCCACTCATTCGAGGTCTCTGTACAGGCTGTTCAGTGTGCCTGAAATGTTCTTCCCTCGTTTCCAAACTTACTCCTATGCATTTTCAAGTTTTATGAAATCATCAAGGGGCCTTCCTTGAGCCCTAGTCTAGGTTCAATTTTCCGTTTAGGTGCTAGGTTACAGCACCCTGTAATCCTCCTTACAATTATGAATAATTTTTTTTATTTATTTATTTTATTTTATTTATTTATTTTTGGCTGCGTTGGGTCTTTCTCTAGTTGCGACGAGCAGGGGCTACCCTTCGTTGTGGTGCGCGGGCTTCTCATTGCCAGGGCTTCTCTTGTTGCGGAGCACAGGATCTAGGCGCACAGGCTTCAGTAGTTGTGGCACACAGGCTTAGTTGCTCCGCAGCATGTGGGATCTTCCCAGACGAGGCCTTGAACCTGTGTCCCCTGCCATTGGCAGGCAGATTCTTAGCCACTGCACCACTAGGGAAGTCCCATGAATAATTTTCTTATTTCTCTCTCCCTTAGCAGATGGTAAACTCCATGAGAGTGATGCTTACATCTGTCTTGTGCATCACACACAAGCATCTCATAGAATTGAAGTGGATTGTAATTTCAAAAACAAAGGACTGAGGGGCTTCCCTGGTGGCACAGTGGTTAAGAATCTGCCTGCCAATGCAGGGGACACGGGTTCGAGCCCTGGTCTGGGAAGATCCCACATGCCGTGGAGCGACTAAGCCTGTGAGCCACAGCTACTGAGCCTGCGCGTCTGGAGCCTGTGCTCCGCAACAAGAGAGGCCGTGACGGTGAGAGGCCCGCGCACCGCGATGAAGAGCGGCCCCTGCTCGCCGCAACTGGAGAAAGCCCTCGCACAGAAACGAAGACCCAGCACAGCCAAAAATAAAATATAAATAAATAAATAAATTTATTAAAAAAAAAAAAAAACAAAGGAATGAGAGCCACCAGCTCCCTGTGTTTTAGTTATGTCATCCCCATAACTGATGTGATGCTGGGCAAGTCCCTGTCTCTTTGTCATTTCTAGTAAAATATGGAATGTGGATTAAATAATATCTATGCTCTCTTCTTCCTTGGAACTATAACCAGATCTTATCTATTTATTCCACTAGTAGAGTAGTAATCTGGACATTGAAGAGAATAAAAATTAAGACTACTACCGGTTACTGTGTAACTTTTCTAGGTTAAATTCAAGAATAAAGATGTGATATCAAAAATCACATCTTATAAGCTCACCATTAGGATATGAACTATCTTACAAGTATATTAAACTGTGTTTTCAAATCACATGTCAGAAGCTATGTATCTCAGCAAAGGGCTAGCACATAGTAGGACTCTAAATAGAATTGGACTGAAATGCAGGCATCTATTAACAAAATTACTAACACATTTGATAATGATATATAGTGAAAATAGCCTAAACACTGAGAGACAGGAAGGCATTTAGAGAATTCCTGAATTATCACTTTCTCTTTATTAATAAAGCAACCGTGACCTGGAGACTTATCTCGGAAAGACCTAGAATTTAAGGCCAGATGAAAACTTTCACTCAGAAGTTCTTTTCCACTGTAGTTGCAGGATAAAAATCTCAGAGAAGGCTCCCATGGCACAAAGACACGGAGATCGATTTTATTATGTCACAGCATCCATGGTAATAGGCAGTTACCCTTCTCTTGCTTTCTTTCATTTTAACCAATTATTCATTCATTCAAAAATATAAAAGAAGCATCTATTCTGGATCCTGTGCTATGCTGGAGACACAGCTCTTGCCCTCATAGAATTCACCATCTAGTAGGGGACACAGGTAAAAACAATATTATATCACCCTTATATATAACAATTATACGATTACAATTATATGTAACATATATGTATAAGCATATATACAACTGTATATGTGTATGTACATATGTAACAATTATATAATAAATACGATAGCCAGATAATTAGAAATTTTGGTAAGTGCTGAGAAGGAAGTGAACAGGGTGATGTAATGAAGTATCTCTAGAGTGATCAGGCAGAGGAGGGGGAAGATTCCCTTTTCAGTGGGACCAAATTCCTGCAGCTTTCTGACATCTATCTCAATACAAATGTCTTCTATGCCCTCTCCCCATGCACTCAGAATGGTGCGTAGCCACATGTCTGAATGTGCCTAGTTTCTTTCAAAGAGTAAGTGGAAACTTCTTTGATAAGAGCCTCTCTTGGAGAAGGAAGAGCCTTATGAAAGCAGTGCTGTCTTCCATCCTGGGGTATCCCTAGGAAAGGGGGAGGGGGCGAGGGGGGCCCATAATCATGGGTCCTGGGAATGTGGATATATTTTGAAGATCAAAATGTGCTGGCAGACAGCATGCCCTGCTATTTAATGGTGAGCCCTTTCTGAAACGCAGACCTAAAATGCGGAAGGCGGAGTTCTTGTACTGACCGTGGTGGGCACGTGACAATGCTCTGATCATGCCATACGGTAGTAAAGGGCCCTGGAAGTGTGGACCTGTCATCTTCTTTAGCAACATCAAATGAAACACTGAGCTCACTCATCTGCTTTGGAGAAGCTCACAAGGAAAGACAAAAGTTCTTTTCCATAAATAAAAAACTGCAGTTTTGCAATAAAGAAACGTACAGGGTATGGGATGGGGGTGGTGGGAATGAGTTGGGATGGAAGATGCTTTAGACCTATTGTGGACCAAGCTTATTACCAGCTTCATTCATTCATCCAACAATGACCTATCCAGGGCGCTCTAAACCAGGCATGGTTCTAGGCACATTGGGAAACAGTGAACGAACAAAGATTCTTGCCTCCTGGGTGGTTACATTCTAATGAGGGGAGAGGCAAACAATAAACATAGTAAGTCAAAGTGGGACTTTGCCACATGAGAGGCTGGCGAAAAAGGCGGAATCAGCATAGGAGACTACGAATGGGCCACGAAGAAAGGACAAAACCAGGATAGGTCATGTCACAGAAAACTGCTTAAGAAAGGTACAAGCTCAACTGCATCAGATGCTACTAAAACAAGGACTACAATGACCACAGTGAATAAGCTTTGGCAAAATATAGGCCACCAGTGACCTTAGAAAGGGCCAGTTCAGTTACATGCAGGGAACCAGAGCCCACCTGCAGTGTGCTGAGAACGAAAGTTGAGCGAGACAGCAGGTGTGGGCAGCGGGTATGGACAGAGGATGTGGGCAGCAGGTATGGACAGCGGGTGTAGACAGCAGGTATGGACAGCGGGTGTGGACAGCAGGTATGGACAGCAGGTGTGGACAGCAAGTATGGACAGCGGGTGTGGACAGCAGGTGTAGACAGCGGGTATGGACAGCGGGTGTGGACAGCGGGTATGGACAGCGAGTGTGGACAGCGGGTGTGGACAGCAGGTATGGACAGCGGGTGTGGACAGAGGGTATGGACAGCGAGTGTGGACAGCGGGTGTGGACAGCAGGTGTGGACAGCGGGTATGGACAGCAGGTGTGGACAGCAGGTGTGGACAGCGGGTATGGACAGCGGGTGTGGACAGTGGGTATGGACAGCGGGTGTGGACAGCGGGTATGGACAGCGGGTGTGGACAGCGGGTGTGAACAGTGGGCATGGCCAGCGGGTGTGCAGCAGGTGTGGACAGCAGGTGTAGGTAGCTCTTTTTAGGACAGAGATCAAAGATGTGGAAGAGGAGGTGGAGAGAAGTGTGGCGGGCAAGGGAAATATTTATCTTTAATATAGATATTAAGGCAAATTTGTGTATTGACAGGAAGAAGTCATTCTTGGAAAAGGAATTTCAGGTTTTTAATGCATTGGTAGTTAATTCATGAATTACTGAGCATGACAACAAGTTTAGATCCAATTACAGTCATTTGACTACAAGTCAAAAAAAAATACAAAGGTAAGCTATTATTTTGCAGACAGTCTCCCATTTCAATGAAGTGTAAAACCCCACTGGCATGGACCTATAAAAATTTTGTATCGGGGGAAGAGGACATGGGGAGAGATTTTACCCACAGTTTTCCTAATCCATACATCCATTTGGGGATTATGTGGCATTAATATCTAAAGATACTCAGAATAGTCAACGTAAAACTTAGACTCCTACAGATAGTATTTTTGCGTAAAAAGGAACTATCTCTTAAAAGCTCATTAAATATTTATAGGGAAGAAGTATCCCCAGTGCCAAAAATAAGGCCAATTATGGAACTATTTGGAAACAGGAGAATGAATCTAGAATTTTTTAAAGTTCTCAGGACAACAGAGAGTGAGTACGTTCCCCCAAACAGTGCATACTTTTATGTCTGGAACGACTGCCCACACTTCCTGCCCCATAGAGATTAAACGCCAGCTTAGGGTTCATTCAGGTCCCCAGTAAGGTCTGAACATCTGTGGCCTGTAATGCTGGCCAAAAACTTAAATGTGATTGCAGCAGCCTGGCTATGGAAACTGTAGAAATATCAACTGGTTTCTATTTTTAACATGTAAAACTTTTAGAGTCAAAATAATAAGGGAAAGCCAGCCTCTTTGAGATTTTAGTTTCTATGGATACATTTTATTTTACACAAAGAGGGCTGTTTGAAGCTTTCATCTGGGAGACAAATAGGTTGCTAATAATAGTTTAAAAGCAAATACGTGGAAATTAAAAATACATATTCACAAATGCTATAGTTTCCGTTGACATACATCTATTACATGGATGGAGCTGACCTTACCTGACAGGCTGTTACCTTAGGTATCGACATTTTATCCAAACAGAAAAGATCCTTGAAATGTTTTCTTGCTAACCTTGTTTCTCTATTTCGTGAGAAAGATAGCCAGTGATTCTAAACAGGTTTATGGTCAAGAAGGGATGATGAAAGGACTGCTTTTAAAGCACTCATGTCCTGGTTAACTACAAGTTTCTCTTTATTTCTAAATTAAAAATAAAAATAAGTGAGACAGCACTCCATAGGACTGATACCTAGTTGGCTACCTGCCAGGTATGTGACTTGAAGCAAATTCTTACTTCCTGAGAAAGAAGCAGGCTGATAAGACTATTCAGTACACATGGCTACTTGGAGGCTCAAACAGCAACAATGTGCATACGAGAGCTTTCCAAACTTCAGTGACATTCCTTTTATCATCTCAAATCACTGCCCGGTACCCTGTCCACCTCTGCTTTAAAAGCTTCCCAGGTGCCCAGTTACTCCTGAGGAAATGAAAGATGCTTCTCACTCCCCAGGATAATGTTGTTTCCCATTTGGGGAAAAACTCTGCTTATAATCCCCCAAAACATACATCTCTTTTATTTTATTTATTGCATACCAGGTTGTTCATTGAATACCAGGTTGTTGTTAGAAACCAAGAAATAACACCTTCTTTATCGCCATAACCAATTAATCATAGACGGTATATATTTTCCTCCTACACACAGCTTGAATTGATCTTTTTCTCTCTGTCCCCAATGCTTCTACATGAGTCCAAGTCACCCTCGACTTGGACATCTTACAAACAAATCTGATAATTATGTCACTTCAAAACATCACTGGACGGGCTTCCCTGGCGGCGCAGTGGTTAAGAATCAGCCTGTCATGCAGGGGACACGGGTTCGAGCCCTGGTCCGGGAAGATCCCACATGCCACGGAGCAACTAAGCCCGTGCGCCACAACTACCGAGCTTGCACGCTAGAGCCCGCGAGCCACAACTACTGAGCCCGCAGGCCACAACTACTGAAGCCCGCGAGCCTAGAGCCCATGCTCCACAACAAGAGAAGCCACCGCAATGAGAAGCCCACGCACCTCAACAAAGAAGAGCTCTTGCTCGCCGCGACTAGAGAAAGCCCGCGCGCAGCAACGAAGACCCAACACAGCCAAAAATAAAAATTAAAAAAAAAAATCACTGGAAAAAATCAGATTTTGTCTGGTTTCCTTTTTAACTGCATCCAACTCAAATCCTCCTTTCTGGCCCAGGCAGTACGTCAACTCTTCATCAATCAGATCAGTCTCATTTCTAAGTCTTTGCCTTCATTTATGATCTCTCCCTTTACTTGAGGGCCATCTCTCCTCCTTTTCACTCTGACAGATCTTTCCAGTTGATAGCAGCTAGCATCTGCTGACCATTCACTCCAAGATGATTTCTCCATTACTGAAATGCTATTGCCCTTGCAGTCAGAACCATACTGTTTAGCACATCAGCTGTATAGCAAAGTATCAACTACAGGTAAACAAACAACAACCAGTTTTAGAATAAAAGGGAGCAAGGTTCAAATTCCACTGCCGCTCCCAGCTGTGTGCCTTTGGGAAAGTTACTTGATCCCTCTGCGCTTCAGTCACTTCATCGATGAAATGGGATAATATGTCTCATATCACTGTGTTGGTAAGATTATACAACACAGGCAAACTATAAAATATAGCTAGCATGCAATGTCTGATATAGACTGCTATAAACTGTTGTGCGCTCTATAACGGCACAGAGGACCAGCATATAGAGCAAGGTGCTGGGTGCCAGCATGTTCAACCATTCATGGAGACACCTCTTAGTAGGCTAAGTAGTATTATTATTACTTCATGTATTTTGACCTTTCTTCCCAAGTAGATTGTATGTGGTGGAGGGCAGACTTCTTCAAATAACTGACTTAAGCCCCTATTGCCTCCGTAAAAGATATGCATTTAGTAAGTATTTCCCCAGTCTTCCTGCCCCATCCTGCAACAAACTTGCTTTTGTGAACTTGAGTTTTTGACCAATGCTCTTTCATTAAAGAGTGTCTTAAAAATATCTGCCACATAAAGCAAATTGCTGCTTCTTTTGCAGGGCTATGTTTAGGGACACTGCCCTGACGTTCCTGGTGTTGCCTCTTTGAAATCCAGGGTGAGAGATTTCCTCTAGAACTTAGACCAAGAAAACCTTTGCTTCTCTTAAGAAACATGTATGTATCACAGGGATACTGATAAATAAGTAACAGACTGTGTTTCCCTTTTCATTTTGGCCATCAGGAAGCTGAAGGCCAAATATAATATTCCACTTTAGCAAGTAAATAGAGTCTTAGGACCTGCTTACCTATAGCCCCTTTTCCCCTGATGGTCTATACCATCTGTTCTAATATAGCTTTACCTCTAAATTTACCTACTCATTTTCCTCCAATATTCATCCTCTCCTTCTTTCTTTTAGTAATAAAATTCCTTGAGTTTTAGTTTGAGATGCCTAGTTTGAGACTACATTTCCCAGCCTCCCTTTCACTAAACAACAGGATGTGAACAGTAGTGCTGTGTACAACTTCTGGGTCCTGCCCTCAAAAGGAAGCGCTTTACTCTCCACTTCCTCCTTCCCCTTCTAAGGGGCATTCATTTAGACATGGTGGTGGTGCACCAAGTTTGGCTTTGTGGAAGAGGGCAATATCCCAGGGGAGAAAACAAAAATATAGAAGGATCCCTAGAAGATCATCAAGCCCCACCTCACTGGACTCCTATCAGATTGTACTTTCACATGAGTGAGAAATAAACTTTCTATCTGGTTTAAGCCTCTGTTGTCTTGGTCCTTCTTAAAGCAGCTGAATCAATACCCTATGTAATATACCCTCATCTTAATGTTTTATTTTTATTTCTATATTTTACCTTTTCTTATGTGTATTTCTTTAAGCTACTTCTACTGCTTTTGCTGTTTGAATGAATGGAGAGAAGAAAATAGGAACAAAATCCAAAAAAGGTAGAAAAATGACACACGCAAAAGTGACAAGCTTGACAACCAGAATCTGCCTGAACCCTACCATACTTTATACAGATCCGTCTCTGAAGTAGAATGACTCTCTTTTCAAAATGTGTTCAAAAGGGGACTACTAATTTGCATTTTTTTAGAGCTTTTAAATTTAACTTCAAAGCATTGTCACCTCTCATAGAGACAGGAGAAGTAAAAAGAAAATCTTCCGTTCTTCAGCTTCAATGACATATTCATGGAATCTTTCCCAAACTTAAAGAGGTCAATAGCAATCATGGAAAGAAGGTGAACAGATGTGACAGTTATGCAGTGATCTTGAATATCATTTTTTCTTCATGTAAATGGACTTATAAAAAATTATGACATCAATACATATTCAACTTAACAAACCTAACAGTATAGGAAATGCTTAAAGAAAAACACAGTGAGCTCCCTTCCCCTTCCCCTACCTGAGGCAACCAAATTGAAATCCCTAGGGTATTCGTTCACACATTTCCCTATTTTTGTATGGACATATCTGGACACATATTGACTTATCTTTTATTTGCCATACCAAACATAGACAGTTAACTCATATTCATAAACACTGCGATAAATCATATTTCCTAGTATGACTATCCAAATTTAAGCAACCAGCCTCACTTTGAGGGAAATAATTAGCTAGGCTCCCACTGACACAAACAGAAAAAAAAAATTAAAACCTACTATAAGATATGTTTTAGAGATCAATTTTTATTTATTCTACCTCTAAAATATATCCTCGAGTTCACCAAATGTTCTCTGTCTCCTCTGTCTTCCCCAGAGTCCAAGCCATGACCGTCACTCACCCGGACTATTGCAATCGCTTCCCACCCCTCTCTATGCCTCACTTCTTGCCCCTTGCAATCCATTCCTACAGAGGAAACGGCACGATCTTTCAAAAACCTAAATTAGATGAAGTCATCCTTCTATCTAAAATTTTCCAACGGCTTCTCATCGATGTAAGAAGAAAATCCAAACTCCATCCAACGTCCCGAAAGGTACAAAGAGCTTCCACGGCACCTAATACCTGCCCCTGCCAAAGTCTCCACACTTATGACTGACTGGTCACTCTTCCCCTGACAGCCTGACCTTCTTTTCGCTTTGGGGCCTCTGTACCAGCTGCTCTGTCTACCTGGACGCTTCTTCCTCCCATTTAAAGGAAGAGTTCTATTTGTCATTCAGACACGAGTTTCCCAGAGAGGCTTTCTCTATAGCCACCCAGCCTAGAGCTCCCACCCTGGCACTTCCCACCGTAGCTTTCCTCGTAACTCTCTCCAATATTTGATTTTCCCCCTTTGTAGAGATTTCTTTACTTCGTTGTTGTCTCCCCCACTCAAATGGAAGCACCGTGAGAGGAAAGACCTTCTCTCCTTTGCTGCCGTATTCCTGGTACCAAGAACACTGCTTCACACACAAAAGGTGCTCAATTAATACGTCAAATGAATGAGGCAATGAATCCATTTACAACAGCCGATGTTCCATGTACTTTCTGATTAAGGGCTCTGTTCCCTCTGTCAAGAGAACAGGGAAAGAAGAACTATAGTGTAATAATAAAAACCTGATTTCATTTTTTTTTTTTTAGCACCGAGCTAAAAAAAAGAAAAATAATAATAATAATAAAAATCTGATTTCAGAATTAGGTGGCCTGGATTTAAATCCCAACTCTATTCTTGCCAGTAAGTAATTTAATTCTTTAGGCCTCAGTTATTATATTTGGAAAATGTGGAATAATGGCCTAGCTTACAAGTTTGCAAAGATCAAATGAGGCAAAGGATGTAAAGGCATTCAAAAAACCCTAAAATGTTACATAAATGTTATCACTATTTCAATAAAGCGGTACATAAATAAGTAATGAAAAACATCAAGAATTGAATTAAATTTGACATTAAAATAATAATTTAAATAATAATTACTTGTAAAATACATACATAGAGCTTTTACCTTTTTATAACTGGATATTCTCTGACATATGCGCTCAATTTTTTCATTGCAAACAGCACTGAATTTACTCTGAAGGTCAGTAGGAATCACTTCGTTCAAAGAGTTAAGGCTGGTGCAGTTTTGTACAAAATGATCATCGCTTTTAGCCAGGGCTTCAAGAATCTGTAGACACACATACACACACACACAAAATAGAACAAGAAAAAAAAACCTTCAAAATCAGCCAAATAAAATTTTCACAATTTCACAGCACAGGGTGACTTTCCCCAGTGTGCTTCTTTTAGCTGCCTGGGATTTGTATGTTCGATAAACCCTGGCAGTGAAGTGATGGACTTGTGTGCCTGGCATCTCCTGTTTTCCCTTCTGCTGGCTATAAAAGGCTGCCTGAGGGAGGTGAGGGGACTTCAAAGACTCCCTGCTGGATAAATCAGTACACTCTGATGGGGGAACACACTGCCCATATTTTAGTCAGAGTTACTCAGAACATTTTTTTTTCTCAGTTTGGTAGTACAACAACAAAAACTAAGGAAAACCATATCCTTGCTTGCTACTGAGAGCCTGGTACAGAGAGTGCATTTAACAAATGTTTGCTGAAGGAATGAATAAATGAGACTTTCTCTTGATAAAGTAAAAAGCAATGTTGCTTTCAGTGTCTGAACGCCGTCTGATAAAAGCATTAGATAAAAGCATCCATATGATGTATTCAACTAGTAAATCCTTTTGGCTGTTTTAATCAATTATAAGGCAGCGTGCATGTGTGTGTGTGTGTGTGTGTGTGTGTGTGTGTATACACCACAAGTCACTGAGAATTTCCCATGAACTGAGAATTAATTATGTTTATTATTTATATGTAGCATTCATGATTGTTCAAAGATCACAAGGACTGATTACGCCCTTACCTGACAGTTTTATAATATTGTGTGAGACAACCTAGAGATGCTGTTTTTATTTGAACTCCTTCACCACCTCCATTTCCCTGTCTTGCAGAATATAGAGTGTGAGTTTTCTGTTTAATCACTAGTCTAGAAATTAGAGCTTACTTTATCATTAGCAGTCTGATCTTGGTTAAATTTCTTAATTTCTTTGATTTTTCTTCATGTGTAAAATAGAAATATGTGCAGAGTAAGCTGTACAGTTGTCATATATAAAATAATCCACGTAATCTTGCCAATTTGAAATAGCTAGAAAATGAGATAAAATAATTACAATAACCTGATCCTAAACTCTTCCACGGATCCTCTTAATAGTATAATGCAGCTGGGAAGGGGTTGCATTTAGAAAATATAGATTCTCTATCAGTAGGTACATATAGCGGTACAACGCCATCAGAATGATGGGATTTTTTCAAAAGTTAACTTTCAGAATATAAAACAAAAACATAAAATAATTATTTTTGAAATAGTGCATTTGGATTTTTATATTATTCTTCTTCCACTAAAATAAAAAAATACATGTTGTTAATCCTAGATCTATCTCAACTACACACATTCAAAACAAGAATTGAAATGAAGAAATAAAGGGGGCAAAGCTATACAAAAGCAGATGGAACACTAAAGCTCCAACCTGTGGAGGGTCCAACAGGAGTCTGATCGATTTACCTTGTGGAAGGATCATGAAAAGCAAACACAGGGTCGCCTCTTAACTTAGCATATGTTTTATCCATTTGGATGAAGACCCCCTTTCTCCCTTCCTGTTCTGCTGTAGTCTAAGGACTAAGTACAAGATCCTTTGCATCTAAGAATTGTATAAATACCTGAAGATCTATTCATAAACTGATCTCTAAGCTTCGAGCAATTTTATGAAATAAACATGAGACTTGCAGAATTTGAATGCATTTTATGACTTCAAATATTCTTCACAGGGTTATGTACATTTAGGAAAGCACCACCTGTCATGAAAACCGTCTGAAACGTATTCATGATACTGAATTAACAGACGTAGTAAACTTACTAAATGCAAAGACACCTTTGCCAAATCAACTAATGCTCGCCTGGGCAAGCGTCCCATCTAACATGACACTGTGCTCCAAGAGATCAATTAAAAAAAAAAAAAAGACTGTACATAAACTGAGTAATGGGGGAAAAAAGAACAAGAAAAAGAACTTGAATGAGTGGACAGCTGGAACATATACAGCTATTTACATTTTTTAAAGTGGGGGTGAGGGAGGGTTTCTGTTGCTTAACCGAGAACAAAATCCCTTCCTTTGCAGGGATCGCTCGTACCTTGGCAGTGAGGCTGAAGAAACCTTTGGGCTCGATCATCTTCTCCACCACGTTGCACTTGACCCCAGCGGTGCTGTCATACTCGTACACGACGCCATACTCTAGGTGGACGTTATCCACCGTCAGACTCACGTGCTCCTTCTTCCCATCGATGATGGCCATGGTGTTGAACTTGTCAATTACCTCTGGAATAAAGACAATTTTAATTCAGCAAATTCAGGAAGGGTTTGTTAGTCTCTTCAAATAATTTGAGTCTCTCTGAATAATTTTTAAAGAGTTCTTTAAAGGGTGACTAAATCTGCTGTGCTAAATGAAGCATCTATTTCTTGTTAACATTTTAAAAAATAAGAACATTTAAAAAAATACATGATTGACCAATCCAAATCTTACCACTGTAACATGACTAGTCTTATCTTTGCATACCCATTTTGATCTATGGACCATATGTATGCCTATTTATACCTATATCAACATTAAACATACAATTTTTCATTAAAAGCATGCATAACTTAAAGTCAGGGTTCCTAAAACTGCCTCAAACATTGGATGAATATTTTCTCAAAGCAGAAAAAATACAGAAAACCATATTGAAGAAGCAGAACGGAGATGGAATAATTGTTTTTTTAAGCAGGGAGCGCCTGAATTTTCCCAAACAGCATCTTCTGAAGCTGACTCATTGCGAAAATGTGTCATTGTTCACTGTAATAAAATTTCCATCTGGAATGAATTCCTATAGGTTTTTGGCCAACAATCAGTCAGCTAGGGGAAAAAACACCTAAAGTCTCAAGCAAGAAACTGCTGAGGAATCTAACAGTAAATATTAAATAAGCGAAAACAGAATATTAGTTTACTTAACACAATTAAGCCCTAGAATAGCAGAAACAGTAAATATAAAATAGGCAAAAGCAGGGCTTTCCTGTTGGCGCAGTGGTTAAGAATCGACCTGCCAATGCAGGGGACATGGGTTCGAGCCCTGGTCTGGGAAGATCCTACATGCCGCGGAGCAACTAAGCCCGTGCGCCACAACTACTGAGCCTGCGCTCTGGAGCCCGTGAGCCACAACTACTGAGCCCACGTGTCACAACTACTGAAGCCCACGCACCTAGAGCCTGTGCTCCGCAACAAGAGAAGCCACTGCAATGAGAAGCCCACGCACCACAACGAAGAGTAGCCCCTGCTCTCCTCAACTAGAGAAAGCCCGCGCAGCAACGAAGACCCAACGCAGCCAAAAATAAATAAATAAAATAAATAAATTTATTTAAAAAAATAGGCAAAAGCAGAAAAACGGTTTTCTTTAAAATAATTAAGTCCAAGAATAGCTATAAATCAATTTCCAGAGCATCTCACTAACCCACTTCTACCTTTCACTGTGGCACCAATGATGATTAGCAAAAACTAACTATAAATGAGGAATAAAAGCCTCAAGATAAGGTCCTGAGATTTGTTCTGGTTTAAATAAATAAGAGAGCTGATTTATCACTACAGCTTTGCTGCTCCAATGAGATTGAAATATTTCTGATGTCGTTCATGATCCGGGCAGCCCCTCCCAAGTGGCCTTCCAGGAATGGAGGGAAAACAGCTTTTCCTAAGTACCCCCATATGATTCAGTGTGCATAGCAAATTTTCCAGCTATGCTGGTTTGGAAGAACCTAATAGTACAATAAAAATGTCCAGAGACATCCACCAATAGTATAAGCGGAAAGATACCAAGAAAATGTAGGAGAGGATTCAAGGACTTCCATGAAAAAGTTTATAATGATATTTCAAGGTATTTGTTAAATGCAAACGTAAATGTAGTTGCCTCAGTCCCTTCACCCTTCGCCACTGAATAGAGTGACCTGCAGGTTTGCTTCACTGAGAAAACAGAAATGGTATGAGTCCATATCAAAAGATCTCTCTCCCCCTCATACTCACATTATTAGTTTGCCTCCTTCATTACTGTAATATACAGTAAAAGTTATTGAATCAAGAAAGTATTTTCAAAACAAGGACCTACTGTATAGCACAGGGAACTATATTCAATATCTTATAATAACCTAGAATGGAAAAAACTCTGAAAAAGAATATATATATATACGTATAACAATCACTTTGCTGTACACCTGAAACTTACACAACATTGTAAATCAACTATATTTCTATTTAAAAGAAAAGGAAAAGAAATGTATTTTCAAAGGAACTATGGACCTTCTAAACTAGGGCTTCTCAAATTGTAATGTACATACAGATAAGATCTTGTTAAAATGGAGATTCTCATTCAGTAGATCTGGGGTGGGGCTGAGATTCTGCATCTCTTGGGCATGTCCATTCACCTATATGGGTCTCTATTTCTTCTCCCATAAAATGAGAATGATGATAATCACACCTTTAATAGATTTTCGTTTTTGATGACTTGATGAGATAATCCACATAAAACATTTAATAAAGTACCTAAGAAAGTGTCATAGCTATTCTATGTTAGTCACCAGCAATTACGACTTAGGGATTTGACGTGACATCTATTTGAGATGACTAAGAAGTGGCTTGAACATATAAGGTTTTCAATAACTGGGACTCGGCAATGGCACATGGACAAAGCATACTATAGGGCAATGAGGAGCAAAAGGAGGAACCCACCTTCTACTTTACAGTCAAAAGCATCCCCTGCTTCATCTCCTAGGGGTTTGGAGTTAGACTTCTGAAGGTCTTCCTGAGCGCTCTCAATGCTGTTATAAACCCATTGAATGGAATCTTGCTGGAAATGAGGGGGAGAAAGAAACCTCAGAGGTATTAGTGCTTCCCGAGATGCATATCCATTTCATAAACCTGCTTCAAAAGGAGAGTTGACAATCTTACTTATTCTTCTAGTTTAAATACAATAAAATACAATAACATTTGAAAGAGAAGGAAAATCAATGTCAGAAACTAATAGAAAGTCGGTGGCATTATTTTTCAACAGGGACTTCCCTGGTGGGGCAGTGGTTAAGAATCCGTCTGCCAATGCAGGGGACATGGGTTTGAGCCCTGGTCCAGGAAGATCCCACATGCCGCGGAGCGGCTAAGCCCGTGCACCACAACTACTGAGCCTGCGCTCTAGAGCCCGCGAGCCACAACTACTGAAGCCCACGCGCCTAGAGCCCATGCTCCGCAACAAGAGAAGCCACCGCAATGAGAAGTCTGCACACCACACCGAAGAGTAGCCCCCGCTTGCTGCAACTAGAGAAAGCCCGCACGCAGCAATGAAGACCCAACACAGCCAAAAATAAATAAATTAAAATAAATAAATAAAAAAAAAGATTACTAAGTCAGTGAGAATCTGATAGGATGATAAAACTAAAAAAATATATTTTTCAACAAACTGACATTTTTAAGCTTGAGATTTTTTCTTCCAAAGATAGATAATAGGCTTTTAAATAAGATGTATTTCCCAAATGTCTTAAATGACTCAAGTCTATCTCAAAATGAATTATAAATTACATTTTTAAATAAATGTTAGATAGACACTTTTCTGAAGAAGCAATGGTCTATAATTGTACAAATGATTTAAATGCTCTCCTAACAGTCACATATGTTTCAACACATTTAATGGTTTTTGTGAATCAAACCAATAAGAAAATTGGAAGAACACCTTTCATCTCATGGGGTTCCCAATTGATATAACTATCTTTTAATCCTTCCACGTCATAAATCATCCTATATTTTCATTGAAGTAGCAGTTCCTGTCTTATTTAGATAAATGAGAGAGATGAAATGGTTACCAAGTAATGCTTTCAGGGTTGCATTACCACTTTAATGTTTGTACTTTTCCTAGGTAAGATGATAAGCTGAGTTGCATGAATGAAGTGTGATATAATTTGTACTATCCATTTTTCTCTAGTATTAACTTCACAATTGTGTTTGATTATTATATTGCTACCCATCATTAAAATGCTAGTTAACATTTAATCATTCAAGTACACCTTGGTGACCTGTTGTGGCCTCCAAGTAACCACATCCCCCAGAGTCCACACCTTTGTGTAGCTCCTTCCCACACTCATCCTGGGCTTGGTCACGTGATCTGACTCTTCAAAGGGATAGCAGTGGCAAGCATGATGTAAAGCGTTGACTGCCTGTAATATTCCCTCTTGAAACCCAGACGCCAGGCAGAAAGGAGAATTCTGCTAAGGAATGGAAAGGAAGGCCAGGTGGAGGGGCTCTGGAGTGAGAGGCCATCAGGAGGGGAACCCCAGCACCAGTCAGTTCCCAGCAGAACAAAGCCACATCAGGACGAAGCCCTCACAGGAACCAACACCCAGTCAACCCGGAGAACCAAGAGAAACAATTAATCACTGTTGTTCTAAGTCACTAAGTTTCGGGACAGTCTGTTTTGTGGCAGTCGATACCCGATAGAGCACGTTATTCACTTAGTGAATTTTTCTGTCCATTTATTGCTTTTCTTAATTATTTCACTGATCAACACCTCTCCAACAAGGGAGACAGGGGAAATGAAAAGAAATGAAACTCAAATCAATTTGGCTACTTTTAAAAATTTTGATAGAAGGGGAAAAATTTGATCATTTTAGTATCTTTTTAAAACTTCATTTACTAATACAGTTCCATAAATATTTATTAAACTACTGTCAACCCAAATAACCTAGGCATCTACGTGTGAATTCCAATCTGCTGTGCTCGTTTGACCTTATTAGTAAGCAAAATTGATCAGCTATTTTCTGGTGGGCTCAGTATTTTGCAGGATGTCAGTCCTGGCCTAGGAGAAAATAGCCACTCATCTTTCTGTTTTGGACACAAAGTCATATGCTCAAATCTAGAAAAGAGTACTTCACCGAGCATGACAGAAAAAAATAGAAAGCCTGTCCTTTAAAATTCCTTTTGCACTCAGTTAATTAATTTGAGAGAATTTTCTCTTATAATCTAACACTCCCTTGTATCTCATGAGATAATAAGCTTTACTTGTCAATTAGGATTCTAATTTTATTTTTGTATAGCACTTAAACTTTGGATCAGAGGACAGTGCTTAAAATTTTAAGTAACGGCAAGCACATATTGGTATTTTCTTTTAAAAGCTAAATCCAGCTACCTAAATAAAAATATATCCAACAGTCAATCACAGACCCTATAAAACCCACAATTTTTTCTTTTTCACAGAAGTTTTACAATAAACAGTGTAAGCATTTATAATTCATATATACAGATGGAGGTACATGCTGACCATTATAGATTCTAAGGCAATCACAAGAGTCAAGAAAACAGGTCAGACCTTTGGATTTCAATTTGATAAACAGTTAGCTATTTGAAAACTCATCACAATGAAAATGAAAATAGCCCAGAGCACTTTTTAAACTGGTGATAATACTGTAGCAGCAAAATGTGGACATTTAAGCAGAATCGATTATAACTAATTATGCAGATAAAACAAGCATTGTGAGATTGAAAGTGCTGCACTTAAATGTGAACTTGGCAGTGGAAACCACAAATAGCCCTGGCACTATCCCATGCTGTCCCCGGGCCCTTCTGTGCAAGTTTGTGATTACAGCTACACCAGCCAAGGGAAGTTTACCTTCGTTGGTCTCCTGTACTTCCTGCAGGCCGTGACATGGGCAATAACACTGGCGTGTGTCTCTTTGCTGACATTGATTCCATTTACTTTGATGATACACTGTCCAGGGTGAAGACCAGCGGCTGCGGCCACAGTTCCTTTAAATACAAATGAGAAAACTGCCAAAAACTAATTTTAGGAATATGATTCATTTTTATCCCATATACCGTAAGGAAAGCAATTTTAAAATATGATAAACATCTAGCTAGCATGTTCTTGATGAAGCTGGCTCTGACAGCAATGCCCTCCCAAAAATTCCCTGCTTTTTAACTGGCCATTCAAACTGTGTTGAACAAATATCTTCCCACCCCCTGAAGAACTAGTTTGAAGAGATATTGTGAAGAGACCTTTATAATGCTAATCAGTTATTTTCCCTTTCAAATGTCTAATCGATCTAATTTTTTAAATATGCATATATAATGGCACAATGAGAAAGCCAGAAATACATGCCTTTTTACCTTCCTTTAGTCTACAAAATCTCTAAATATTTAAACAGTATTCACTTTCATTTTTAAAATGCCAACAATTAAAAGAAATTCTTAAGGAAAAAAATCAAGTCAATTAGCAACTAGGGATGGACTGGATTTGCTAAGAAAAATAAGAGTTCAGGATATGTACAAAGGGTCAGGAAACAGACAATTTGTGGAGAATAAAATTAATCAGAAAACATCAACTGTCCATCATTTATTTGCAGAGATATAGTGGCATATCCTAACCAGTGAGTTAAGATTTTCAGAACCTTCCGATCATTACTATTTGATATTCTGAGCAAATCAACATTTACAAAGCACCGTTGCTAAATACAATGTACATAATTAACATCCATGATTATAAAACTTATCATAAGTATGTTAGAAGAGCCTTTCTTTGTAAGCAATTTCTCCCACGAAGGAATTATTAAACATCTTAAAGAACATAATTTATATTCAAGAAGAGAGTATACATTTCTTCTCACTAAAATTCACTCCCAGAAATATTAAGTGGTTTTTCTGGATTGAGCTGAGTCTTGAGGGAGGGAGGGACAATTGCAGCAGAAAGAACAGCCTAGAATCTAAAAAAAAGGGTACAAATGAACTTATCTACAAAACAGAAATAGAGTGACAGATGTAGAAAACAAACTTATGGTTACCAGGGGGTGGTGGGGAGGAGGGATACCCTGGGAGACTGGGAATGACATATACATACTACGAGATATGAAATAGATAGCTAATAAGGACAGGGGACTCTATAGCCCAGGGAACTCTACTCAATCCTCTGTAATGGCCTATATGGGAAAAGAATCTAAAAAAGAGTGGATGTATGTATAAGTGATTCACTGTGCTGTACACCTGAAGCTAACACAACACTGTAAATCAACTATACTCCAATAAAATTTTTTTTTAAAAAAAGAAGAAGAAGAAAAAAAAGAGCCTGAAAAAAGGCACTGAGTCAAGAATAACCTGGACATTTGGGACCATAGGAGCAGTCAGTGTGAGCTTAGAATGAAAGTGGGTGAGAGAGACTGGAGAGCAAAGCAGAGGCAGGTTGCGAAGTCTCTGCACGCTTTGCGTGAAGTCCTGAGTGTGAACCTTACTATACACGCAAGAGGAAAAACATTTAAGAATTTTAAGCAGATCGCCCCCAACCCCCGCCTACGCAAACAGAGGATGGATCATTGGAGTTTAAGTCAAAAATCAAAATCACAGCAAGCATCCACTGCAAATCCCCAGGACGGAATTAAGGTAGCGTTAGTTATAAAGGGGAGAACGAGATCAAGTATTTGATGTTTCATGATGGCGTTGACAGAAAGGCTCTAGCCTGCACTCAGGATCACTCCTGTGCCTTCAGACTCAGTGGCTGAGTAGATGGAGTTATTTAAATAAAGAGAGAATACAGAAGGTAAAGCAGCTTCAGAGAATAGATTAAAAAGTTCAGTTGGAGATAATACTGGGTTTCTTAAGGTGCCAAAGGTGCATTTAGGTGGAGATGTTTAATAAACAATTAGATCTAGGCTATAAAACTCAAGAGATCTGGGCGGGAGAAAGAGATTTAGAAATCCCCAGCAAGGAGGATCAATATGATTGTTTATGGAGAGCAAGAAGGCAAAGAAGAGAAGAGAGTGCCAACAGTTCAGGGGTCAATAGATGAAGAGTTGGCAGAGGAGGGGTAGGAGAAAAATCTGAAAAGTAACATCTCAGAAATCAAGATAATGAACGTTTTAGGCCAACGGGAGCAGTCAGTTTAAACAAATGCAACAGAATATTCAATTAAGACAAGAACTCTCAACGTCCATTGTATTTTCCAGTTAAGTCCATGATTACTCTTATAAGACATGGGTTACTCTTGGAGACGTGGGTAGGAGGTGGGAGGAGATGTCTATAGCACTGGGCTAAAATTCAAATAGGAAGTGAGGAAGGGCCAGCCAAAATAAAGACCAGCGTTTCAGGAAGTTTGGCATGACAAGAATAAGTCCTGAGAGCATTACTCTAGAGGGGAGGGTCTCAATCTTTGACATGCATACAGATCACCTGGGGATTTTGTTAAAATACAGATTCTGATTCAGTAAGTCTTAGATGGGGCCTGAGATTCTGCATTTCTAACCAGCTGCCAGGTGATGCCAACGTTGTAGGTCCGTGAACCACACTCTGTGTAGCAAGGATCTAGACAGGAAAATAAGGAAGAGGGAAGGTTTTGTATTTGCTGTTCAGTTTAAGACAGTTTTGTTTCTTTGTTTATTTCAATGAGAAATAATTGAGCATGTTTACAGCCTCTACTATAGTAATCCAGTGAAGAGAAAGGTTGAAAATTCTGGAAAGGGAATATCTGACAGTGCAATACCCCAGAGGAGGTATCTGAAGGGGTGGGCTCCAGAATATCTGTAGAGATATTAACCTTGAACTCCAGAGAGGAAAATGGAAGGCCTCTTCCTCTAGACTAGGAGAAAAATTGGTGATGGTAAAACAGCCAACAACGTGTGCAAAAAAAGGGTGTGGGGACTTGGAGGGCTTTATACCTGGGAGCCTGAATATGTCTGTGAGGTGAAAAAGGAAGTCATCATGGGGGACAGGAGGTAATAATGAACAGAAAAAGAGACAGCTGATCAGACACATAAAAACACTGCTGAGTAGTAACAGGGGCTCAGTAAAAGACAAGACAGTGAATTGGGATGATACTAATTCCATATCCATGATAGTTTTTTCCTAGCTGCTCAGGAGAAAAAGCAAAGAATGTAGTTAGGTTTATCCAAAGCTGAAATAAGGTGGCCTGAGTGCACCTGAGGGATAAGCACAAGAGGACCCTGTATGCAAGTGAGAGACAGGGATGAGAGGACCCTAACGATGCTGACAAGAGTGATGGAAGTGACCCACGGCGGGGATAAAGCTGGCTAAGGAAGGACGTGGCACTTTGAGGGATATAATCAACCAGGAGAAAAGGAGAAGGATCCCGAGATCGGAGGTCCCAATGGAATTTTGTTTACCATTTTTTATCGAAGAACCAACCAAATTTTAAAGCAACCAGATAAGAGACCCAAAAAAAGAGACTGTAGTCAGAAATTGGCATATTAGAATTGTAGATTCCACAGGTGAAAGTCCAATTGTTGATATGCTCTAGTGTGTGACCATGGGAAAGGGCTGAAGAAGAAAAATGGGAAAGAAGTTTCTTTTTCTTATGGCAAAATTACAGCGCAAAAGGAAACCACAGACTAATACCATATTTAATATACACTCGAAAGGAAAAGCACATGAGTCTTTCTTTTACTCTTCAGAAGCAAAAAGCATAGTAACCAGAACTGGCGCTACCCTATGACTAAGTTCCCAAAATACAACCCTGCACTTTAAAAGATACTGTAATAGGGAAACAGACACAGTTCGATTCACTTAGGTTTTCAGTTATTTCATAGTATCAATAATGTGACTGGCTCCTTTTTGGTTTAGTGAAAATGAAGGAGACATTTGATGTATCAAATATCCCATTTCAGTATGCAATGAATCCCATTTCAGTTTTATAATTTTAATGAGTTACTGGAAACATTTTAAATGTCTATTAATCTATGTGTTTTAAAATTCTGAGTGAAAAGACAAGTTTTGAAATAAGATTAATTTTTATCATACATATACGAATGAAAGCAATTTTATAATCTAATAGGGGTCTAGCTAGTATATTCTTGATTAATTTGATTCTGATAGCAATGTCCTCTCAAAATTTTCCAGTCTAATATTGGAGTGATCATGTTAAGATGCTCTGCAGTTCACATATCTTAGTAACGAAAAGCATGCATGTCTCTTGTTAAGATAAACACATGGCTTCGTACGCTTAGATGGCTCCTTCTTGCTACAGCAGCAATTTACTTACTATGGTCAGCAACGTGGGATCTAACAGTTATTCCCTTAAATCACATTAGTGTTAGCATAAAATTTAAAAGTACATATGTTAACAAGAGATATCAAAGGCTGCTTTGCCTATCAAACAAAAAGAGAATAAAATATAAACGTAAGTTTTTTGTCACATAAATTATTTAATTTAAAATGCATTTTATGCTTTTTAAAATGCATGGCTTATGAGAATAAAGTAATAAAGTAATCATATAGCAACAGACATTATGTAAAGCAAACAGATCATTCTTAAGCCCAAACACTCACATCTTTGAATTGCTGACAAAAATATAATAATTTGCTGTCAGAGAAAAATACAAAACCTTAAAGTCATTGTATCCTTTGATTAAACTAAAGCATGCAGAAAAGTGAGATTGGGAAGCATCATTCTCTTATGAATTTTTAACAATGATAAATATGTCTTACAATTTGAAGAGTCTTTTTGAAAATATTGCTTTAGGAATATACTACCATTGAGCTAATACAGTAGAAATACCAGTGAGAAAATTCACAGCAACATGATTATGCACTTTTAAACATACTGTTGTTCAGCAAGGAGTACCCAAACCTGCTGGCGAGCTGGTCACCACACAGGATGGATTTCTCACCTCTGCCCAC
This sequence comes from Balaenoptera ricei, assembly GCF_028023285.1. Lineage (NCBI taxonomy): Eukaryota > Metazoa > Chordata > Mammalia > Artiodactyla > Balaenopteridae > Balaenoptera > Balaenoptera ricei. The sequence continues at coordinate 69,149,880 of NC_082655.1, forward strand.
CGCATGCACCACCGAAGGGCCATATCCTCGGATCTGGAAGCCAAGTCCCTCCGCTGAATCTGGGATTTTCACTGTCCTAAAGCCAATCAAAAATAAGGTAAGATGATTTTAAAACGCCACAGTTGGTTGAAACAGTAGTTGTCCACACCATTATTCAGTCCTTCAGTAAATGCGTATCATAGTCTCCCGTGTGAAAGACACTGGGCTGGACAAGCATGGTGGGCGCCCTTCCAGGGGCCCAGAGCAGGCACGTCACCCTGAGCTCCTCCACGGAACACAATCGTTGTGTAGAACATCCTGAACGAGGAACAGGAGCTGGGGTCAGACAAACCTCACTTTGAATCTTGATTTAGTCACTTCATAGCCGGATAACTTGGATGAACTCCTTAACTGAGCCAGTTTCCACGGAAAGCTGATGATGTTAACATTACTTTGCAGGGTGTCAGTGGAGATGAAAAGAAAAAGCTTTGGTAAGCTGCCCTGCTGTGAACTATGTAACTACTTAGTAAAATGGAAGCTTCTCTCCTTAGTTTACTCTGACAAAGAAGGCATCAGTACGCTGCGAAATCTCATCGTTAAAATTAATATAAAAGAAACACAGGGTTCACACGTTTCTACCTGTTGGGAACTTCAGCAAAAAGCAACAACAAAGAGCTGGTTTTAAAGAACAGATCTGTCAAACACAATATCAAAAGAATTTAACAGTATGATTAACTTCTGTGTTTATTCAGTGGAATTTTAAAAGGATAACACACCAAAAGGTAAATGAGAATAAGAAAAGCTGTATTTTTAATGAATCCACATGGAAAAGAAGATGAAGAGATGGATACCTTGAGTCAGCCGTCATGGCAAACCAGGGAGGGATGTCCCACTGGTAGTAATAAACGATCTACTCCACGGAAGGAAGGCCGAAATCAGAAAGCAACAATGAAAAGCAGAGAACACCAGACAAGACGGAACATCATAACAATAAAAATGAGTTTAAATAAATTGCCAGAGAGAGCAAAGACAAATGAATACAACCCAATAAATTTTGATGGATGGCCCTTGATGCCCCAGAAACAAAAGCGTTTTCCGAAAGATGATGAATTAATTATGAAATAAAAGTTGGCAGCACTTCAAGGGCACATTAGACAGAATCAGAAGTTAGGTACAACAGCACTTATTTGCAGTCTATGAAAGAGCAACACCGCATCTAGAAAACTCGAGAAAGCCATACACTGCCCTTAGGGCTGAACACAGAGGCCGGCCCTGCAATTTAAAATATAACCCTGGCAGGCATTCGGGCATTCCGTGATAGAAATGCAAACTGTCTGTTCTAGGGGAGCCTGAAAATGTTATTATAAATTAGGTGACACACTATGAAGTGATCTGCATATTGGTGGCACAGAGGTCACGGAACTAATTCATCCTGTATCCTTAATTAAACACTTTGATGGATAAGGCTGTATCTGCTTCCTTTGAACACCACCTTGGCACTACTCTGTGTCAAAGGTACACTGGAAGATGGAAGATAGAACTGACTGAGGAAAAGAAAAGGGAATAAATACATCTTCTGAGCATGAAACCAAAAATAGAGGTAGCTCATGCTTCTCTATGTTACGAATGAGAGTTCACTTTTGCTGAAATAACTTGGAGCTTTCTGGCCATGGTGAATTATTGTTGCTTTTGGACTGTGAAAAATTCATAGTGAACTCTCAAAACTCTTTCTGAGTAAGGTCTTCTATCTTTCTTATATTGCTAAGCAAGGTTGATCTTACTCTAATCTTCAAGAAGATGATGATATTTTTTCTTAACAAAATTTATACAGAGCACCGTGAGATGCATTTTGTTCATAATACTGGGCTCTCTTCATAAAACGACCTTTGGAAAACATGTTCCCCTGCTGGGACCACTATACGATTAAAAGAAGAATTAAATTTATACAAGAGGAATGCTCATTTCCTGTAGGAAAATAAGTGCACTAAATTATCTGCTACAAAGCCTTCTGAAAATTTACTTGATGTTATCAAGTGTAAAATACAGCTAGGTTCAAAAGAAAAATTCTGTTGTATTTACCCGTCGTATTTTTGCCTTTTTCCCCCCAAACAGGATACTACATAAATTATAAGTAGCTATTATAAGAAAATATGAAAATGATTTATAGGAATCATATGTTAGAATAAGGACATATGAAAGGAAAGGTTATAATACTTCAGACAAACTAAAAATAAAAAGGAAAAAATTGAGTACTCCATCCTCAAAACAGTTTTGAAATAAAATGTAAAATGTGCTCTTGAAAGAAGCAGTGAAAAAAAAATAAAATGAGAGAATAGATAAGCATCACAGATAACATCACTGGAATACATACTACATGCAGAACACATGAATAGGTTCTTCTTTTTTTTTTCTTCCTTATTTAATGCTACCTTTCATAATGTACCCAGCACCTCATAGGTGCCCAATACATTTTATTTATTTTTATTTATTTATTTTTTTAACATCCTTATTGGAATATAATTGTTTTACATTGGTGTGTTAGTTTCTTCTGTATAACAAAGTGAATCAGCTATATATATACATATATCCCCATATCTCCTCCCTCTTGCATCTCCCTCCCACCCTCCCTATCCCACCCCTCTAGGTGGTCACAAAGCACCGAGCTGGTCTCCCTGTGCTATGCAGCTGCTTCCCACTAGCTATCTATTTTACATTTGGTAGTGTATATATGTCCATGCCACTCTCTCACTTCGTCCCAGCAAACCTAGATTTGTTTAATGTTCTTAGCACCTCTGTGACATAAGCACTCTTATTATCCCCATGTTTTATGGATGAGTTTGTTGAAGCAACACAATTAGCAAGCAAATGGTGAAAGAGAGGCTTGAACCTGGACGGGAAATATCGGGTTTCAGATACTGTGCAGCAAACACGGAGGGAAGAGTCAAAAGACCCAGGTTCCAACCCTGCTCATCTAGCAATTAATTCTAGGACTGAGGATCTGCCCCTTTCTATTCAGTATTGAAGCTGATGATTTTAAAGTCCTCTAACTTGAAATGTCTATGATCAGTGAAAAGTATTTGCCGGGTTAAATGAGGGGGCAAGGGGCCATGGAGAGGGCCTTTAGTTTACTAATGATTGCTTTGGAATACTACTGCCTTAGTCCTTTCCAGTCTGTCCTTTTCCTTTTAAATGCCCTCAAATTGTCCAGAGGTAGGCAACTAGATAAGCCTCATCCTAGATAGGGTTGGATAAAGGGTGACTAATAGATCATAATTAGGTTTAGAGAGAAGACATTGTCATGGTTATTTGGTGCCCTGTATCTCAAAGTCTTCCTAAATTACTAACTTTAATGAGTCACTCTCACTCCTTCAGACCCCTTGGTAAGCTGTGGGTAGAAGCTAAAGCCTCTACCTTGATGACACTACAGAATCTAGCCCATTACACTGCACTTTAACTCTTAAGATAAATGATGGACCCAGCTATTGCTGAAAATATATATTAAGGTAGGGAAGAATACTATACCATATATACTTAGAATATTTTCACAAGTAGTTAAAATAAACCTTTTTGTTTCTGAAGTGGTAACCTTCATTTATCTTCAAATTAATGAAGTTGCTTATTACTATTAAAATAATAGACTTCAATTTTAAATAGTAATATTGATATAATCATAGTACATTAAGACATTATGCTAAGCACCTTATATACATTCTCTCGATTAATTAATTAGTTAAACAAATCATGGAAATCTGATACAGGAACACGAGACCATCAGTGATTTGCAGACAAAAAGCTAATGTTTTCCAAGTATATCCATAATATCTTGTTAATTTTTTTCAAAAAACCCCCCCAGATCATTAATCATGTTCCCATTTTATAAATACGTGATTGTATGTACGTGTGTCAATACTTAGAAAAATCAACTAGCACTGAATTTCAAAAAAATAACAATGGTCATTTATGGATAATATGATTATAAGAAAATGTCTTCCTTTAGAAAAACCTGTACTCTCTAACTTTTCTATACTAAACATAAGTTTTTTTTCTTATAATAGGTAGATAGACAGACATATTTTTTTAAATAATGGACATATTACTAAGTACATGAAAGCACGGAAGTGTCTGTCACCCAGGTTTGATGCCATCTCCTATGAACATTTAATCACAAATGGTATCTAATCAACTCATAGTCCCTGAAATTCTTGGAGCTGAACATGGCAGAATAAAGTTTTCATTGCCAAGTGTTCTACTAGTTTTCTTCACTCATCATCAAACTCAACCCAACCCAGACCAGAAAAACCGGGGCATCAAAAGGAAAATATTATTCTGTTGAAACTACCTGATTTAAGTAGCAAGCATTTAACCATCATAAGCAACGTATTTTTTCCCATTATCTACAGACCAGTATCAGTGACGTTGGTGATGTTTAAATGTGCCAAGCAGTGAGATGCTTACTTCCAGATGTTTACTCCGTTAACTTTTCTATTTTATTCACCTATGTCTAATTTTTTTAAAAAAACACACATAAATTATACAACTTACTCTCTTGGCTTTGTGCTCACAAGAACTCTTAGAGGTTTTCTGCTATTTAAGCATGACTTCAGGAAGCAATCCACTTCATTGAAAGGTCTCATGAAAACTAGGTCACCATTAATAGCAAAAATCTTCTTCCCAACTTCCATGCCAGCCATCTAGGAGAGAAATAGCAAAAAAAAAAAAAATTAAATTTTATTTTAATAAGAAACCCATTTTTTCACAGAATTAGAATCTGAAAAGGTCTAGAACTTAGAGATTTTGACATTTTAACACATCTGCAATGTTTTCATACAATGTTACAATACAGAACTGTGGAAGAGATAACACAGTTATTCTCTTTGACCTAGTTTTAAATTTGATCACCCATCTCTACTGAAATTCTCCTCCCTCCCTCCAGGACTTAACATTGTACTTCTCCTGTAACCCTTTTTTTCTGTTATATTTTATAGTTCTTCTTATTTCATCCTTTTAACGACAGTCAAACCCCAGGTTAATTTTTTTGCCTGTGTTTTCCATCTATAGCCAAATAACTGAGAGAGTTTCAACCTCTATATAGACACGGATAACAACCAAATATACATCTCTAGCCTGACACAGCTTAGGGGACCACAGGGCAGGAGAGAGAAATGGCCTGGAACCAAGGAAGAGCTCCAACAGGCACAGATCACAAGATGCTGGAACGATGACAAGGAAGACATTATCTCTCCATGCCAACCAGGCCAATCTTCTTAACCAACCCTACTGCCTATAAACTATACACTGTTTTGGTTACCAGCCAAATGATGAAAACCCGGGAGAGGGCATTTTATTGGTGGCAGAGTCAGATGAAGCTGGGCTCCAAGAACACCCTCTGAAAATGACCGGGGAAAACATTTCCTCATCATAGAAAATAATAAAAACAGTCATTTGTTGGCCAGGCCCACCAACAGAGTATGAGCTGAGCAGAGTTATTTTGTTTGAAATTAATATGCTGTACATAAAGCTCTGTCTTGCATGAGGTTGGTAAAAGACAGAGATCTTGGGCGTCAGCAAATAGGGTAAGTGACAGTTTGCTACTAACTTTAAATAGGTTCAAAGGTAAAAGCCATGCTTCATTCATTTTCTCATTCTTTATTAAAAATTTATATATTGAGACATTTGCTTGAGGAGTAAGCATATTATAAGCCAGGCAGAGGTAGGAATACTTTAAACCTGACATACTTGGGATATAACATTAGAAGGTACATTCCATGAGGGCAGAGAACTTTGTGTTTTGTTCACTGCTGTATTACCAGAGCCTAGAACACTGCTAATCACATAACAGGCACTAAATAAATATTTCTGAATAAATGAATGATTAGGAGATTCCTTTGTTTAAAAGTCTGGTAAGGTGAGAGTACATTAATCACATTTATTAACCCAATGAGAAAATAAGTCAAAGCATGTGCTTTACTGCTGGAAATTGTACTTAAATAAGACAATCAAAAGTGATAGGAAAATAGAAGATACAGCCCTACATTTAATGGAAGAATCATGTGACATACACAATACAGTCCCACTCTATGCAGTCTCCACAGGGTTGCAGGCTAGAATCGGACATGGAATAAGCCACCTGGACTCCTAGGAGGTCAACAGTTCAAGCTGTAGATCTCTACAATACCTCCCCCCACTATCCTTAAGTACCCAGACATCCTCTGTCACAAATCCCAACAGTATTTAAAAGAACCTCAGAATAAGATTATTCAGAAACATTATTTTCCATAAAGATACTTAAAGGCTGATTTCACTTTGTTTAAAACTTTTATGTTTGTACGTCACGGACAAAGTTAAATAAAAATGCTAATTTACATTACCTCAGCATTAGACCCCTTTTCTACCAACTTTATTATTGGAACTTTATTTTTGTCTTCTAACCCAAAACCATAGCTGCCTTCATTGGATTTAATCTGAAATGCAAAATATTAACATTATTAATAAAACAACTATGAAAAAACTTATAAATCAAACAGAATGAAATAATATGTTGCATCACTGTCAAACATGCTTATGTAATCTCCTGTTAATGTCTAATCAAGAAGAAAACTTGCATAGCACAGTAATAAACTTACCAATAATGATTTGGCTATAACATTTTCTACAACTTTTAAATCATGTTTCATCAGTCGATGTTTCATATTTGATCCTTCCATTTCTTCATCAGCAAAAAAGCGGAAAAGTAAAGGTTCATCTTTGAATTCACTTTTTTCAAGGACTATGGAAACAGAGAGAGATTCAAACTGTTTCAATTACCCCCAAATTGACCTCAGTGTCCATACTGACAGACCCTTCAGTAAATTAATACCCTGTCCCATTACCTAGAACAAGTTACATTTACAAATATCCCAATAACCCTTTTTTATTCCTATAATTTCAAGCCAATGTTTCCTTTAAATTACTATTACCTAAAGAATTTTGAATTTTTAAAATAAGTAATATTTTTTTATTGATAACTTTTTTTTCTTAACCAAGTCTGCCACCTTTCCAGATTAAAACCCAACTTTAAGTCAAAGATTATAATGAATCAAAAAATGTATGCAATTCAAAACAGAGAAACCTACAGTGTTTCGAATTTGTAGTAAACATTTTAAGTAAAAACACAAAAACATTTCTGTTTTTAATATCCTGCACAATTATGGGAAAATTCAAATGGGTTAACTGTTGCCCTTATGTGTGTGACCAATTCCCGCTGTGGTCGCTTTTATGCCAACCCTTCAAACCAGAAAGATGTCTTCTGGGCGAAAAGTGATTTTAGTTCCCACTAATGCCTAGTTCTTTTCTGTAAAAACATTATTCTCAAAAAACCTTATTTCTGCAAAGGTCAGTTTTTTCCCTTTTATCTGAACATTAATATTTCCCCCCAAAGTCCCTAAGCTTCCTGGCACGCTCTCATGACATAAGGTGTATGTTTTGTTAGCCTTTTTAAAAATAAAACTAAATACTAATAGAAAGAATTTGTACTCAGTGAGGCCCTGACAACTGTCAAAGTGTCTTAAAAGAGAAATCTCTATTTCTCCTTATCTACCCTTTTACCCTGAAGCTTACTTGTTGAGACAGGTTGACACTGAGTCAGGGATCTAAGATCTGCAGTCCCAGGGCACAGTAGAATGTTAGGCTTTATCATAAGACAGACCAGGAGCTCAAATTCCAGGTCTGGGACTGATTCTGGGTGCAACACTAGGAAAGTTACTTAAACTCCTTGAACTTCAGTTTCCTCACCTGTAAAATGCAGGCAATAAAACCTTCTTCATAATGTTGGACAAAACTAAAATGAGGTAGTAAGTGTAAATAACTTGGCTTATAGTAGGCAACCAAAAATGACAGCTCTTTTATTTCATTATTTTAACAGAGGTCCAAATCACAATTGTTGACTAGCTGTATGTACGAATTGACCTTTGAATGGAGGACTGGTTGACAACGTGAGTTAACAAATGAAACTACCAACCACAAATTAAAAGGTAACACAAGTTGTAGCTGACAAGAGAAATGAGGATATAATTGAGATCGAGTTAGGTCTTGCCTACATGACCTAGGCAGTTTCCCAAAACTCACATGGTGTTTCTGCTACTACTGTTTTCCTCCACCAAATAGTCAGTCTAAAGGCAGGTAGAGAGAACATCAATAGGGCCAGACATGAACGGAACTAGCTGTGCTTTACTGACAGAGACTTTCGTAGGGAAAACCTTTATTGTAACTCAATATTTTAAAATAAATATTTAGATAAAATTGCTGCTTGTTGACACTTTAAAGAGAAAAATAATTAAAACCTTTGAAAGTTGATATTATAGTTTTAATCCCCTATAATGATGTAATTCCTTCCATTCCATTGTTGGCTCTTCAAAGACCGATATTTCCCCTATCAAAACTCATACAGTGGTCCAGAGATACTAGAATGTAATGGAATTCCCAAAGGAATATACAATAACCAAGGATGCTCTCAAAATCGCTGTAACTTTTGCTGTACTTCTTTTCTTTGGAAAAAGGTAACAACTTTCTGAGTGTAATTGACAAATAGGTACAAGAGCTATCAAATATACACATATGCAAATATTAACAATGAAAAGAGATTGTTTGGGTTTATGGAATCTATAAGATGGTATGAATAGAGATGGAAAACTAAGTCTCATTATTTTTATAAATTTAAGGGAAATGAAGTCATCAAACAAGAAAGAAATTCGATATTTAATTAGTAGCCAAAAAGAAACAGATCTTTTTCCAGAGATTTATAATTTTGTTCTCTGACATAATTTTGAAAGCATTTTTCTAAAAATAACAATAAATGTTCAGATTAAATGCTCTCATTTAATCATTTTAATATATACTGGCATTCAACAAAAAAACATGGGTCTGACCTAAAATAGTTTCAAAGAGATATATCAGCTTTTTTTTTTTTTTTTTTTTAGAAACTTCTAGTTCAAGCTGTTGCTTTTTTGGAATCAGTCTAGAAAAACAGAAAAGAAGTCATGGCAACTGGTAGATAATAGTCGTTAGACACAGCAAAGGCACCAAAGTGACACTGAATGCAGATGTGGTGAACCAACAGGGACACATGGCAAGACCCAGACAGTCTTGCTGGTTTGTCTCTAGATGACTTCCCTGGAACACTGAGACACTCCCAGTGTCCTAACAAAACAAAACAGTGAAATACATCTGTAAGCTTCCACAATAACAATCCCTACCATGGTGCATAAATCCATTGTCACAGAGTCCAACGCCAAATATCATTGCCTCTTCTCTGGTGCGGCAATCCCCCTGTTAACCACAAAAGCCCTGTACAAGTTAATAGGCAACTGAAGATTTTGCTGCATCTTAACTACATTTGACATTTCAGCACTGTACTGACAAAGCCATTCATACATTAGGACAGACGTTGCTTTCATAAGGCCACAATCCATCTAAGGGTTATAAAACATTCACTTGATTATGAAAATATCTTCTTCTGACATTACATAAAAAATAAAGATTTCATACTTCTTGAGAAAAATCATGTCTTATTTAAAAGGAAAATACATAGGTAACTAAAATTTATTGCTACCACAAATGATCCCTTTCTCTTATTTCTTTGATCTTATATTGCAATTATGTATCAAGGAAATATCCTACTTATTGAAAACTAAATAAAACTTGCTAAGTAAAAATTATTATGCGTGATCTCAGCTATCACCTCCCTTCCACAAAATGGCCTTGCTCTTTAAGTACCCCCCAAAGAAACCTACTAATCTAGGGTGACTCATAAGACCCTAAGAGTGTGTTGTTCAGTGAAGTCAGCAAATGCAAGCTTCTCTTTCTCTATCTTGCCAAAAAAAAAATCAGCTCATATAACTGATCCCCAAAAGAAAGCCCAATGCAAACTTTTGTTATGACTTTTATCTAGAAAACATCTATTTTATTCATTTAAGTATGAATTCATATACAGTCTGCCCTCCGTCACCACAGGTTCAGCATCTGAAGATTCAACCAACCACAGATCAAAATTATTCAGAGAAAAAAAATTCAGAAAGTTCCAAAAAGCAAAGCTTGAATTGCAGGACCAGACACTGTTTACATAGCATTTACATTACATCAGATATTATAAGTAATCTTGAGATTATTTAAAGTACATGGGAGGTTATTTGCAAATACTACTCTATTTTATGTAAGGGACTTGAGCATCTGTGGATTTTGGTATCTTCAGGGGTCCTGGAACCAATCCCTCGTAGATCCCAAGAGGGCCGACTGCATATGAATATATATATATATGTGTATATGTATGTATGTGTGTCTATATGTCCTGACAGTTGTATGTTTTACAGTTTCAGAAGTGCTTTCTTACATATTATCTCATTTTTCCTAGTCCTATGTTTTAGCTCTTAGGTACAATACTCTACCAAATCCATCCTCTCTTCTCTCTGGCTTCTATTTCATTTCTATCTCAACACCCTAACCCAGTGTTTCTTCATTTCACTTCTAAATTGCCATAATTTTTTCCTGTACTTTCTCTAACTTATTGCCTTTATAGAATTAAACTTTCTTACACAGGAATATCATGTTCCAAAACTTTAAACTGACTCTCTTTTTTAATAATCGTAAAATATCAAAATTTTCTGTTGGGCTTTCCAGGCCTCTCATAATCCTAACTTCATTCTACCCCTCCAGCCTCATTTTCCAAAGGTGGGGTCACCTTCGCTCTTGTCAAGTTGACCCCTCCCAACTGTTACCCTTCACACATTTAAATTCTACCTATCTGTCTATCAAGGACCAAAACAAGTGCCACCTCATGCTGTGACAACTCCACCCCTCACTAATCCTCCTGTTAACTAACAAGACATTTATAATCTGTATCTTTGGACAACACATCTGTGCCCTTTGCAAAATATAGCTGTTAAGTAACTTCTATGAATTCACTCAAAAGATTTTTTTTTCTGCCACAAAGTGTGCCAAGTGCTACAGACAGTAAAGCACTCAAACAAAAAATACTTCCCTGCCCTCTAGCAATTCAAATCTGGTAAAGAACTTAGTCACTTAAAATATGGTATATGATAAGTACCATCATCCAAAAGCTGTCAGATCTAGACTATACTCCAAACAACATATAGACTATCACACTGGCGTCAGTTCTCTATTTGGTCCCCTTAAGCTCTCCAAGTCAACTCAGTGTCCCGGTCAATGCTAGAAATTAAGTTTTATTATCACTTGAGAGCCTTGGTGGAAAGAGACCCTTACTTTTAAAAACTCTCTTTTTCATCTTAGATTAAGAACTGTAACTTATCCTTCTCTTATCATTTCATCACCATGTCTTTCTTTTCACAGCCAGCCCATATTGTCCTAATCTGAAGCTAGAGTTAATCAGGTCTGAAACGTACATTTGGATACGTTTTACACTATCAGAATCATAAAGCTTAAGTGACAGAGAAGAGCTGACATATACAGTTAGTCCAGTAAGCAGAAAACAGTTGTGAAAAAAAAAATCTAGAGAGATTAAGTGACTCAACGAAGTTTGCATAACTGCTTATCAGCAGAACTGTCATCAGACACCAGATTACCTGAATCCCCAGTCCATTTCAATTTCTATTACATACAATTTCTACAGACGTTGTCCTAACAGACCACTAAGAAAACGTGAAGAAAAAAAAGAATTGCAACTTGGTCCGTTTTTTGAGCAACTTATTTTAGTCTTCTAATATTCACACTTGGAAAGTAAAAGTGCCAAAAAGGAAAAAAAAAAAAAAAAAGTTGATAACTGACTTCCTAAGTCAGAACTTTAAATATTTATTCAACATCAGCTTTTGCTTCAAAAAAAGTTTCTTCAGTTTTCCCATATAATCAACATATAGTACAAGAATTCATGTGAATTCTGTAACAGTTTAATTTCTAGGTGAAATTCCAACTCTGTTACCAAATATAGAGCCAATCCCAATGACACACACTGACCATAGTGTTATAAAAGGCTCTCACACTAGTAAACCCACTGGACATAGGAATTTGGGTTTTATCAAAAAAGAACTGTTTGGTTTAATCTAAGATCTTAATTTCTAGATAAAGTAAATCTAAGTGCCATAAAATGCAAAAATAGGTGGTCTTGGATAGTGTAGAAGTTAATATTAAAAATAAAAATCTCAAAATGTATGTGCACAGATGAATCAAATGTGAATTAAACGTTAATATTTGAAACAAAAAATAAACATTTCTATGACTGAGCATCAAACGTTATTATCTACTTGCAACAAAGGAGGTAGGCTAATTTCTTCAATAACAGAAAAGTAAATTGACTCAAATATCCAAATGTAATGACAACATTTCAACCAAGCAATATCTCCTTTCTCAAAATAGTAACTTCTGTCAAAGTGGATATCAGTTTTCTTAGCCTTTTCTTTAATCCCTGGAAAACATTTGACTATTTATTAGTTAGTTGATCTAGTACAAAAAACATTTAAATAAATTTATATTTGAATATCTATTATGATGGGCTAGATGCCTTGAGCTGCAAATAACATTTTCTCAATACCAATTATCAGCTCCCACATTCTAAGAAGCAGAACAACAATCACAACAAATTTTGTACTTTCCTATTTACAGTGTATGCAGATGGATACCAAAGCTCATATTAGCAAAACACAACTATTATCTAACAGAGAAGAAGGCACAGGGAGATTAGAATAACCTGCTAGGACTAAAAACCAGATGCCTTAAAACAAATCAGTGAACAAAACATACAAGTAATTTTAGTACATGCACATTTATTTAAATTATACTTGATTTTTTTGATGGATCTCAGATGATATTTTTGAATCAAGAAACACCTTCCTCTTGAAAGACAATATCGCATAAAAATTAAGTCTGGGACTCTGAAGTCAGATGATCCAGGTTCAAATCCTAACTCTGCTTCATTTTAGCTGTATGAACTTGGTCAAGTTATTTCACTGTCTCATTGGCAAGTGGGGAGTTTTAAAAAGTACCTAAATCACCTCAAAGTCTAAAGCAGCAATGAATGTAACTCAGCAACTTCTCTTTGTCTATTTACCTGTGCAATTAACCAGTCTATCAGCTTGTTGGCCATAACCACAGATTTGTAGGTTCTTAAGTGGTAATCTTTATCTCTATAAAGGAAAGAGAAAGCAAAAACATTAAGCAAGAGGATAAGTAAGCACAAGGAACCATTTCATTTCGTATCAGTGTGCAACAGAGAAGTTTACTCAACGTAATTTGAATCGACTGTCCCACTTATGTGTAAAGAAGACAGCTTTACAAGGTGTACACACCTGAAAACTCCCTTCACCAGCTCACACCAGGAGAAGAAACCCACAAGGAGACCAAAACAGGACATTTCTTCTTTCACATTTTCCTATATCCAAACTGACTGTTAATGCTATGTTACCTGGTAATAACTTGGCTAGAAATACAATATAGCTCATTAGTAAAAGAATAATAAAATAGAATTCCCTCCCTTTAAATCAAGAGAGAGTCTACGAAAAATCTCCTCCAAATATGGAAAATAAAGCAACCCCTTGTATTTCTGCTCCTGAGTTCTCCAGGAAGGCAGGATTTGCCCCGGAGGATTATTCGTTAGGCTCAGCTGTAGCGGGAGACCTCAGGCCTGTCCGGAGGGAAACACACCGAGAACCTCGTCGTTCATTTTGTCTGATGAGACCACGGACTCAGCCACACTGCGGCCCCAGGCAGCCCAGGGAATCCTGGCTCTCCACAGCAGACTCTCCTTCCTGCAGACCTCCCAGTCCTGAGAAACGTTTCAAAGTCTACTTAGATACCAACAAAGTGCTCGTGATCAGAACAAGGCCCCAAGGGTGGAAACCTATCATTCATTTACTTTGCAGGCCTGGATCAAAACGGAATGAGAAAACGACAGTCTTTTCAAAATGTCAAAAAAAATCCAAACTGCAATCAACTTGGCGTGACAAACAATTACGGGCTATATTCATGGTTCTTCAGCTTCTGTCAGTAGTTTACAATTCATATTGACATCATTTCATCCATTTTCATAAAAAGCTCCCCGAAACATGATTGAAATTTCTGAGATTTCAATAGTGAATGCACTAGTTAGCCAGTAATCAACAGCAGATTTTTTTTTAAATCTTTTTAAATCTACCTCCCCATTTCTGATACCTCATCACCCATTTCATCTTGGTTTCCGTAAGTGTCAATAAGAAGGACAGAGTAGAATCAGAAAAAGAGATGTGACAATGAAAGCAGAAGTCCTAGTGATATGACCAAGGAATGTAGGTGGCCTCTAGGGGCTGGAAAAAGCAAGAAACAGATTTTCTCTTAGAGCCTCTTGAAGGAACACAGCTGGGCTGACACCTTGATTTCAGCCCTGTAAGCTGCATTTTGGATTTCTGATCTCCAGATATGTAAGATAATAAATTTGTGGGGCTTCCCTGGTGGCGCAGTGGTTGAGAATCTGCCTGCCAATGCAGGGGACACGGGTTCGAGCCCTGGTCTGGGAAGATCCCACATGCCGCGGAGCAACTGGGCCCGTGAGCCACAACTACTGAGCCTGCGCGTCTGGAGCCTGCGCTCCGCAACAAGAGAGGCCGCGACAGTGAGAGGCCCGCGCACCGCGATGAAGAGTGGCCCCCGCTTGCCACAACTAGAGAAAGCCCTCGCACGGAAACGAAGACCCAACACAGCCATAAATAAATAAATAAATAAATAAAATTAAAAAAAAAAAAAAAAAAAAAAAGAGTGGCCCCCACTCACCGCAACTGGAGAAAGCCCTCACACAGAAACGAAGACCCAACACAGCCAAAAATAAACATAATAAATAAATAATAAATAAAAACTTAAAAAAAAAAAAAAAAAAGAAGGACAGAGTAGTCTTTTATAGACCACATGTGGGTCTGTGGATTCTTCACCCAAGTCATTTTTCTTTTCATAAGCTGAGTTCACACATGACTATTGTACATTCCATCTGTTTTATGGGGTTTTTTCCCGTAAATTTACCTTGGACAACTCATAAACCATTGTCATTTCTAGCCAAAGAACAATTCCTTCTTATCCGCTCTTTCAGAATGTAACTTTCTTGATAAGAAATCCCACGTGGCTAAAATGTATTTTCAGAACACATTTCCTCACATGTGAAACCTACATATATATACACATGTGGCATGAAAAAATTATCCAGTATCGTTTTCTATCAGTTTAGCAGAAAAAAACCTTAAGTATCCATGCGCTGTTAAGTAACCATCTTCTAGCATTACGTTATCCAACATATTTACAGAGTGCCTGTGCCAGGAATATAGCAGAGAATCAACAAATGTTGGTTCCTTTCACCTCTTTTTACTTTGTGAAGCCTGCTTGTGAAAGTGGACAGGGCATTTTCAGGAGCAATAGGTAAAATTCCGTTTTCTCCTTCAGGGCCTGCAGTGTGGGCATTCCAACACTTATCAGCAACTTTTGGAATCTTTTTTTTGAAGCTCTGCGTCTCCTTGGAATTGGAAACCAGAGTGAAAAATAGAAACACTGTCCATCAAACGTTTGGATTCTATGGCCACGACTGAAAAGCCTCTATATTCATTTTAGAAATAGTATGTTCATTTTTTTGTTCTGAAAAATGTGTTTTAGTCAATAAACTCCAAATGATACCTGGCCATCTGAAATTAGTTTTACATTACATTACATCCACCAGTTAGTGTATACCAGTGCATATTACAAAAGTACTGATGATCTCTATTAGTAATCATAACACAAACTCAAAGTTTTCTGCTGTTTTTCTAAAGAGATAAACTGAAAATGAATCCTGATCTCTCTTTAAAAAACAAAAAGGCATCTCTTCAGAAGTTAAAACATGGTACAGAAAAAAATGAGAAAATTATAATTATTAGCTCCAAATCAATTCTTAATTTTCAAGTGCAAAATTTTTTCTTTGGATAAAAGATGATTAAAAGAAAATATTGTGAAATAAAATACATATCCAAGATTTGATTACACAGTCTAATGAAAAAAATTACTATACAAGTAACCATAATGGTAAATATTTATAGTAAACAGTATTTTGAAATCCTCTCCCAACCAGTCAACTATTATTTATTAAATATTAACTGAAGATGGATCATTTCAAAATCAAGCCTGTAATTTACTATGAATTAATGGCAAATAATTTTAGAAATCAGAATAAAAAGAGTAGAAGAAACTGTATAATTAGAGCCTCAGAAAATTCAGAAATATTTTCAGATAAATTGTGACAATCTTTAAAAGTAAAATTTTCACTTTGGGAAGAAAAACAAAATAAGTTAAGTTCCAGCTTAATAATATTTATCTAATATGCAATATAAATATTTCCATTTAACCTCCCAGAACTTAGAAACTAGACTCACCTTATCACTGGAGTAAATAGACTATGAAGACGGCAATATAATCGTACGCCCTATTGTAAAACAAAAATATGTCAAAAGCAAGTAAGATCACTCAAAGGACAAACCAATGAAATTTTGAATAAAATAAATTCACTGTCAACATGCTGAAATCATTACCCTATTATTCAAATGTTACATTACATCATAAAAATAATATAACTTAAATCTTTAAAAACAGGATTAAATTGTGCTATGAATTTTTCATATACATATGACATATACATACACAGAGGACTTTTAAAACTATTTTCTGAAAATATAAAATTTCAAGATATAATGTAAACAGAATATAAATCTATGCAGTGGTCCATCATACTACTTGATCATTACATGTCAATATAAATTTTGTCAAGTGTACAAAGAAAACTGATATTACTTGAATTTTATGTATTTGTTTTTTGTTAAATTTATTCAAGTATCATGACCACTTGTTGCTACATGTGAAACAGTTTTCAACAGATATAATCTTCTGAGTTATGCAATTGCACTATTCCCTTTTAGAATTAGATAAAGAGAATAAAAACAATGATCTAACATTCTAATTCTTATAATAGCAAGAAAAAAATCGAGAGGCTTGCTTACGTACGTCATGTAAAAAGTTTCTATACCGGCAGAATTATTTTAAGTCTCTCTACAGCATTTTATCTTGTTGAAGATAAGAAGATAACAACAACACGAATTCTTTTATTGATAAAAGGTTACGGGAGAGGTTGTTACCTTTGAAATCACATCCTGCATCTCACTTCTTGGATAAAAGGTTCCATCATCATAGCGAAATCTATATAACATCTGTTCCGGTTTGAATTGATGTTTATCCGTAACTAAGAACATAAGAACAGCATATTAAAATCCTGACAATCTAAAAACTGGCACATAAAAAACATAATCCCAAATACTGAAACTTATAGTTTTATCAAAAGTTTTTGTTTTCCTAACATAGTAATGCTAATCCAGTATTCTGATAGTAAGATTCATGATAAGATTTTGTTGTATAATATAGTTACAACTTCCATGTAATGAGTGAAGAACTAAATTAAGGTTACCCACATTTAGGTAGCATAGTGTATGCATTCGTGCGTGTGCGTAGTGATTTACATTTAAATAAACAGACGAGTTTGTGTTTTCTATTTCTTCACAATGCCACAAAGTCAAGCAAAAAGTACCCTTCGAATAGCAGATACTCCAACTAGTGAGTTATAATTTGATTCTCAGCCCCAGAAGTGAATTTTAGCATTTATCTGTCTTATCCCATAGCGATCAGGCCAAGACCACACATATACCAATCTTGACCATTTATCCTGTGTTTAGATCTTCCGAGTAGATTAGGTAAATTCAGTATGTAACTGATTCCAAAATTTTAACAGTTTTCTTACACTGACAAATGCTTTTCTTACACGTCACTTAATTTTTCTTTTCCTCAGTGGAAAAGGAGAGTGGTCATCCTTCACTTCCATCCTTAAGATAAGACTTTCCATTCATAAAGACTCCTACTAAACTTTCTCTCAAGTTTCCTTTTTTTCTAGGTAGTCTGATTAAAAAAAATAACTGTTCTAGAAAGGAAAAACCTCAAATTAAATCTCAAAGAGTTTACATTTAAATGTTTTCTTTACAGGGAATGAAAAATTTGCAGAAGAGACAATTTGTTGCAATGGGCTCTATTTTCATGATTAGATAGAAGACTTTGACCTTTACTTTTTGCTAAAAATGTTGAAGGGGGAGAAAAATCTGTCAGAATTAATTCTCATGAACTACATTGGTGAATCCAGAAGAAAGCCAAGAGATCTGTAACACACACACACACACACACACACACACACACGCATATGCAAAGTTTCAGCAATTTCACCCTAATCTATCCAAACCAAATGCATGGCTTGCAGCCATAAAACTGAGACAGGCTTGCTGCCAAAAAGGGATAGACAACACAACTTTTGGCATCTTTTTTCCAGATTAAGCCAAAAAGAAAAAAAAGCATATGTGAAAGAAAAATAAAATCGGAAGAAATATTTTGAAATCCTACGGCATGTTTCAAGACCAGTTATTTATTTCTCCTATGCAATCTACCTATTCCCATTTTTATCCCTTAAGATTCATTGAAATAATTTATTATATTGATGTTCCAAAATTCAAGGAAACTTGGGCCCAAGGGTATCTTGCCACAATAAAACAAGTGGTGGTTCAACCTGTTCAAAATGGAATGCTTCACTGTAAGGTAAACTCTTGTGACTTTGCTAATGAATCTTGGGCTAATCTGCAACTCTAGGCTGTTGCCTTGGAAAAACAGTTAATAGTTCTGCATTCTAATCCACTCCCCCAACTTCTCGAGCATGGAAAATGGGTTTATTAGCTGATGAGAAAGGTTGCTGAATGACATCTTTTAAACAACTCTGTGATGCTGGCTATTACCAGGGATGTACTGGTAAATGATGAACAGCTTGCTCTCTAGTGTTGTGAAAGAAGGAGCACTGATGTGTACCATTCGCCAGTTTCCACGGTATCAAATACTCCCACCCTGGCCAATTTCCAGCTACCAAAATAAAGTCACTGAACACAGAATGAGATGTGCAGTGACACGTTATTATTTAGTATTTCCATCATACAAAAATAATAGACATAAATAACACCAAGACCATAGATAACAATAAAATGTAGTAAAATAATTAGGAAGTGATGAGTTCTAAGGATATATTACCTTTGTTTATAATATAATTTAGGTACTTATATGTTATGTAATTTAATTTTAATAATAGCTGTGCTTAACTACAAGCTTGCATTTTTTTAAACATTTAATCACCAGCTCTCTAGAGCTTTGACCAGCCAACTTCAGTACACCACTGGCTATAATGAATGAGCTCTCTGAATTCCCACATAAGCATTTATAATGTAAATAATAAAGCCAGACAAGAAGAACGTTATCAACATATCACAGAGAAAGCATATGCTGCCTCAACCCAAGAATTCCCAGTACAGCAAGGCTTTGCCTCTGATGAAGTTCTCAACAATATTTGCAATGTGAATAATAGCTTTAACAGTCAACTTTTTTTTTTTTTTGCTGGCTCTTTATAAAACAGATGGCTCATTCAACTTTATTTTAGGAATTCTATTTTCACTAAAATGCAGCTGGAACCACACAGTAGTGAAACTAGCCTGCTTGGCTCATATTTCTTCATTCTAATAAAATTATTAATGTGAAATTGCATAATATGTTCTCTTATCCTAGGCTTGGGAGAATCTCTATTAGTTAACTTTGGACACTAAAAAAAAAAAGGTTATTTCCAGCAACAAAAGTTCTGTATACCAAATTGGACATTACAACTGATCAGATCCTGATAACAGTAATAGCACAGGCCACTAAAATCAAACTGTGACCAACAGGACTTTTAATAGAGAGTACTCAGTGCTAAATTTCTCAGAAAAAGAGTTAATTAAGCAGGTTATAAATATCATTGTTCAAAAAGATTTCAATTCTTTTAAGTTAAATAATCAAAGTGTTCTTGAATTTGAAATTTCAGAATAAATTTTAATACAGAATTTATCTACTACTTTCTTTTCAAAATTGTATTATTGGAAAAAGGTGGTGTCTGAGGAAGGGGAGGAAAGTTGATTAGGACTGAAATTCTGATATCTGTTCCAAAAAAAAAAAAAAAAAATCTTATGCTGTTGAATTTTTCTCTTTTAAGAGGAGGCAATTAAAATATTTTGAGACATATGTTAACAAAATAAGTAAGGGTGGTTCTCCCTGTGATTCCTTCCAGATCTCTCAGCAGTCCTGAACTGAAAAGGTCAGACTCTAGAGTACTATGTTCATGAAGAGATTGAATAAATATCATTCCAACTCCACTTTGTACTAACTTAAAATTGACTTGAATGTGTCTGCCTAGCTATGCATGTCTTCAGGGAAAGTACCAACAGTTTCGTTATTGTAAAGTAAGTAAAATTCCACCCATAATAGTTGTCCTCAATTTTCAGAACCTAATTCATTAGGTAAACAAGCAACTCTTCCTCATACAATTGCTGGATCACCTGGGTTGAAAGATGAAAGCAAGAGTGGATGGGTGACTTGAAAATAATCTTACAGCTCCTCCGAAAGGATAACCTCTCCTTACGCCCTGACCTTTCCAGCTTTGGGAATAAAGCTTCTCTAATATCCTGTTATCTGTTACAAGGTACCTCACAGTCAAAAAGGAAAATACTGTGACAAACTTAGCGTAGCTCTTTCTAAAATATAGTTAAGTAATCCCATAGAAGTACAAAAACTTACATATCCATAATTTTTTAAACAATTTAATAGCAGCATCTATTGTTGACGGATCGCTTTAAGACCATTTTTTTCTGTTATTTCTAATTCATAAAAGATGAAAGTGACTCAAATTAACAACAGAAGTCACAATAACCTCAACTGAAAACAGAAATGTTAAAAGTGATTTTTGTGACTATTATATGCTGATATCATTGTAAAACATTAACCAATATATATAATGATTACTCTGTCTTTCGTATGATTTCATAGATCTTATATTGACCCAAGAGCTAAGCCTCAGGGGCAGAAATTGGGTAGTTTTTTACCAAATTGGTTTAGCTTTTGTTTTTCCTGCATATGCATCTACAGGACATTTCTAGGAGCCTCTTGCAGCCAAGGGTGACCACATATCTGAGTTGTGCCCACGGACATGTGCACGAAAGTGATGCACAACGGGAAGGGTACAAACCCATTTAAAACAAACAAGAAACTCCACGCTTCCTTCAAGGTGACCTTTAGGAGCACTGTATTGAAGATGGCCGAGCTTCTGTCAGGCACCAAAACCCTGTATGGAGCAGGGTGCCACGACCTCATCCGCCACCAGTGACTGAACTGTCCATGAGTGACAAATTAGCTTCTACGATGTAAGCCACTGTATTGGGGAGGTTTATTTGTTACAGCAGCTAGTGTTAACCAATACAGTTTTCCTTCTCAATAGTCCCTGCAAAAAATTAGTTCTCCCATCCTAGTAGATTTCTGCCTTGTCTGAAAGGAAATATTCCAGCAGCTGGATTTCTTGATGGACAAGGTAAAAAGATAGGCTTAAAACTATTAGACCGTAAGAAAAAAAAAGGTCGAGGGTTCATATTTACATACCTTCAAGTACCTAGCATAATATCTTACATGTAGAATGAAGGAAAGAATCAGTAAGGAAAGGAGTAAATAAAAGGTATCCATAAACAGATTTTCCCTTCCTTGCTCTATTGGTAATACACAGGCCCTGGAAGTACACAGTCTGAATGGGAAAAGAATCATCACTTCTGAAGGTCAATGATTGTATACAAAACCTCTTTACATGCCACCAACTTCAGCTTTAATAGATTGCAGGATAAAACAAATACAGTCCATTCTTGTCCCAAACATATACTTGGTCATGGGGTTAGAAGAAGGGAAAGAGGAGCATAAAGAGGAAAGCCATCTAGCTCAACATCTTTTCATTTTTACTTATAAGATACTGGATGACGCTTCTTAGCGTACTAGATGCTAAATGGTGTTTTAATGGCATTAGTGAATCAAGTAAAATATCATATACAATTTCTCAACATTATCTGTTTGCTCAAAATATAATTATTCATTTATTCACTCACTCAGCAAATAATTTATTAAGCACCTATATGTGCTGGGCATTCTAGGTGTTTGTTGTATATTAACACACAAGGCTCCTGTTCTCACGGTGCTTATATTTTGACTGCAGTCTGGAGTAGGGATGGGAGATAAAGAGAGAAATATTAAACAAAGAAACAAAACAACATGATAATTTCAGAGAGTGGTAAGTAGTACATGAAGAAAATTTCAAAAATTTAAAAAGTCGTTAATTGGAATAGTGGGACTGGGTAGGATTCTAAAAGGCAGAGTGTCATAGAAGATGAGTCATAATACAGAGACTTTTGTCGTTTCATTCACTGCTGTGTCTCCAGCACTTAGAAAGGTCACTGGCATATACTAGGAATTAATAAGCAATTGTTGATTGAGAACAGCAAGAGCAAAGATCCTAAATGGGGAGTCATCTTGGAGTGTTCAAAGAAGAGACAGAAGGTCAGGGTGGCCACAGTGTAACGAGTTAGGTACAGCACTATGTGATAACTCAGAGAGGAAGTCAGGGGCCCTATCATGTAGGGCCTTGTGGGCCATGGTAAGAGATTTAGGTAAGATGTCTGGACTTTTCTTTAAGTTTAATGAGAAGCTAGTAGGTGCCTGTAAGCAGGAGAATGCCTGAATCTTATATATGTCTTAAAAGGTCTCTTCAGCCATTACCTGGAGAGTGTTCTATGGGGACGGAGGACAAATGTGGAAGCAAGGACAGAGAAGGTGGTGACTTGGAAGAAGGTGGAGATCCTGGAAGGGAGAGCGGTGGTCTGATTAGAGACCTGTTTGGTGGTAGGGCTTACAGGGCTTGATGGCATGAAGGAGAAAAAGGAATGCCAGGGAATTCCTATCTGGGTAGATGGTGGTACATTATATTGGCAGTGTCTACTGTGGTGGGGAAAAATTTGGAGGATTTAGTTTGTTTTCACCTCACTCTAATTTAGAAAAAAAAATGAACATCAAAACACCATAGCCAAATATCCATATTTATTCATAGTTCCCTGCCTTTTTCTCCTCTCCCACATTTTGCATTAGAAATTCGTCAAGCTTTTATTCTTAGTCCCATGATCACTGCTTTCTTGTTTTTTGTTTGTTTGTAGTCTCTTATCGATGTGCTAAGGACCTCATGCTCTCTTGAAATGATTCCCAAATCTGACCCTCACTCTCTCTCTGCCCCGAGCATTACACCCACACATTCTCAACCTCTTCCTGAACACTCCCCTGCAGATGTTTCATACCCAAACCACCACAAGCCCTTGACCTTGCCCCCAATGCGTCTCCTCTTGAATTAACTACGTCTGTCATCCAGACAAAAAGCTCAGAATAATCTGACCTCACCCCTCACTCTTCACCTCCTAAGTCCAAATAGACATCAAATACGCTGTCTCAGCTTCTCCAGCATTTCTTGAATGGGTCCCTCTCATCATGCCATGGACACGGCCCTGGTCCTTTCCCTCCTGGGGAAGGAAGGGTCCCCGTGGGCAGGGATCTCTGTAATCTCTAACTCTCCACTCATGTGTTATCTCCAAAATCAAGATCTGGTCGCTCCTCTGCCTCCAGATGCCCGTCAGCTCCTCATCTCCCTCAGGAGAAGCCCCACACACCACAGCCAGCAAGTTAAAATCTGCTGGGATCAGGTGTTTGCCTCCCTTTCTCACCACACCCCTCGTCCCAGCATATTCATCTGTGCAGGATACAGTCCTGCCACGTGAGACTCTGCGTTAGTTCTGAAGAGGCCACCATGAACCTTCCCACTCCCGTGTCTGAGTGCTACTACCTCCTCAGGGTGGAATGTCCTTCTGTCTTCTGTCCTTGTCAGAGTTCCATTCATTCTACAATGCCCAGCACTAAGGCCACTTCCCTCATGAAGCATCCCAAATACTCTAGTTAGAACTCGCCGTTCCTTCCTCTTCAGTCCCACATCACTTACCTGGAATTCTGTGTTGGAATTGTCCGTTTCAAGTTAAATATATCACCATAAACCTATACTCCCTGAAACAATATTCTGTATAGATGAGGCACTCAAAGATGTTGGAAAAAACATAAGCATCCTATAATGTGGAGAAGTATTATAAACTAAACTGATCAGTGCAATGAAGATACATGTAATTTGTGGATAAATAAATAGGTGATTAATAAAATAATTACCATGATGGATGATTCCATTTTCTAACAATGCTTGTCCCAAGTGAACACCTTCCTCAGGCCTGTGAATCTCTCCAATTTCTAACAGCCATGACACAAATTCACTGCAACAGAAATCCAATGAAGAAGTTAAATCATTAATTTTTTTTCCCCCAGGAAGTCTATTCTTACCATGCATTTATCAAGCAGCTATGAAAGGAGTCTCAAAATATAAAGGAATGCTTGCAGTGCATTTTACATACATTTTTTTCACATATGTAACGCCCACAGATATAAATTGGACTCTATTCTAGAAAACTCATGTCCATACATTCAGACTTACCTAAGCTATACTTAATAACTATTCAACTTATTGAGACCTTTAGTAAACGCAAAGGGAAAATTCTAAAGTAGCTTTAACTATAGGTTATTATGCACATAAAAGCAAATTTGGGACGAAAGAGAAACAACAGATCCTAAAGACAGCTAAACGACAGAACTAGATAGAGTAATAATGACTTAATATAAGACATAAACTGTCTTGAAAGTACCTTTCCAGGCACAGAGAACCAGTGGGTTTGAAACTCCAAGAGGGCAGACAAAATTAAACTGCATGCCCTGTATGGTAGACAGACTTCTAAAGATGTTCTCCCACTCCCCCCATCAGGAATCCTACCCCTTGGTTTGTCAATCAAATCCTAATCTAGGTAGCCCTGTGAACGGATTGGCATATGTAATTAAAATCCCATGTCAGCTGTCCTTAAAATATGGAAATTATCCACGTGGGCCTGACCTGATCAGTTGAGCCCTTTGAAGCAGCGTTTTCTCAGGCTGGTGGCACAAGAGGAAGTGAGAACAAGTAAAAGCACAGGAAAGATTCAATGTGCCACTGCTGGCTTTGCAGCAAGAGGGGGGTCATATACCAAGGAATACAGACAACCTCTAACGGAGGGCAGCCCTGGCCAATGGCCAGCATGGAGACGGGGGCCTCACGCTTACAACTACAAACGATTAAGTTCTGCCAACAACCTGAATGTGCTGGAAAGTGGATTCTTCCTCAAACGCTCAAGATAAGAGCCCAGCCCCTGCTCTGCCAACACCATGATTCTGCCCTTGTGAGACCCTTAGCACAGAACCTGGTCTAACTCACCTGGACTTCTGACCTACAGAAATACAGGCTAATACATGGGCATTGTTTTTAAGTCACTAAATATATGGTGATTTGTTTTGCAGCAATAGAAAACTGATATACACCAAAAGACACAGAAAAGTCTGACTACCTTGTTTTCAAATTTTAAAATTACTTGGTAAATTCATTGTTATACCTAAACTGTCATCCATAAGGAATACTCCAACACGAAACCAACCGTCAGAACTGTCTATCGCACACATCTGCTGTGGCTGAGAAAGGCCACTGAGGACCACAGCTCACATCCTGCAGCATTTCGGGAGAGGATGGCGGGCCCCAGCATCTCAGATAAGAGAGGTGATGTTCTGTAACACTTAGGAGAGCTTCAGCTCAGTACTGATTTTTTTTTATGGCCATGTGGTATCATTAAGAGAACAATGAATACAGAGACTTATTACAATAAAATATTTAATCATGCTCACGTTTAAAAAGCTAACATTCGAACTCTTACATTAAATAATGAATATATTTTAGAATGGTTTTATTTTTTGCACAGAGGCCAGAGAAGCAAAGCTATGGAAAGTGTCAGGAAATTACTTTTCCATTTATTTCAAAACTAAAAGCAATACATATGGTAAAGCCAAATAACCAAGGGATACGGAAATTCAAAAATGGATGTCTAGTCTGCAATGCACATTTTAAGGCAGAAGAAGTTGTTAAAGTTCTTTATATGCTTCTATTAAACAAGAACCATCCAAAAGAAAGAAAATAAAAGTAAAGTAGAATATAGTATAGCAGTTAAGATCATGTACTTGGCAATAAAACAACCTGGATTCAAATCCTGTTTCTGCCTCTACCAGCTGCGTGATGTTGGGTTAGTAAATTTAGCTCTCTAAGCCTCAGGTTTTTTCCTCAATGACACAGAATTAGTAAGACTCAACCTCATAGTGTTGTCCTGGAGTTAAACATAATAGTGTGGGTAAAGGGTTAATAAAACCCCTTCTCCTTCAATAAGGACAAATTTGACCCTGGGTTAGCTTTCTAGCTCTGCTTCCCTAGAAACCTGATGAAGGTCGGGTGTCAGCTGTATAACTAGGCAGCACTACTTGTGGTAAAAATGGCTCCTGATGGCTCAACTCCAGACTTATAAATATATGGTGAGAAGCCATAGCCTGGTGTGACTCTCTTGTAAGTGGGCACATGATCTGGGGACTCTGGAAGTTATGCCCATGAAGTTGTTACGAGAAAGAGCGTCTTCTTTGCAACATGGGACTTAGAAACCAAGAGGGGCTCACAGCTGCTCTTTCCCTTGCACAAGAACCTTCACTCGGGGCACAGCCAACACAAGCAACTCTAGTTTGCTGGCAGCTGTGTGTCCTGCTGGGAGGACCACCCCACTGAAGAAGAGGCCCCCTGCTGCCCTGAAAGCACTGGGTTTCCTGGCCTGTATTCTAACGGGGTTGGGATTGGTGTGGCCTATGGTGAGCCTGTGTGTCTGCATAACTAATTAAGAAGACATGCTAAAATATAATGAACACTGCTGTATGTTACATATGAAAGTTAAGAGAGTAAATCCTGGGCTTCCCTGGTGGTGCAGTGGTTGAGAGTCCGCCTGCCAACGCAGGGGACACGGGTTCGAGCCCTGGTCTGGGAAGATCCCACATGTCGCGGAGCAACTGGGCCCGTGAGCCACAATTACTGAGCCTGCGCGTCTGGAGCCTGTGCTCCGCAACAAGAGAGGCCGTGATAGTGAGAAGCCCGCGCACCGCGATGAAGACTGGCCCCCGCTCGCCGCAACTGGAGAAAGCTCTCGCACAGAAACGAAGACCCAACACAGCCATAAATAAATAAATAAATAAATAAATAAAAACATAGAGTAAATCCTAAGAGTCAGCACAGGGGAAAAAATGTTTTTCTATTTCTTTTACTTTGTATCTAAATGAGATAATGGATGTTCACTAAAGTTACTGTGGTAAACCCTTCACGATGTATGTAAGTCAAATCATTATGCTGCACACCTTAAACTTATACAGTGCTGTATGTCAGTTATATCTCAATAAAACTGGAAGAAAAGAGAAAAAAAAAAACAAGACATTCTGGTAGGTATTACAGGTAAGCACTACAATCATTTCCATTGTTAGAGAGGAAAGAGAAATTTAACTCTCCCCAGTCTCTCAACTAGCCAGTGGCAGGACCAGACTTGAGTGGGGACAGTTTGATTGTGAAGTCTGGGCTATGAACCACCTCTCCAGTCTACTTTTATAGCGTTGACATTGGCATTTACTAGCTGTATGAACATGGGCTGGTCACACTCCCTGATCACTAGTTTCTGAATCTTTAAAAAATATAAGGTTTTTAACTCCTAAGTATGTACTGGAGGATTGGAAATAATTATCGGAAGAAGCCAGCACAGAGCCTGCCGTAAGCAGAGCTACCTGAAGGCATCCCCCCTGCCCTCCAGCTCTGCCTGCTCAACCCACCAGGGATTCCCACTTACAGCCCTGCAGTCGGC
Organism: Balaenoptera ricei; assembly: GCF_028023285.1. Lineage (NCBI taxonomy): Eukaryota > Metazoa > Chordata > Mammalia > Artiodactyla > Balaenopteridae > Balaenoptera > Balaenoptera ricei. Next base: position 69,177,629 of record NC_082655.1, read on the forward strand.
TACAGAAACCAAAGGACATACAATCAATCTGCCCTGGGCTGAACAACCAAGCGACCTCCTTGCCTGTTCCTCTGTGCCTGGCCCCTCGCGTGACCCACTTTTTCAGACTCTCCACCTATATCCCTTCATCCTTAGCCCAGCTGTCTAAATTCTGAATTAATTGGTAGTGTAGACTGTGTGTCCTTCATTGTAACCGACTCTCAGGCCCTGTATTCATGTCCTTGCCGGACTCTGTCCCTACAGGCAAACCCGCCTGCCCGCTCGCCCCTACCTGAACCCCAGCCTCTGCTTCACCCCTGAAACACGGTATCTCAGAAATTACTCAAGTCGTGGATGAGTGGATGAATGCCTTAACTTGTCTGGTCAGGATTCCTGGCTCTATGTCCACTCCCTCATCCCACTGTGGCCCAGGAAATGCTGATAGTAAAGAAAGATTCAAAAAACACTTAGGAGAATATTTTTTAGAGAAAAATGAGTAACTAAAAGAAAGTTAACACACGAGATCATGAAAATAAGAAAGAAATACATGCATCCAGACTACCAACCCTACCTTCCAAGAAAGCATTTAGGGAACGTAGTCAGTTTTCTTTTTCTGTCTTTGATCAGATTTCCTTGTTTGCACATCATTTTATAAAGTTTCTCACCCTGTTCAGAGATCATTACCCAGGTGTCTTGCTCCATTCCTAATTTTAAACCTATCGAAAATGAAACACAGGACAGGTAACTGAAAAAGTCTCTTCATTCGTTCATGCCTTCGTTAAACAAACATTCATTGCGCGTCTACCACGTGCTGGGGGTTGTGGATACAGAACGCCTATGATAGGGCCCTGGTTGTCAAGAAGCTCATGGGGTACCAGGGAGACAGTCAAGGCAAGATGCCCGGGGCCATATGGCACCTTTGGGCAAACTGTGCCCCAGAGGCACACAGTTTGGCCAGTAGAGGAACAGCAGCTGTATCTCAGACGCTACTGAACCCCTCCTGTAGGACTAGATCAGCGCAGCTGGACACGGTGGCCCTGGAGACAGCCTTAGAGGGAAAACTGTGCTACAGTGGAGACATATTCAGAGAACTTCGCCTCTATCTGAGAAACAATAGGAAAAGTTTCACAGAAGGGCTGTGTTTGAATACACGGGTATGAACAGGATTTCCAGAGAGATAAAGTATTCAGGAGGGCCTCTGAGGGAAGCAGCACGGAGCCCTGGGTTTCAGGTGACAGGACAGGAGTTGGAGGGGTGAGCAGGGTCCATACTCAACTGCAATCTCAGCGTATTTCACTCCTTCGGTACTGGGAGAACATCTACGTGTTTTAACCAGAGGGAGGGGGAAGGCAGAGTAATGAAGGAAAGGAAGTTTTGTTGCTCTGGAAACAAAGCTCAGAGGACAGTGTAGGGAACAAACTGAAAGCGGGAGGGTTTAAAAAGAGGGAAACATTTAGGAGGGACCCGCCAAAGTTCAGGTAAGCTCAAGTCTCTGTAAACAATAGCAGGTTTGGATGTTCAGGTGGGTGGAGTCCAGGGGTCAGCTGATTAAGTGAGCATGGAGCTCCAGAGAGATGACAAGGCTGGACATAAAGATTGAGAACCTGGCAGTGCAGAGTGGAAGTTAATCTGATGGGAAGAGACAACACAGAGCAGGCAAGGAAGTTTAGAGGTGACCAGTGCCAAAGGGGAAATCCTGGGAACACTGACAATCAGCAACTGGGACTGATGAAGAACTGTGGCAGAAGAAGAAGAAATTCTTGGATTATTTTTAGTCTTCTAGCTACTAAACTCCTTACTAAAATTTTATTCTTTACTATGGAGAAGCCATTAACATTGGTCAGTAATAGTGAGTAAGAATAGAGCCTGTTAACATAAGCAGTTATAGAATGTGCTTTCTTTCTTCCTTTTTTTTCTTTTCTTTTTTTTTTTTTGGTCTTAGGGGTATTTACATGCATAGCCATTCTGAGAAGAGTTAAGGTTCAACTTGATGAAAAATTCAATTTACCTTCTAAATGATTTGTTATGCTATTTGAATTGACTGCTAGATTCAACAAAACTTAAAGAGCCAATAATGCATTCATGATCTCTGTTTTAAATTTTTCTGTCTGGTTCTTCATCTAAGATCAGTCAAAGGAGTAAGTATTTTTAAATGTTTTGGAGATACTTATAAAAAGGTATGCTATGAATATTTTAATCAAGGTAGAAACTCTCTACACCCTTCATGGGGAAATACCTAAAGATGGGAGGAAGCAGCTCTTTGTGTTCCAAAATTTCATCACCAATGAGATATTTTATACCTAGATCTCTGAGAAAAGGAATAAACACTGCCACGTTTCTCATCAATTATTTGGTATAGAAAATAGTAGTTATACAAGCATTTCTATTTCCTAGCTGAATTACAGAAATATGAGTACTTGCAGATAAACTTCATACAACTGAGTATCACCAGACCAAATATTGTTTGCAAACCTTGATAAAAACATGAAGTGAATTTGAGCTAGGCCTCCTTGTGTGAACAAGCTCCTTACTGCGTTACATTACATTCAGTGGCATTATAACAATATTAAAAAGTTAATATTCATCCAAATTGCCTTATTTTATAATTAGAATACCAAAATATGTGGCCTAGGAATTTTCAGTGTACTGTTAAATGTACAGGGAGCAATTGTTGCAGGCCCCACAGCACTGCATTATATTATTAAAGCATGTTTCTTAAAGGAAAACTCTATAATGATGCTTTAGAAATGGCAAGAATAAAGTGCAAAGAAAACGGAACAAATTTTAAAGCAGGTGAAACTATTTGCTGTAAACTGAATGTCTGTGTGCCCCCAAATTCCATATGAGGAATCACCCAATGAGATGGCATTAGGAGATAGGGTCTTTGGGGATTAGCTCATGAGGGTGGAGTCCTCACGAATGGGATTAGTGCCCTTATTAAGGAGACCCCAGAGAGCTTTCATCTCTTCTGCTAGGTGAGGACACAGTGAGTACATGGCCATCCATGAAACAGGAAACAGCCCTCACTGGATACTGAATTTTGGTCTTCCCAGCCTCCAGAACTGTGAGAAATGAATTTCTGTTGTTTATAAGCCACCCAGTCTAGGGTAATCTGTTACAGTAGCCTCAGTAGACTAAGACGCTATTTAAAAGACACCGCTAGCCACAATATAATTATTTTGCTAACTATATAAGGTTTTCTTTAACTTTATTTCAGTAACAACATTGGAAGTATTCAAAAAGTATTTTAGCCTGGCCTTACATCACATAGTTAATCTAAGTGAACATCAGACACCATCTACTTTCTCATAACTTTTGCCCATTTTCTGCTTTCTTGTTAAATTCGAACCTTCACAAAGTATAATAATGCCCAATTCATACACCCACCTTTCCGCCGTTCTCTTTCTTTCAAAATGGCTTCAAACCATTCATGTTTCTCTTCAGGTGTTTTTGCCATACACACAAACCATTTATTTTTGGCTGTGTTATGTATCTTCCACCCATTAACAACAATGTGTCCACTGCTGTGGAAGTCAGCTGAAAATTAATAGGTAAAGGTGAATGAACAGATATAATATATATTCGAGTAACGCAATCATTCAAAAAAGGTCCAAAACCACTGAATTCTTCAAAATACCTTTGCTTTATATATGTGTATTGAAGACCATACAAATTTTAAAAATTGAAGAAACGTTTATATATTAAATGCAGTCAGACCTCAATAATGGAACATTTCTAACTCACAGCATTAACATATTACAGGAAATTAACCACCCAAACTCATTAACATTCCTTTCCTCTATGTCCAAAAATATTGTTCAAGTTCCTAAAGCAATAAAACTTTTTTAAAGATTTTTTTTAATGTAGACCATTTCAAAAGTCCACATAAAAAGAATTTATTGAATTTGTTACAATACTGCTTCTGTTTTATGAAAGAAAAAATTCTTCTTTGTGAATTCACATTTAATTGTCTTTTTCTAGATCTCACCATAATTTTGGCTAAACTGACATCCTGGATTTGAAAATGTCATCAGCAAACCCTTTCTGGCAGCTCCCTACCTAATGGCAGGCAGAGAATAGACATTAATTGTAACCAGGCTTTACTGGCATCAGAGTCTGCAAAGCAAAGATTTCAAGACAGAAACACATACGACAAATGCCTGAATCAGCATCTGCATCAATTAAAGTGACATCTTCCATTGTCTCCCTCGAGAGACACTAAGAAGCTACGGTGGATTATAGGAGGTAAGCCACAGAACATAAAAGGTTGTGGCACTACACCTGTTTTTGTTTGTTTCTTTTGATCTATTTTATTTGCTAAGTTCTGAGTAGAAGAAGAAATGGTTTGGTACTCATTCTCCCAAAATCTGGTTCTCATAGTCTTTTAGCTCCAAAATCACCATAAGTTATCTGTGAACAGAATGTTCCAAAAATGCATTATTGAATGATTCTGTCTAGGTGGGGGAGAGGGCTACTTTAAAAATTCCAGGTTACATTTGAGCCAGGATAGGATTATATTATATATATTATATATTATGTTAGATATTCTTCTAGCCATAATCTCATGAATACTCAATAACAATTTCTGTTAATACGGAGATTTAACCTGACAGAGGATTTTCCCTTATAAAGAAATTACCATCTGTTTTTAAAAGGAATTTTTGTACTTTTCTTCTTACCTTTATATATTTAATTCATATTCACAATGCATACAAAATAGCAGAACCTAATAATACATGTCAGATAAGCATCATTGGAATTAGTAAGGTAAAAAAAATTATTATTGTAGTTCCTAATTAGACCACCATCCCTCCTTAATATCTATAAAAATAACCAATTGAGAATTTAGGATAAATTGCTGGAAAAAAAGATCAAATTATACGTGTTTCCACATCCCCCTCCCGCAAGCTGTCACCTTACAAGGCCAGTATCACAAACAAGAACAAGCTCTTCAGATTCTCTCCCCTCTTCGAAAACCAGGCAAAGATTGCTAAGTGAACCGTAGCACTGCAGCTTAAAAGATCCCACATTCCCACTAGCGTTATTACCCCTTTACCCATACTCTAGACAAAGAAAACCACAAGAGCCACATGCAGCCTGCAGTAATAAAACATTAGACTTACTTTAAAATGAGCATAACGTATTCCGCCCACAGAACATAGGGGAGCTCAAGTTCAAGTGCCAAACTCACCAGAGTGATGCTTCTGACCTTGTAGAGTAAGTGTCCTGGGCAAGCCACCTCTGTAACCTTCCTTTCCTCCTGGGATTACTTGAGCCTGGCACTGCCCTCTTCACACCCCGCTGACTTTTCCTCCAATATTTTTCATTAGCAGCCATTTCTTAGCTCAAAAGCCTTTGGTAGCTCACCACTGAATCAAGTCAACACATGTAGGCTTGCTTTAGAGATTCTCCCTAGACCGACTCCACCCTACTAGCCAACTCCATTTCCCACTACGTTCCAATGTGTTCCCACCACTCTTCTTGTCTGCTGCTTTCCTTCTTGTCCTGAGAATATTCATGTGTCCCCCAAGCCAAGGCTCTCATCACGCTATCCTGCTCTACTCTCTGCCTCATGGACCCTTACTTCTCTTTAATATGTACCCACATATTCCAGGAAGCCCTGCCTGACCACTCCAGCCTGTGTGTTCAAACTTCCCTCGGAAACTGCACAACTAAAGTCAGAACCAGCATGTGATTGCACATGGCTACTGTTTCATGTACAAAGAGCAAGATCATCAGCTGACCATAAAATCTACTATCCCAAATAACAGATTAATTGCTGTATCAATATAAGGTTTTCAAAGAACAGTTGTATCACCTAATAATTTACAATGAAAGGATAATGTTCCTTTTCAACATTTATGTGCTAGCTGTTTTCTATCATGACAATTTAAAAAATCATAAGCAATTTAAAACACATATACACACGTGTATATATATGTATGCATACACATATATGTAATACATACAACAGACCTCAAAATGTAGTGTAAGTATTTTGTAACGATATCATAGTTACTAAATTATCAATGTTGTACAAAATAAGCAATTTATTTTTATTTATTTCAAAAGACTTAGTGATATATAAACAGCTTCATAATTTTAATCATAGTACCTATCTCAATATCTTCATTTAACAAAATAAGAATTAAACTTATTTATGAAGAACACCCTCATTAAAGATCACAGAAAAGTCCAACAATGCCTTTCCTTAAGTAGGAATTTTAAAATATTTTTTGAATGAAAGAACAAATAATTTATTCATTGCCAGCAAACACAGAAATTTGTAAGTTTCAGTGGATCTAAAATATTAATTTTATAGGAAGTGTCAAGAAGAAATGGAATTAAAACTGTCATTCACTAAGTGTGGAATATCCAAGTTCAACAGTCTCTAGTCACTGATTGTTTTTTTAAAAAAAAAAGAAAAATCCAAGAGGCAGCCTTGAACAAGTCACTAATTATTTTGAAGCTATCCAGTTTGCAAATTCCTTACTCTTAATTCTGCAAAGGTTTATACAATGAGATGGGGTTTTTCTAAAACTGATACAACTAACTATAAATCTCATGGGATAGTGTGGTATCCTTTCAATAACTTGCATTTTAATAAGATAAACAATAGCCAAGTATTGTATTGTTAGGCTAGAAAACAGAAGAAACTGCCAGAATATATTATTTAAAACATCAAGAAATTGGTGTCTAAGTAATGTATTTAACCTGAATTCTGGTGATCAGCAGTGGGAATGCATAAATTTCTAAGAGAAATTTTTAAAATTACAATACACTCACATTATAAGTATTTAATGTTGAGAAAATTATTTTTTAGAATAAATGTTTGATTTTGTCAAACAATAAAAGAACACTTTTCTGGCATCCAAAATAACATATGACATTATTTATGGGGAAAAAAATGTTTCTAATTTTTCCTTTTAAAACTCTAAAAAGTAGCTTCCCCATTGACCTTTTTAAATTCCTAAAACACTGCCTCAAATTAATAACACTGAAAATTTAAGTGTATCAGAAAATAGCGGGCTTCCCTGGTGGCGCAGTGGTTGAGAATCTGCCTGCCAGTGCAGGGGACACAGGTTCGAGCCCTGGTCTGGGAGGATCCCACATGCCGCGGAGCAACTGGGCCCGTGAGCCACAACTACTGAGCCTGTGCGTCTGGAGCCTGTGCTCCGCAACAAGAGGGGCCACGATAGTGAGAGGCCCGTGCATCGCGATGAAGAGTGGCCCCCACTTGCCGCAACTAGAGAAAGCCCTCGCATAGAAACGAAGACCCAACACAGCCAAAAATAAATAATAAATAAATTTTTAAAAAAATTATTAAAAAAAAAAAGAAAACAGCTATTATATTCTCGGTACTCTTTTCAACATTGTAAAGTTATGCCACTTTTTAATTAAGAATGTATTAAATCTAGCTTACGAAACAATACTAGTTGTTAAGGTAACTATGGTTTATCTGTTTAATTGGCTGTTATGCAACAATAAAAACTATGTTTATTTGGTGACAAGACATGAAGATAAAGAGGACTATCATTAAGATAATGCTTTTATTTAAATGGAAAAGGATACAAAATTATAAAGTTCATGTTTCAAGTATTTTTTTACCTATGCACCAAAGGAAAATTGAAGACATTTAAAAAAAATTTTCTCCTTTATTTGTCTTTGGTTGATAAGATTATCTACTATTTTTCACCTATTTTTCTGCAAATTCCAATTTTTTTTAATAAGCAAAATTTAGTTTTATAAAAACAATGCATTCAGTATCTTAAATACATTCAAATATTTATATTAAAAATGACAGCTGAACCTTGCCTTTGAAATATCTATTCACTTTTCAAGAATACCTTAAGAATAAAGAATTTCCATCCTATCCAATTCAAATTTGACTACTGTATTGTAATCTATGGTTTGTCCAACACTGCACTACAGACCACATTTTAGAGGTCAAACATTCTCGCCCTCTGTCCAACCACACAAATAAACTAGTTGTCAGGACAGAATACAAATGATCTGGTGCTACTTTTTGAATGGCTTTTCAAGCCTGAACCATGAAAAGTAATTCTGGAGGTTCAATGTTTTCTTATGATAGCTCTTACACTGGATAATTTTAATAGCATCACGATCAAACAAATATGTACATTATGGACATTACTACTACTTTATGACACTCCCAGCTATTTTTGTATCTCTGTGTTTAATGCTAGGGTTTAACATGTTTCAGCCGAATATAATTTTCCATTTTATAAGAGTCCTCCTCTCCCTTATCTTGACTTTTTTTTTTTCTTTTTTTTTTTTTCTTACCTCATTTACATTTAATTTTTCATCATATCAAGTTATTTTTCTTGCTGACAAATTTGCAACAGAAATAATATGAACTTAGTTGATTTCAGTAAACTTAGGTACAATTAAAGTATTATACTTAACATTGATGACTATAAAAACATGTCTATATTTTTTTTTTTAAGATTTTTAGAAATTTCATGTAATGTCTGAAACATTTATATTAACATATTTCCATACATATTTCCATACAAATACAAATATAAGATTTTTAGAAATTTCATATATTATATTCATATAATATTCATATAATATTCATATATTAACATATTTCCATACAAATAACCCAATGAAAGTTTAGTATTAGTTGTTTTGTTTGTTTTTTTATACTGCAGGTTCTTATTAGGCATCAGTTTTATACACATCAGTGTATACATGTCAATCCCAATCGCCCAATTCAGCACACCACCATCCCCACCTCACCGCAGTTTTCCCCCCTTGGTGTCCATATGTCCATTCTCTACATCTGTGTCTCAACTTCTGCCCTGCAAAGTGGCTCATCTGTACCATTTTTCTAGGTTCCGCATACATGCATTAATATACGATATTTGTTTTTCTCTTTCTGACTTACTTCACTCTGTATGACAGTCTCTAGATCCATCCACGTCTCAACAAATGACTCAATTTCGTTCCTTTTTATGGCTGAGTAATATTCCATTGTATATATGTACCACATCTTCTTTATCCATTCGTCTGTTGATGGGCATTTAGGTTGCTTCCATGACCTGGCTATTGTAAATAGTGCTGCAATGAACATTCGGGTGCATGTGTCTTTTTGAATTACGGTTTTCTCTGGGTATATGCCCAGTAGTGGGATTGCTGGGTCATATGGTAATTCTATTTTTAGTTTTTTAAGGAACCTCCATATTGTTCTCCATAGTGGCTGTATCAATTTACATTCCCACCAACAGTGCAAGAGGGTTCCCTTTTCTCCACACCCTCTCCAGCATTTGTTGTTTGTAGATTTTCTGACGATGCCCATTCTAACAGGAGTGAGGTGATACCTCATTGTAGTTTTGATTTGCATTTCTCTAATAATTAGTGATGTTGAGCATCTTTTCATGTGCTTCGTGGCCGTCTGTATGTCTTCTTTGGAGAAATGTCTATTTAGGTCTTCTGCCCATTTTTGGATTGGGGTGTTTGTTTCTTTGATATTGAGCTGAATGAGCTGTTTATATATTTTGGAGATTAATCCTTTGTCCGTTGATTCATTTGCAAATATTTTCTCCCATTCTGAGGGTTGTCTTTTCGTCTTGTTTATGGTTTCCTTTGCTGTGCAAAAGCTTTGAAGTTTCATTAGGTCCCACTTGTTTATTTTTGTTTTTATTTCCATTACTCTAGGAGGTGGATCAAAAAAGATCTTGCTGTGATTTATGTCAAAGAGTGTTCTTCCTATGTTTTCCTCTAAGAGTTTTATAGTGTCCAGTCTTATATTTAGGTCTCTAATCCATTTTGAGTTTATTTTTGTGTATGGTGTTAGGGAGTATTCTAATTTCATTCTTTTACATGTAGCTGTCCAGTTTTCCCAGCACCACTTATTGAAGAGACTGTCTTTTCTCCATTGTATATCTTTGCCTCCTTTGTCATAGATTAGTTGACCATAGGTGCGTGGGTTAATCTCTGGGCTTTCTATCTTGTTCCATTGATCTATGTTTCTGTTTTTGTGCCAGTACCATATTGTCTTGATTACTGTAGCTTTGTAGTATAGTCTGAAGTCAGGGAGTCTGATTCCTCCAGCTCCATTTTTTTGCCTCAAGACTGCTTTGCCTATTCGGGGTCTTTTGTGTCTCTATACAAATTTTAAGATGATTTGTTCTAGCTCCGTAAAAAATGCCATTGGTAATTTGATAGGGATTGCATTGAATCTGTAGATTGCTTTGGGTAGTATACTCATTTTCACAATGTTGATTCTTCCAATCCAAGAACATGGTATATCTCTCCATCTGTTGGTATCATCTTTAATTTCTTTCATCAGTGTCTTGTAGTTTTCTGCATACAGGTCTTTCGTCTCCCTAGGTAGGTTTATTCCTAGGTATTTTATTCTTTTTGTTGCAATGGTAAATGGGAGTGTTTCCATAATTTCTCTTTCAGATTTTTCATCATTAGTGTATAGGAATGCAAGAGATTTCTGTGCATTAATTTTGTATCCTGCAACTTTACCATATTCATTAATTAGCTCTAGCAGTTTTCTGGTGGCAGTTTTAGGATTCTCTATGTATAGTATCATGTCATCCGCAAACAGTGACAGTTTTACTTCTTCTTTTCCAATTTGTATTCCTTTTATTTCTCTTTCTTCTCTGATTGCCGTGGCTAGGACTTCCAGAACTATGTTGAATAATAGTGGTGAGAGTGGACATCCTTGTCTCGTTCCTGATCTTAGAGGAAATGCTTTCAGTTTTTCACCATTGAGAATGATGTTTGCTGTGGGTTTGTCATATATGGCCTTTATTATGTTGAGGTAGGTTCCCTCTATGCCCACTTTCTGGAGAGTTTTTATCAGAAATGGGTGTTGAATTTTGTCAAAAGCTTTTTCTGCATCTATTGAGATGATCATATGGTTTTTATTCTTCAATTTGTTAATATGGTGTATCACATTGATTGATTTGCGTATACTGAAGAATCCTTGCATCCCTGGGATAAATCCCACTTGATCGTGGTGTATGATCCTTTTAATGTGTTGCTGGATTCTGTTTGCTAGTATTTTGTTGAGGATTTTTGCATCTATATTCATCAGTGATATTGGTCTGTAATTTTCTTTTTTGTAGTGTCTTTGTCTGGTTTTGGTATCAGGGTGATGGTGGCCTCATAGAATGAGTTTGGGAGTGTTCCTTCCTCTGCAATTTTTTGGAAGAGTTTGAGAAGGATGGGTGTTAGCTCTTCTCTAAATGTTTGATAGAATTCACCTGTGAAGCCATCTGGTCCTGGACTTTTGTTTGTTGGAAGATTTTTAATCACAGTTTCAATTTCATTACTTGTGATTGGTCTGTTCATATTTTCTGTTTCTTCCTGATTCAGTCTGGGAAGGTTATACCTTTCTAAGAATTTGTCCATTTCTTCCAGGTTGTCCATTTTATTGGCATAAAGTTGCTTGTAGTAGTCTCTTAGGATGCTTTGTATTTCTGTGGTGTCTGTTGTAACTTCTCCTTTTTCATTTCTGATTTTATTGATTTGAGTCCTCTCCCTCTTTTTCTTGATGAGTCTGGCTAATGGCTTATCAATTTTGTTTATCTTCTCAAAAAACCAACTTTTAGTTTTATTGATCTTTGCTATTGTTTTCTTTGTTTCTATTTCATTTATTTCTGCTCTGATCTTAATGATTTCTTTCCTTCTGCTAACTTTGGGTTTTGTTTGTTCTTCTTTCTCTAGTTTCTTTAGGTGTAAGGTTAGATTGTTTACTTGAGATTTTTCTTGTTTCTTTAGGTAGGCTTGTATAGCTATAAACTTCCCTCTTAGAACCGCTTTTGCTGCATCCCATAGGTTTTGGGTCGTCGTGTTTTCATTGTCATTTGTCTCTAGGTATTTTTTTATTTCCTCTTTGATTTCTTCAGTGATCTCTTGGTTATTTAGTAACGTATTGTTTAGCCTCCATGTGTTTGTCCTTTTTATGTTTTTTTCCCTGTAATTCATTTCTAATCTCATAGCGTTGTGGTCAGAAAAGATGCTTGATATGATTTCAATTTTCTTAAATTTACTGAGGCTTGATTTGTGACCCAAGATGTGATCTATCCTGGAGAATGTTCCGTGCGCACTTGAGAAGAACGTGTAATCTGCTGTTTTTGGATGGAATGTCCTATAAATATCAATTAAATCTATCTGGTCTATTGTGTCATTTAAAGCTTCTGTTTCCTTATTTATTTTCATTTTGGATGATCTGTCCATTGGTGTAAGTGAGGTGTTAAAGTCCCCCACTATCATTGTGTTACTGTCGATTTCCTCTTTTATAGCTGTTAGCAGTTGCCTTATGTATTGAGGTGCTCCTATGTTGGGTGCATATATATTTATAATTGTTATATCTTCTCCTTGGATTGATCCCTGGATCATTATGTAGTGTCCTTCCTTGTCTCTTGTAACATTCTTTATTTTAAGGTCTATTTTATCTGATATGAGTATAGCTACTCCAGCTTTCTTTTGATTTCCATTTGCATGGAATATCTTTTTCCATCCCCTCACTTTCAGTCTGTATGTGTCCCTAGGTCTAAAGTGGGTCTCTTGTAGACAGCATATATATGGGTCTTGTTTTTGTATCCATTCAGCCAGTCTATGTCTTTTGGTTGGGGCATTTAATCCATTCACGTTTAAGGTAATTATCGATATGTATGTTCCTATGACCATTTTCTTAATTGTTTTGGGTTTGTTTTTGTAGGTCCTTTTCTTCTCTTGTGTTTCCCACTTAGAGAAGTTCCTTTAGCATTTGTTGTAGAGCTGGTTTGGTGGTGCTGAATTCTCTTAGCTTTTGCTTGTCTGCAAAGCTTTTGATTTCTCCATCAAATCTAAATGAGATCCTTGCCGGGTAGAGTAATCTTGGTTGTAGGTTCTTCCCTTTCATCACTTTAAGTATATCATGCCACTCCCTTCTGGCTTGCAGAGTTTCTGCTGAGAAATCTAGCTGTTAACCTTATGGGAATTCCCTTGTATGTTATTTGTTGTTTTTCCCTTGCTGCTTTCAATAATTTTTCTTTGTCTTTAATTTTTGCCACTTTGATTACTATGTGTCTCGGCGTGTTTCTCCTTGGGTTTATTCTGTATGGGACTCTCTGCGCTTCCTGGACTTGGGTGGCTATTTCCTTTCCCATGTTAGGGAAGTTTTCGACTATAATCTCTTCAAATATTTTCTCTGGTCCTTTCTCTCTCTCTTCTCCTTCTGGGACCCCTATAATGCGAATGTTGTTGCGTTTAATGTTGTCCCAGAGGTCTCTTAGGCTGTCTTCATTTCTTTTCATTCTTTTTTCTTTTGTCTGTTCTGCAGCAGTGAATTCCATCATTCTGTCTTCCAGGTCACTTATCCGTTCTTCTGCCTCAGTTATTCTGCTATTGATTCCTTCTAGTGTAGTTTTCATTTCAGTTATTGTATTGGTCATCTCTGTTTGTTTGTTCTTTAATTCTTCTAGGTCTTTGTTAATCATTTCTTGCATCTTCTCAATCTTTGCCTCCATTCTTATGCCGAGGTCCTGGATCATCTTCACTATCATTATTCTGAATTCTTTTTCTGGAAGGTTGCCTATCTCCACTTCATTTAGTTGTTTTTCTGGGGTTTTTTCTTGTTCCTTCATCTGGTACATAGCCCTCTGCCTTTTCATCTTCTCTGTCTTTCTGTAACTGTGGTTTTTGGTCCACAGGCTGCAGGATTATAGTTTTTCTTGCTTCTGTTGTCTGCCCTCTGGTGGTTGAGGCTATCTAAGAGGCTTGATGGGAGGCTCTGGTGGTGGGTAGAGCTGACTGTTGCTGTGGCGGTCAGAGCTCAGTAAAACCTTAATCCACTTGACTGTTGATGGGTGGGGCTGGGTTCCCTCCCTGTTGGTTGTTTTGCCTGAGGCAACCCAACACTGGAGCCTACCCGTGCTCTTTGGTGGGGTTAATGGCAGACTCTGGGAGGGCTCACACCAAGGAGAACTTCCCAGAACCTCTGCTGCCAGTGTCCTTATCCCCACGGTGAAACAGAGCCACCACTCGCCTCTGCAGGAGACCCCCCAACACCAGCAGGTAGGTCTGGTTCAGTCTCCCCCAGGGTCACTGCTCCTTCCCCTGGGTCCCGATGCACACATTACTTTGTGTGTGCCCTCCAAGAGTGGGGTCTCTGTTTCCCCCAGTCCTGTCAAAGTCCTGCAATCAATTCCCACTAGGCTTCAAAGTCTGATTCTCTAGGAATTCCTCCTCCCGTTGCCGGACCCCCAGGTTGGGAAGCCTGACGTGGGGCTCAGAACCTTCACTCCAGTGGGTGGACTTCTGTGGTATAAGTGTTCGCCAGTCTGTGAGTCACCCACCCAGCAGTTATGGGATTTGATTTTACTCTGATTGCGCCCCTCCTACCGTCTCACTGTGGCTTCTCCTCTGTCCTTGGTCGTGGGGTATCCTCCTTGGTGAAGTCCAGGGTCTTCCTGTCAATGATTGTCCAGCAGCCAGTTGTGATTCTGGTGCTCTCGCAAGAGGGAGTGAGAGCACGTCCTTCTACTCCGCCATCTTGGTTAAATCTCCCAGGACTCGACTTTAGACTTCTTAACTGATACTTCTCATCTTTTTCTCTTTCCTCAGTGCTTCGTCTAGTTTCACTTGCTCATAGGGTGCCACGTGCAGAGCCCTGGCCTCCAGAGGTTCAGACCAGAGTCCCTCTTGCGAAACGGCTGCGCCCGACACTCTATCTTGACTTTTTCCTGTGACTGCTCTACCTAACAAAGTATTTCTAAGCTGAAATTCACTGCAAATGAATTATTCAAGTGAAAAGTCTGTCTTACAAGGGAGTTTATTATTGGCATTCCATTTTAAATCTACCAATCACTTACCTGTGCCATCATCCACATTCTCCACTTCCATCACCTCTGTATTGATCCGGCCACGAAAAACGTAACGATGTCCATCGGTAGACGCTTTGCTGTTCTTCAACCGTCTTACAATTGAATGAAATCACAAAAACTTGGTTACTAAACTTAATGCAAAACAGTGTTAAAGCAATAATTCTTTGAAAAAGAGATACCAATGCAGTCAACAATGTCAAATGTTAGGCTCTTGGTAATTTTTACTTGTGTCTTCCCATTCATAACAGCACAGGTTGCTCTGTAAGATGTGACTTGTGTGCTAGTTTTTTAAATAAACTGAAGCTGTAGGCTAAGGACAACATACAGATAGGAGGGTAAATATGTACTTTTGCTCAATATATGACATCAAAGATGCCTAATCAAACTCTGACAGACACTAAAAGTTGGTTATTTACAATTTCATTTGATTTATTTTACCTTCATTTCTCATTTGTCAGTAACCAGCTGGTAATTCCTGTTTTTTCAATCCCTGGTGAAATTCAGTTAATACTTATGATCCTTCTTCAAAGAAATTTGACTGTGCTGGAGGTTATTAAGCATTATCTAGCCGTAAAATATTTCCCTATATTGTTTTTATGATATGATAACTGTATACTTGAGAGATAAGTCTCTCAATACATTTATAATCCTTCATAAAGATCTTATTTATTTTTAAAGTAGTCCAAAACATTTCAAAATTTTGTGTATGGTACCAGCCTTTAATCTTAAAACCTATGCAACACAAAGTAAAAAAAAAAAAAAAAAAAATCCAGGTTTACAGATGAACATTTGTAACAGTGAATTAGGCAGTTATGTATATTTATACTTGAATCATTAAGTATAAATGATGTATAAACATTAAGTATAAACATTCAAGTATGAGTGTTCATACTTGAACACTCAGGGATAGTGTTTTCAAAACTGGGTTTTTTAAATATATTAAATTAAAGAGGAAAGAGTCTAAGAAATAATTCAAGAAGATTAAGTAATACCTAGTCATTCAAGAGACTTCAGTTGACCTGAACTATTCAATTTGACTCATTGACAAAAGTCTGCTAACAATTGAATATACTGAAATAAATATTAATGTATTGTGTTACACAGACACACCGAGCAAAAGTTAAGATGTCAAGTACACTAGTGCAGTGTTCCCTTCCCTCCTCTCCTTTGCATTTGACACCTGCCCTGGAGTGGAAGGGGGAGTTGAAGGGAGGGGATTCTCAAGGTGCTATCATGCTCCCTGAGTTCCTTTAGAAAAGAGAGCATATTCCAGCTTACATGTCCTAAACCCTCATCAAAACCTCATAATCCTTCCTCACCACTAAACAAAACTAAATTGATTAATTAATCTGACTGACGGTCTGCCAGCCCCAGGCCTTCACCATCCTGCACACCCATGTTCATTTTGAAAGCGACCTCTAAATGTCCTTTGTAGAAAGCCTAAATAACTGCTTTAAATTAAGGATTCAGGCCAGGTAGCTATGAAAGTTGGCATCGTTGGAGGCCGAAGAGAGAAGAATGCAGAGCCGACGAACATGCAGGCAACTGCATCGTCTCTCAGGGAGGAAACAGTGTCACGGTGTCTTGCAAAAAAGAATTTCTTATAAGTTGGTACATCACACTTAAAATCAATCATATTTTTCAAAGCTTAATATCCTCAATAGCAGTTTTAGTCACAGGCAAATAATTATGACATGTTTATATATATTTTTATATATTATCATCAATATATATATGTATACACACACACACACACACACACACACTATAGAATCTATCTTTGGGTCCCATTTTCCAAAGCATTAATTTTCTTTGTGATCTTGCTGTGACCTCTGTCCAGGTTTTTTATATTTTTCTTGACCTGTAGATATTAATACTCAAAATGAAATCCCAGTAAGTGTCTGACCAGTACTGTAACACTTAGCTTAAATAAAGAGATCTTCGGTCCCTTCAGAAAATGACCCTATTGAAGTATCAAAATTGGAAAACTTTTGGTTTCAAAATAATTTTGCTCTATATTGCAGTGTTGAGTACTTGCATAACTTGATTCTGTGACTTCCCTCCTGATGAATTTTAACGGTCACCAGGATATGTGTACAGTAATGTCACAATAGCAGAAAAACTGGAAACAACCCTAGAGTCCATTGATAGGAGAATGAATAATTAAATTGTGATATATTCAACCAATGAAATCTTTTTTTTTTTTTCTTGGCCGCACTGCGCGGCATGTGGGATCTTAGCTCCCCGACCAGGGATTGACCCCATGCCCGCTGCACTGGAAGGTGGAGTCTTAACCAATGGACTGCCGGGTAAGTCCCTCAACCAATGAACTCTTATGCAGCAGTTAAAATGAATAAATTATTGCTACACACAGGGATATATAGTTTACAAACCATATTGTATACAAAATGTAAACTGCAGAAGACAATACACTGTGATACTATCTTACAAAGATCATAAACAAGCCAAAGGAAGCAATATCATGTTATATGTATCTAATATCACACAATAAATTGTTTTTAAACTAGTTTCTCCTAAAATGAATAGCATCAGAAATATCCAGAGTTGGGGTGCCTAATCCAGCACTCTGGTCTTTAAAGAATGTAGCTGTAGAACTAAAGTAAAATCACCAGTCCCTGGCTCCTATAATTACAAAATTATGGAAGTTTCAGAAAAGGTTCAGTTTACTCATATTCTCTGAAAGATCTTTAGAGCTTAGAAAGTATATGGTAACGGAGATAAAGTATTCTAAAATGAATGAAACAGATGGTATATTCACACCATTCCAGTTCTGGAAGGGAATGGACATAATAGGTTTATTTAGTGATTTCCATTTTTAATCACTATGTATTTGGTCCACGTTCACTATACATACTTTAAGGCTATTTGCTAAACAGCATGATTTTAATTTTGTAAAACTTTTCCTATTGCTTACTTTACTTAACAGTTACAGCTATG
This sequence comes from Balaenoptera ricei, assembly GCF_028023285.1. Taxonomy (NCBI): domain Eukaryota; kingdom Metazoa; phylum Chordata; class Mammalia; order Artiodactyla; family Balaenopteridae; genus Balaenoptera; species Balaenoptera ricei. The sequence goes on from NC_082655.1 coordinate 69,195,418, forward strand.
AGACCATGAAGGTTCACGTCATTTGTACACTGTTAATTTTGCAAAAGCTTTGGTCTTGGGGGCAAGCATATATATAAGGATGAGATAACTCTAATGAAGAAAAGATCTCATTCTCAAACAGATGCCTTTAATAATCGTACCTAGATGGATGTGTTAATTAATTCAATGGGGGAAATCCTTTCACCATGTATACATAAATCATCACACTGTACACTTTATCTTACAATTTTATTTGTCAATTATACCTCAGTAAAGTTGGGGAAAAAAATAATTGCACCTAAACAACTTGAATCACCTTACAATTTTTAAAAGAGTTTCATACAGGTAGAATTCACAGCCTCTTCTAGATCTTCCTAAAGCCCATTTCTACTAATCCCAATCTTGTTATCAAACACAAAAAATTTAGAAGAGCATATTACAAGAAATAAACAGGTTCATTTTCACGGACGGTAAAAAGGAATTTTTTAAAAAGCTCATTAAGATAGAGAGACAGCAATTTAATTATCTCCTGGCTCTAATCCTAACCCGTTCCCTTTCTTCAACGTGCAAGGAGAAGAAGCTAAGAGTATGTGGAAGTTTACTGATGAGGTCATGAGTTCCCGGGAACAGAGGAAAGGCTGAACCTGTGCGATGGATAAACAGTTTCTGAACTATTACCTGTCTGTATTCTTACCTGTGTTTTCTTTTGCAATACACCAAAAGGTTATCGAAAAGAAAAAACACCCGTTCTTGAATATTTCCAGAAGAAATTTTTAGTAAGACTCCACACATTAGCATTTCAGTACAGGCGTCGGTAATGTTGGACCCCTAAGTCAGGAAAAATGGAGAAAGTAATGTCTGATTACTTAACACAAACTTTCGTGTGTAATTCTTTTTTCTCCTTAAAAGTGGTTTGTTTTTATTTTAAGATGCAATATATGGACAGGATAAAAGTTCAAATAGTATAAATATTTACACACTGAACGTAGGTATCCTTCCCTCCCAGTCTCCTCCTGGTCAGTAACACTAAATACAGCTACTCTTAAGAGAGTCTATGTCTCCTTTTAGCTGTTTTATATATGTATGCATACACAGCATATATGACACATTTCACCTTTGTTCTCTAAAAAGGAGATGATTTCAAACTAACTCATAACATTAATGTCCCTAATATTCCTTTCATCCTCCTCCTTGCTTTCCCTGGTCTGGAAAAAGAGCTCCATGAACAGATAGCAAAGTACATGAAATTGTCTAAATGTTTAGCAGGTCTCAATTTATATACAGTCATCCCTTTGTATCCATGGGGGATCACTTCCAAGACCCCTGAAGATACCAAAATCTGAGGGTGCCCAAGTCGCTTAAGTAAAATGGCGTAGTGTTTGTATATAACCTATGACCCTCTTCCTGTATATTGTAAATAATCTCAAGATTACTTCTAAGACCTAATACAATGTTAATGCTATGTAAATAGTCACAAATACAATGTAAATGCTATCTAATAGTTGCTGGTGCAAGTTTTGTTTTATTTTCAATCTGAAGTTGGCTAAATCTTCAGGTGCGGAACCCGCAATACGGAGGGCCAACTGTATCTACTTCTAGGATGGAGAGGAAGAAAAAAGAAGAAATAAAAAGAAAAACATCTATGTAAAGAGAACAACATTCCATAGGACCTCTTGCCACAGGTATTAATAGTTGCATTGGCAAACTAATTAATTAAATAAACCTTTATTAAGTGCCCACTAAGGTCATATGATTAGTGACAAAACTGATGCTTAATACAAGTGCTTACCATTGGAAGTTGAAAGGAACCACAAGAGGGAAGGAGCCTGGGTGCCTGAAATATCAAAAAAGGAAAACTGGGACTTCCCTGGTGGCACAGTGGTTAAGAATCCGCCTGCCAATGCAGGGGACATGGGTTCGAGCCCTGGTCCAGGAAGATCCCACATGCCACGGAGCAACTAAGCCTGTGTGCCACAACTACTGAGCCTGCACTCTAGAGCCTGTGAGCCACGACTACTGAAGCCCGCAGGCCTAGAGCCCGTGCTCCGCAACAAGAGAAGCCACCGAGGTGAGAAGCCCGTGCACCACAATGAAGAGTAAGCCCCCACTCACTGCAACTAGAGAAAGCCCACGTGCAGCAACAAAGACCCAACGCAGCCAAAAATAAATAAATAAAAATAAATTTATTTTTTAAAAAAAGGAAAACTGCCCACTGAGCAGAACACACACATTGGGTTGTTGTGTGAGCTGATCAAAAACACCTATTTTGAGCCATTATAAATGTTGTAGTCTATTCTTTTCTACAACCTAGACTAGCATAACTAATGCCCTGAGTCACTGAGTTGGACCAAAAACAAGGAAATTTTCAGTAGAGATCTGTTAAGTGTGCTCTTCAAGAATACTTCTGTTTTAAATATAAACATGCCTGGTCTCTTTAAATCCGGGAACAAATTTCTGATTCTTTTTAAACTTAATGCATTAATTTTAATTTTTGATATTTTAAACTCAGAACATTAATGTTAATTTCATATTTTCACCATAACAATAGGTATAGTTTTTCTGATCAATTATAAAAATTTAAATTAAAAGGATAACTCATGTTAGGGGTTGGAAGATGCAAACTATTACATTTAGAATGGATAAACAACAAGGTCCTACTGTACAGCACAGGGACCTATATTCAACATCCTGTGATAAACCATAATGGCAAAGAATATAAAAAAAGACTGTCTACATGTGCATAACTGAGTCACGTTGCTGTACAGCAGAGACTGGCATAGCATTGTAAAGCAGCTATACGTCAATAAAATTATTTTTTTAATTAAAAAAATAAAGGATATTTTTTAAGAAGATAACTCATATAACTATAATAAGAAACTTCCGGGCTTCCCTGGTGGCGCAGTGGTTGAGAATCTGCCTGCTAATGCAGGGGACACGGGTTCGAGCCCTGGTCTGGGAAGATCCCACATGCCGCGGAGCAGCTGGGCCCGTGAGCCACAACTACTGAGCCTGCGCGTCTGGAGCCTGTGCTCCACAACGGGAGGGGCCGCGATAGTGAGAGGCCCGCGCACCGTGATGAAGAGTGGCCCCCGCTTGCCGCCAACTAGAGAAAGCCCTCGCACAGAAACGAAGACCCAACATAGCAATCAATCAATAAATAAATCTTTAAAAAAAAAAAAAAAAAAAGAAAAAGAAACTTCCCGAAAGGGAAGTTAATTAAGACAGTGTTACCGTGTTAATCTAAGTATCTATATTACAAACACATTAAAAAAAATTTTTTTTTAAAGATTTATTGATTGATTGATTGATTGATTGCTATGTTGGGTCTTCGTTTCTGTGCTAGGGCTTTCTCTAGTTGCGGCAAGCGGGGGCCGCTCTTCGTTGCGGTGCGCGGGCCTCTCACTATCGCGGCCTCTCTTGTTGCGGAGCACAGGCTCCAGACGCGCAGGCTCAGTAGTTGTGGCTCACGGGCCTAGTTGCTCCGTGGCATGTGGGATCTTCCCAGACCAGGGCTCGAACCCGTGTCCCCTGCATTGGCAGGCAGATTCTCAACCACTGCGCCACCAGGGAAGCCCCACATTTTAAATTTTAAATACTTCCCTCTCTTCTTTCCTTTTGTCAAAAGGGTAGATATAGAAATAGAAATGGAGACCTGTGAAACATTTACACTATTTCATATACTGTGTCACGTGATAATTAAGCAAACAATGTCATCAAATATCAATATAAATCCCAGTTTCAGTGGCAATGATTTCTAATTTATAGTGAATACCATCCTCCCTTAGAAAAAAATTAAGATACAATAGTATTAGAAATGTAAAAAATGTAAAAAAAAAGGAAACCATATTGATTTTTGCACAAGGGACCTACACAACCTTATGAAAAGTGGCTTTATTAGTAGCAGTTTTACAAAAGGTACAAAACACTTCACCTTAGACTATTCCATACAGCAGCCCATAAGTGCCAAGGCAGGAAAATAATTCATTACATTATAAAGAGTTATTGCCAATATTAGGCTAATTTTCATATTAACCAGTCTTCCAAGTAAGTCTCCCAAATTAAATATGTAGGTATTTACTTATAGATGTATTCCTAAATGAAAGAATTACTAACAATACATTTTCTGACTTGTTTGTGGTTATTATCTTTGTTAATAAATATAAGGAGAATTTAATGTGAATTTGAGCGAACTATAATGGCTAGAGGCCATTTATTCCATCCTCATATACAGCCTCCGGGGAGATACTGTCCAAGAAGAACTCATGGGGACCAATGTGTAAAATAGAAAGCAGATATATTATTCTTGACAATAACTGAAATACACGCTGAATGGTCCCATGAGTATGGCTAACACAATCTCCCTTTGTAAACTTAACCCATTTGAAAAACCAAACATCAATAGAAAGAATCTTGGCGAGGTAGATTTAAGGGGAGTTTCTGTAAGCCCTGGGCTAGGAGACTCTAACTACCACCTGGACAAGACTGTCCGAAGTCTATCTGTCTCTCTGTGTGCCTCTCCCTCCTAGACCTTTCTCTCTTTTCTCTACTTTCAATGCCAACAAGTCAAACATCTGATTGGCTCCTTTGATTCTGTAGCTATGTTCATATGCCTTCAAACCACTGTAGAAAAGGGATAATCGTGCTTAATGTATACAGTCAGAGTGAAAATTAATAAAGCAATATATGCAAAACTCCCGGCACATGCCTAACACATAGAAAGGATGCAATAAAGGCTATTACAATTATGATTACTAGCATTGAAGGTGATCTGATTCTGCAAGATTCCTTCCTTTATTTCTGATCTCTGCTGTGTTTCACTTTACGTTGATTTTATGGTTTAATTCATGAAAGACAATGTTATTTCTCAGGTTATTGAGGGTGGACACATCTTGTTGCCTCAGAGAACACCGACTCCTGCCTTGACAAAAAAAGGCCTTCCAGCTTGTATTTGGATACTTCCAGTAAAATTAAGCTCATTCCTTCATAAGATTCCATTTCTTTATTTAGTCTAATTATTAGAAAGGTTTTTCTTACTGTAGAGCCAAAATCTACCATGATTTTCACTCGCTGACTATTTTTCCTCCTAGGAGTGGGTGGACACCCTCTTTGTGAAAGGCCGACCACTATCTGAACATAGCTAACATGCTTACTTCTGCCTTCCAGGCTCTGTAACACCGTTGCCTTTTGACCATATAGCTTGATTTCAGAAACCTGGAAGATCCTGCTAGATCTCCTCTGGACCTTCTCCAGTTTGTCAGGGTTTCCCTTAACATGAACACCTCCAGAAGTGAATACAATCATTTGGATGTGAGCTGGCAAATGAAGAATACAGCAGTGATACTATTATTTCTCCAGTCCCCTACAATACATATATATTAATTTAGCATAAGGTTATATTAGCATATTTATGGCAACCTCATCCTACAATTGATTCAAAGTGCCCCTATAGTCAAAGTGCTCCCAGGTCTCTTTCCTCTAGCCTATACTTGAATAGCTTGACTTTTGATTCATTTAATCCAGATTGATATCACAGCAAGCTCTCAAAACTCTCACTAATATACAGATACATTATATTGAAGGCATCACCATAAGTTCCCATCAGCTCCTAGCTCCTGATCAAAACTCAGAATAAGATTAATTGACCTCTTCGAGGTCAACACTTCTTTCCATAAGCAACTCAAAGCATCTGCTTAATTATCAATTAATGCAATTTTATGGGGTAAGGACATCAAGCCCATATTGCCACAAATATACAAAGTATATCTTACAATACACACATAACACACACTTTACTAAATCCTACTGAGACGTTTCTATTACTGAGGTGACGTGTCTTTAATATTTAACAGCAGACTTCAACAATTAATACAGTATCACCTTTACTATCTTCTACCGTAGTAATCTACTATCATCACATGAAATATCTTCATGAATCACTTAAATAATTCCTAGGGAAATGCTTATGTACTTAAAAAAATCTGCGTCAAAACATACAGATTTGTCTAAAAACCTCATTCTAAAAGAATGTCCACTGTGTCTTTGATTTTACCATGATTCAATCTGTGTATTATTTCCACGACAATGGTGACTAAAAATCATCAAAAATTTTTGAAACACAGGTACATACATTATTATAAATATTGAAGAAAATTTGGCCAAGTGTAGATACAGTCTCTCATGTAATCACGATATGCCTCTCACTTCAAATTCATCCTATCTGCAAGCAGACACTTAATAAATGTCTGTTTTTGACTAATGTTGAGTCATATTTCTCCCTCACTTACATGATATAATCTACCTTTCTCTGTAGTGGAAAAAACAAAAACTCACAGCTTTGTCTGTGAAATGCATGAGGTTTATGATATTTTGAAAATTGTGTGCAATTTTTTTTCATTATCTAGAAATGGCAAGAGAGTTTCTGGGGTTAGGGATAAAGAAGCGAAGCTACGCAATTGAAATTGAATGACTGAAATTGAATGATTACAAACATCAGATTGCTAGGAAACAGTCAAGAGCACTAGAGTTTATCAAAATGAGCATGTCAGACAAATTAGCTAGAAAACAAAAAATGTGGAAGCAATAAAACAAGCTGGGCAGATAACTGGAAGAGAGCAAAGCCTCTAAGACAATAGTGCTCAAATTTCAGAGTTTAGAAGACACACCTGATGGGACTGTTAAAAACTTTTTGATTCCCTGGCACTATCTTCACAGATGGAAACTGAGTACATCTGGGGTAGGTCCCAGACCATTCCAGTAGATTCTGATACACTGTCGTATTCTGTCAACACTTGAAGCAACACTCCTTTGGAAGCCTGAGCTCAGGCGCTCAAGTGCACAGTATAGCAACCCTGCTAACGTGGAGATGAAGGTGAGCACAGGGCCCTGCCAGGTAGTCCCAGCTGCTTCCCAGAGCCCAGGACAGAAGAGATGTTTATCATATGTTACAGATCGCAGTTACACCTATGGTACATTTCATCATCACCGAATATTCATTAAAATCTGTATAATGTTATTTTACCTGGTTAGTATTTTATCTTCATTTTGAAAATTGATGCTAATTTTTAAATCTAGATATCTATTCTTTGGCCAATACAAATTTAGTCATTGAGCAACCATATATAATAAACACTGTGATCTAGAGGAATACTAAAGTCAGGTTTTTAATATTTCTACAATGTGCCAGGCAATGTGTTAAACATTTTCTCCTAATATAAATCTCCAGCAAGTCGGCCACTCCTAGTTCTAAAATTTTAAAAAGCGTGTTTATTTTATTAAATTAGCTTTGTAGACTGTTTCATGGGTCACTTTGTAGATGTCAGAGGCAGCAGATTATGGTATTGTGAAAAAATTGTGATCATGAAGAAAATAGTGCCCAAGAAAATAAGCTATTTTAACAGTGTAGTGATATATCATCAAACCAACATTTGAGAGGGAAGGTGTGAAAGAACTGTTTTTAAAAAATAAGAGGGCTTTGTGTAAATCATTAATTTTGAACTACCCTAAAGCCATTCCACATAATGTAACGTCTATCTGTACATATTTAATGAAGATATTTTTAAATAATGTTTTTACCCATATGATTTAGAGTCCTGCTGTCTTTTAGCAATTCCTTAAAAAATAACTAAAATAAGGTGATATCTCATTGTGGTTTTGATTTGCATTTCCCTGATGATTAGTGAGCATCTTGTTATGTGTCTGTTGCCCATCTATATGTCTTCTTTGGAAAAATGTCTATTCAGATCCTCTGCCCATTTTTAATCAGATTTTTTTGTTGTTATTGTTATTGAATTGTATGAGTTCTTATATATTTTGGATACTAACCCTTTATGGGGTATATGACTTGCAAATATCTTCTCCCATTCAGTAGGTTGCCTTTGCATTTTGTAGATGGTTTCCTTCACTGTGGAGAAGCTTTTTAGTTTGATAACTCCCATTTGTTTTTTTTGCTTTTGTTTCCCTTGCTTTTGGAGTCAGATCCAAAAAAGCATCACTAAGAATGATGTCAAGGAGCTTACTGCCTAAGTTTTCTTCCAGGAGCTTTATGTTTTCAGGTCTTACATTCAAGTTTTTAATCCATTTTGAGTAAATTTTTGTATGTCACATAAGATAATGGTCCAGTTTTCCCAGCACCATTTGTTGAAGAGATTGTCCTTTCCCCCATTGTATACTCCTGCCTCCTTTGTCATAAATTAATTGACCATCTATCTGTGGGTTTATTTCTGGGCTCTCTATTTAGATATCACCTTACACCTGTCAGGACTAGGACTATTAACAAAAAGACAAGAAATAACATGTCTTGGCAAGGATGCAGAGAAAAAGGAACCCTTGGACACTGTTAGTGGAAACGTAAATTGGTGCAGCCACTATAAAAAAACAGTATGGAGGTTCTTCAAAAAATTACAGATAGATCCACTGTATGATCCAGCAATTCCACTACTAGGTACCTAACCCAAGAAAACAAAACCACTAATTCAGAAAAGATTTAGGAACCCCTATGTTAATTGCAGCATTATATCCAATAGCCAAGATATGGAAACAACCTAAGTTTCCATCAATGGATGAAAGGATAAAGGAGATATGGTATATGTATATATAATAGAATACTACTCAGCCATAAAAAAGAGTGAAATCTTGCCATTTGCGACAACATGAATGGATGTTGGGGGGGTATTATACTAAGTGAAGTCAGTCAGAGGGAGAAAGACAGATGCCAAAGATTTCACTTATATGTGGAATCTAAAGAATAAAACAAACAAACATACAAAATAAAACAAAACCCAGACTCACAAATACAGAGAACAGATGGTGGTTGCCAGAGAGGAGGGTGGTCGCGGAGGGGGACGAAACGGGTGAAGGGGATCAAGAAGTACAAACGTGCAGTTATAAAATACATAAGTTATGGGGATGTACTGTACCACATGGGAATACAGTCAATAATATTGTATTAACTTTGTATGGTGATAGATTGTAACTAGACTTATTGTAGTGATCATTTCACAATGTATACAAACGTCAAATCACTATGTCCTACACCAGAAAGTAACATAAAATTGTATGTCAACTATATCTCCATAAAAATTTATATACAAAATGTACATAATAGATTTTTGAAAGAGCCAAAATAATATACTTTTATCATCAAGATGATTTATCATTTTTAATTGAATTGCCCTTTAGAAAGCTACATTTACCATGTAAAAATCAGAGACCGTTTGCTTGTGATGAATTACATATGTAGAATTAAATACAGCAAAACTCCAACTATGCAGGAAATTACCTGCATGGTTCTAATCCTGACTGTTTTCATTAGACCAGGAAAGGAGGGTTAACTGGTAGGTCAAGGTAAGAAGTAATCATAAATAGATAACTGTGACCAGTGGTGGGAGATGTACCCACCAGGATCCTCTCATTCCAAAAGCTTCTCTCCTTCTACCCCAAGCTGTGCAAACCTATTTATTCCTCCTCCATCACCACTGTCCAGCAGTGCTAAGGGTGAAAAGTAGTAAGGGAAACCCACCGTTAGACAGAGGAAACAGAATCTGTACTACAGAAATTTACAAAGACTTTACAAAGACTGAATTTCAAACACTTGCAGGGTGTTCAACTTTAACACAAAAAAGTGAAAAACCTCGCATGGTACATTTGTGAACCATAAACAAGAACAGGGTGCTAAAGAGGATTAGAGAACATGAAAGTAGCAGGATAATGAAACAAATATTGGACTCTGAACAGAACCACGTCAGAATCATTGGCATGAACCAAAGGCGCCGAAAACATAGTGAGAAGACAATGACAATTAATACATAACTACGAGGTAATTATATCTGCATTCAATTACCAGTCAACCAGCTATGTATCAGACACTGTCCTAGATGCTGGGGACCCATAACATGAGACATGACCCCTGCTCCCAAGAAACACATATACTAATGGAGAAACAGATATGTAAACACAGAATTAAATGCCATGTGATCACAGCTATAATTTAACATTAATAAAATGAGAGTTGGCATGAATTAACAGTGATGAATATCAGGGATGATGGCTGTGTGTGTTTATGATTATGTATGTTTATTATTAAACATTTATTCATACAGTTCATTCCATGCTGTGGTTTCAGGTTTCAATCATTTTCCAGTAATTTTCTTTGTCAAATTTATGAAGGACACCACTTAAATATCACTTCCCAATATGGTTAAGAGAGCAATCGAATGGATGGATCCAACAATGACTTCAGACATACGCACTGGGACCCAGAGGCGTCCATGTGGGCAACACACCTCACCAAGGTCCACTTCTTTTTGTGTGTGTCTCGTGTTACAAGATCCAGCAAGAAAATAATAACAATTCAGAGTCTAATTTAAGAAGCTGAATGATTTTTGAATCTATAATTTGAGGTATATAAGGGGCTGCCAATTATAAGGTCAGCATACATGAAAAATGAATTTCAAAGCATCATCACAGAATGTAAGGTGGAAGCATGATGAATTTCATAAGGCGACACATTAGATGCCAAAGCAAGCTTTCAGAAGATGATAATAGCCAAAAAAGACAATCAGAAGCATGTATGTTTATTTTCTGGCTTTTTTCTAATTTCCAATGTTCCTTCAAACATTGCAATCATGATTTAGGAAGAACTGTAATAATAGAACAAATCCCCTCCTCTCAATAAACCCAATAAAAATAATACTGCTAAACCATATCTAGACTGTTTGAAAGGGTACATCTTTTTTATGTCAACAAGTTCTCTTAATGTAAGTTGCATAAGGGTTCATGACTGACATCTTACAGCTATGAGGTGGCAAAAATCATTGTCAAATGAAACTGGTCACTAATTATCTGACCCCAGTATCAGCTCTCCCTGCTTCACACCAGGGTCTATCTAACTCATCTGGTCAACTAAATGCTGAATGTCAGTATCAGAAAAACACAGAATGACTGCAGAGAGAAACCATAATCTTGGAAAAGATAAAAGATGACAGGCCTTGGAACTTCCCCACTCACACATATACAAGGCATTGGCAGATGAAGGTCTATCAGAGCTAGACCCATTCATGATGGAAGAAAAGAAAAATGACTAGAATGACAATGAGATAGGTGTTTCATAAGAGAACAGTTTCAATCCCAAAGGAGTCTCTTGAGAAAATTAATGAAGCATTTGAATATTCTTTCAAAAAAATCTTTTTAAAATACTAGGAAAGTCAAACATGAAATGAAGAATATCATATTGTTTCATCATAGAGTCTTGTCATAAAATGTATGTCCCCACCCACCCCAAAAAAGACTAAGCATTTGATTCACTCTTTTTGAGATTCAAATTATTAACTGAAATAAAAACCTGAATTCCGTTACATATTAGATTAGCTAAAACAAACTAATAACATAACTTTTCATTTTACCAAGATAAAGTCCCAATCAAACTTTCCTCCTCTCCCACTTTTTATAAAATTTTGGTCTCCTTTCTAAGTGAATTCACTTTCAATGGTTGTCTTCCTAAACCACTTATCCTTAAATAACAAGAGCCATCTATAAATCAATTCAACCTCAAGGTAGTAGACAAATTTGTATCTACGAAATCACCTTGTAGAGAGGATAAAAAGAATCAGGTCTCATCACAACCTATGGAAGACTCACACTCATAAAATAACAAGAGAACATTACTTTGAGGTCAATACACTGTCAGACACAAACTTAATCAAATGTAAGCAGCAAAGAGATTCCAAAACCAACAAGAGGTGATTTTAAAATGGTCTTGTAGCACTGTATTTCTCCATGTAAAAAGGTAATCAAGAGGTGTCAAATTTCAATTCTGTTTCTTTTTGCTTCCTAAAACACAAAAATTATCCTGATCTTATGTCTTCCAACACTTTCATATATTAATAACTCCCACTCTTTTATTGTGATTTTTTTCCCAGATTTGAGAGATCAATTCCAAACAGGCCTATCAAGGATATAATGCTGAATAACTAAATGACATAATGTTTACTGATACTCCCTTATCAATGTTCAGTATGACGCCAAAGAATTACAGTTATCATGACAATACTATCGATCAACCCAAAAGTAGACTAAGAATGAGAATGAGAATGGTCCTGTTCTAAGAAATGAATCAGTCACTCTGATTAAACAGCTAACAAACTTCTTTCCAGGAACGTGGATCATTGCCCTACAATTACCTTCAGTAGAAGATGTGGTGGAATGTTTTAAATGTTGGATAAGATATATGACTGAGATATAATAAATAATACTAATCAAAAGCAGAACTTCAAATATGAGCAATTAAACTACAGATCTTCTGTGGTACAGTCACTATGTAAATGCTGACCAAAAGCCTAATTTCTGCTATCAACTCACTTTTTAAAGGGCAAGGAGAAAAACCAACTTCATGTAAAGAATGTGCTAAATTTGTCTCTGAGTGGATATAATATTACATGGTGGTAAGGAATATAAACTTTAGAATCAGTCTGCCTATTTTCAAATTAAACTCTGCCCTCTGTTAGTTGTAAGAACTTGGTTAAGTTATATAGCCCTCATTTTAAAAAGCTGTGTAATGGGGATTATAGTATTGGGTTGGCCAAAAAGTTAGTTCGGCTTTTTCCGTAACACCTTATGGGGAAACCCGAATGAACCTTTTGGCCAACCCAATACTTCAGCAAACTTTTAAAAGAGACTCACCAGGAGTGCCTACAATGGAGAATCAGCATTTCCCCAAAAGGAAATTGGCTGATGGACAATCAAGGGCCCCTGCCCTCCCCTGAGCAAATGTACCCATGCAAGATTAGTGGAATCTTGGATTTCGATCTTGAATCTTGAATGGAGTAATGTAAGGATGGAAAAAATGACTAGCACCTATTCATTTTAGCTGGGGCACTGATAAGACCACCAAAGAGCTTCAACTGCCTAGATACCCTTTCGAGTCTGAGAGGGTAGCTTTTCTATTGATTCCATGAGCTACTCAATATCTTTTAAATTAATTTTCCTTTTAGTTTCTGTTGTTTGGGACCATATGACCTTAAGGAACATAACCTTTTCAGTAGTTAGGTGCATAAATTAGACAAATGAAGGGGATTTCTCAAGGGTAAAATCTAACGGCTGAACCAAAGCTTTAAAATACTACCTCTTATCTGCAGAGCCTTTTACAGTGTTCAAAACACTTTCATTTATTTCACTGACCCCTGTAATAACCCAAACTGTACGTTGAAGAGATCTGGTGCTTCATCCCCATACTAAGGGTCCAGACTGGAAACCAAACTTGCACAAAAGCCAGGCTTTTTTCATTATATCATATGATTTGAGAACAATAAATTTCAATTGCTTGTTTACTTAAATTCAATATAAAGGAATGTAATGATAATTTAGCAGCACAAAATTCCAGAGAGGCAAGTTACCTGAGAGATTTTACTCCCCTTCATTTGATGAATGGGGAAATAAGACCCTAGATAATTAAGTGACATACTTGAAATAATAATCCACCAAAAGTGGAAATAATGCAAAGTCATGGTGTATCAGACTCAGATCCCTATTCAAGAGAATTTTAGTTACTGGAGCAAGAGTGTCAACTCTAAGATAGTCCTACAAGGTCTGCAGACACTCCTGGAAGGAGTTAGAGACCTGTTACCCAACATTAGCTCAAGGCTACTAACCTCCAAAACTCTTGAAGGAACTCTCTGTTCTGTGACTGTCATGCCATCAGACATTTGTCCTTGGCCTTGTCTTAACCTCACGAGAGTCACTCTGAACATACATAAAGCTGCCTGTAAGCTGAGCAATAATCCCTGTTAGCAATTCACAGAAAGCCCTAACCATTCCCACTCCCTTCCAGGGCCTGAATTCATCCTATATGACCGCATCCCTCCCTTTGATTTGTGCACCTTTGGAGTCTTACCAGATAGCAGTTCTTCCTAAACTTCCCAGAAGGGACCAGGCCTGAGTACTATAGCAGCTTTCCGCCGTCTCTCCAAGGTGGTAGACTGAGATGTCAAATCAGGTTCTTATCACAAGTTTCCAATCAACTGGCTGGGCCCTGCTCCAAGCTGCATTCCCTCAAAGTACCGAAACTCCCAAGTCACTGTATGACTGTGTCTTATGCACTCATTTTCAAATCCTACTCAAGCAGAATTTGCGTTGCCTCTCTTTTTGGAACCCGACCCTCATTTTATCTCCCCTGTGCCCACTGGAACAGTGGTCACATCAGATTTCCTCTCACCAGTCTCCTTTGTCCCCAGGCTCCATTTTTCTCTCCCACTCCAAGTGCTGTAAACCCACCAAGGCTGGTGAGGTTGAAGCACCCACCGCTACAGGCTACAAATGACATAGTATGGACGACACAGCATTCTTCCTTTGAGTAACTGGCCATGAACAGTGGAAGAAATAGCAACACTTTTTAAGGAATCTCTCATTTCTAAAGGAGACACAATTTTTAGGATATACTGATACATGAGGAGGAAACAAAATTATGACAGATTCCATTTCCCTAGAGAACCTAAAAGAGTCTTATAAAAGTTTTATTTTGGTCAAAGGCCTGGCAGAAGTCACTGACAAATCCTGCAATTTAAAACAAGTTCGGTTTTTCTTCTGATGTTTGAGTGACAACAGAATGGCAAAAGCAAACTTTCATCTATTTTTCTCAGCCCAGCAGGACAACTGCCCCCAGGAAAGGAATTATCATCATGAATCAACTGTAAAACACACAACCATTTTAATTGATTGAAATAAGTAGCATTCATGCTGAAATAAGGGGTCACCCTGAACACTTGAAATGAAAGAATATAGATGAGGAGGAAACTAAGTCAGTTAGCATTTTAAAAGATTCATGGCAAAGAATGGATAAATAGGAGCATTCCCTGGGGTCAACGTTTGAGGTTTCTTTGCAAATCTGAATGGATGTAAGGTTATATCTAAATGGAAACCAACATATTGAAGATAAGAAATGAATCAGTCAATTATATAGCCCTAAAGATAAAAGCAATCCCCTTGATTTGTGCAATACAATATTTGGTTGGACATTTTAAATCTTCTTTACACTTTAAAAATATTATCTTAATTGCTTACTTTATAACCATAAGAAATTATCCTAGTTGAAAGCTCTTGATCATCTAAATTAAGTCAATTTAAAGAAAGAATTTTAGTTTATTCTTTACATAGTGCTAAAGTAATATAGGGCTCCAATTCCATGAAATAACTGGGACACAAAATTACCATAGCTGAAAACATATTACAGATTCTGAATATAACTCTTCATTTGCTTTTTCATCATTTTAAAAAATCTTTCTTCAGCGAATCATGAAACCATAAAATTTTTCATCTTGAATGGACCTTAAAAATCATGTCATGGCCAGTTCCTTCATGTTAGAAATGAAGAAATTCAAATTTAGAGAGATGAAGTGGACTTAAAATGAAATTCATCATCAAATACCTAACTTAGAGTCTGAAAATAATAATATTACAGCACAGGATTGGAGCCTTACTCCCCTTCTTTACTCTCTCCAGGACTCAGGCTACGGTTATGTATTATTGACCAAAGTTAAGACTGGAGAAAGGTTTGTCATGATGCACAAATACTGAACTATCTAAGCTTATAACACACACAGTTTTGATTGGCTCTATCATAAAGCTTTCAGGTTGAAGTTAAGTCAATTAACTGCCCCTTTAAAGATATTTAAAAAGAGTAATGACAGCACTTTTCGGAAATTGTTACAGCCCTCTAGCATTACCTAGGAAAATGACCATTTATGGTTCCATCCAATGCCAGTAACTCTACGCACAGCATAAGACATAACAAAACTATTTTAAGCTCAATTGTTGAGTACAGCGACTGTACCTCCCAGCCTTCAATGTGAGACTGCCACTCCTCTAAAACTTCCAACTTCTCCATCTGTCTCTTGGCCTCGTTGATGTTGGAACAGACGGCTTTCATGGCTTGGAGGGCTTCCATCACTGCTGCGTAGTCACTGTGTTTCCTTGGAGTCCGCTTCAGCAACTCCTGTTTATACACAAAAAAACAAACCGCCCTTTGATCTTCAGCTTTCTGGGACAGCAGGTTCAGACTGACCAGGAAATGAAAACTGCAAAGTCCGTGAGAGCCAATTTCAGAAGTGACATCACAAACTCCACCAAATTAAGATCAAAAACAAAAGGCTGAATCAATGAATAAGCATCACCCCCTGCACACTTTGCAGTCACTTTAATTTTTCCCTCAAAATGATGTTTTTTCAAAAAACTAAATTAGACGTCTCCTTTGGAATTGTCAAATATCTCACCTACTGCATGTAATTTTTTATAAGTTTGAGTTTTGCTCCAAAAGGAGGACATCTTTATATGCTGATTTCATTTTCCTAGAGTCTTTACAAGAATAGTAAATATTTAAATGAATATGTCCTATAATTTCAAAAATAATTTAAGTTCCTTATTTTCTAATATTTTTTGAGGAAACTATAAAAATGTCATAAATAAAGCAAATTTTAAAAATAGTCTTATACTCTAGTAAAACAAACAATTTATAAATTCCACAATACCCCATCATTAAAGGAGGAATTTATGCTGTGTTCGCCAACAACTCAGGTTCATTCTCCACAATGAATGAACTTCCATACACCCTTCAACAGCTTTCTTTTTGCTTTTATTTTCTTTTAATTTTTTTTCCATTCAGGATATCAGAACTAGAGTAATCTTTAATCTTATAAAAGGTCTTGTTTAGAAGCACGAAATTAAACATCTACACCCACTGTCTAGACAGTTGTGACCACATTACTTTTAAATTAGTCATTTGTTTCTTTACTACAGTTGCCATCATCATGTAATTAACACAATTACAGAAATCCTGAGGCAAGTCTTTAAAAGAATTTTCTTAATTCTTAACATACAGTGGGAAAATATGCAGTTGTTATACTCTCTTGATGTCCTGTTATTGTTGAAAATTCTGCCATAAACTTTGACCCTGCATTCAAAATATTCACACTCTATAGAACAAGCACCAAAAGAATGCACATTACGTCACTCCCAAGATAAGGCTTAAATAGTTACGCTGGATCACAAATCCATAAAGGAGATGTGTAGGCTTCTGCAGAGACCCTCAAGTGTAGAATTATTTGTAAATTATGTGAAGTGGCGAAGGCAGCCTGCAGTCTATGTGCCCGGTGGGTATTTCTGGAGTTGAGACATGAATTTAGATAATGTGAGACAGCAGGAGAAATGACTAGTAATAATCTGTCGGTTACCTGCTATGAACCTTGTGCTGATTGGCCAACCCAATAATTCCAAGTTCCACAAATAAAACCAACGTATCTTTTCTTTAACACACAGCCTAATCCCCTAATGTTTTTCTCTGAATACATAAAACCATTGCAGATCATCCCAGAATACCAGCTCAGTTTTTCAGCCAATGGTACAACAAAGAAAACCATCAACACCAATATATCTACTACACAAGTAGTTTTCTCCTGTTTCTTTGTGAAGATAATCTTCCAAAAAAGGGAAAAGATGTCATTCCTCCACTTCTTGAAGATGCTCTGAATCGACCTCTTTCTTCCTAAGCAAGGATATGTCCATGTTCCTATCTGTGAGGTCACCTGAGGTCGTCCTTAACCAGAAAGGAGTTGATTTAGAACAACCACTTAACTTGATATATTTCTCTTAATATCACTATCCTTCTGACTCTTAAAACAAACCAACCCTCGGGATTCCAAAATCAGGACTAGGAATAAATGGATTGATGAGAACGCGTGCAAATGTGAGTCACCAAGTCAGAGGTCTGAAGGGACTCCCAGAAAGATGGGAGTCACATTTGCACCAATCCTCCCATGCCAAAGCTCTGCAGACCTGGACATCCCTGTGTGTAGAGCTTCTCTCTACATTAGCTAAGCAAGCAACTTTAACTTGTTTTTTTAATAAGAAGAAATCCTTCTCAAAGAAAATTTTCACTGAGACCTAATTTATGCAACTGACAAAACCTGTAGTGAAAAAATGCATTTTAGTTCAAATTCATAACATTTATTTCTCAAAAAGTAAATCAGTAAGAACACCAGTTAGTATGTCCATAACATTTCTGAGGTTTTTTTTAACTTAGAAGCTAAGAAGTAGTTAATATATTAATATGTTAAAAGAATCAAATACACATGAGTAATAATGGCTAACATTTATGGAGTACATACTATGCTAAATGATGTGTATAAATCAGCTCAATTAATTATTAGGTACTCCCTTATGTATATGCATACACATGTATATACACAGAGATATACATATGCATACATATATACATTCTTTTAGATATATGTTATAATTTCATCATGTCATCATCATTTCTGTTTCATAAATAAAGCCCATGACTTTAAGAGGTTAGATTACGAGCTCAGTCATGCAGCTAGTAAGCAGAATGCATAAAATTTGAACTCAGAACTCAAATGTTCAACCACCACCCCAAACTGCCTATTCAGATGCTACATTTCCAAAAAACATCCTTTCCAGAACTGCTGTTCTAATCTATTCATAGACTCTTGCAGTATAAGCAGTAATTAGTATATTATAATATGTTTCTCATAATAAAACTTTTGGTCATTGTAATGAGGCCATGGACCTACGACCGGAAGGCATTTCCTGTTTTCCAGAGGCAGTGTTGTCTTAGCACTGTCTTTCCACTTTCTATCGTTTTTTATCCCATGTGACCCACACCATTCCCTGTAATAATGATTTAAAAACCAGGCTCTGAAATTATGTAACTTAGCCTTAACTTCATTAGCATCAAGTAGTCACCAATGTTTGGGGAAATGAAAACAAAATATACCAAAAGCAAATTTACTTAAGATAAGGAACCTTGTAGACAAAGCGCTATATAAACTGGTCATAATGTACTTAATGGGATCTATCTTGAAACTAACGCATTTACGCTGAAGGAAACTCAAACAAGCGTATTTTTTACAAAGAGCACTAAAAGTCTGCTGTCCGAGGACATTTGTTTCCCACTCTCTATATAAATTACTGACAAAACTGACAAAACAGCTATTTTTCCCAATAACTATATTTGCCTTTTCTTTGGAATGTCACACTATTTAAAAGAAAAATTTTTTAAAGATCATCGGCAAAAATATGCAGGTACAAGGGAAATACAACAATGAAGTAAACACATAAAGTACCTTCAAAAGGAGAGGGTACTTGCATATTCTTTGTATTGGTGTTACTAAGTATCCTTCCAGGGGAACATCTGTGTTCTTCCGTCCTCCAAGTAGCATGCAGTTCTGGGGTGGAAATAAAGACAATTAATTATGTATATTTTTAAGCCTGAGGTGGTGAAACTTTCTTCCATCATAAACTTTTCTGCTGAAAACCTGTGAAAGCATGTCTCTATATAGCTTCTCTCTCTGAGAAAAGCACATTCAGTCACAAAGAAAGTTGACAGGAGAGAAAGGAAATACTTTTGCCTTTCAGATTAGTTAGCAACCAAAATGTGTTCTGAATCTTTATCTTGAAAATGAATTCACATATATTCACCTGAGTATGAAGTCTGAGGCAAAAGAAAGAGACAGAGATGGAGGAATGAATTAATGGATAGATGGATGAATGGATGGATGGATGGATGTACTGATGAAAGAATGTACTGACGGATGACTAAATAGATGCACACATACGTACATACATCCTGCTTATAGGGGGAGGTCATGTGGTGTTGCAGAAGATCAGGACTAAGGACAACTGGGTTCTACCCATGCTCTGCCACTGGCTAGTGATGCAACTTGGACTGATTTCAAAATTCTAATTTTCCTCTCTGTACAACTGGCCTGTTTTAATCCAGTGATCTCTAAGTCACTTTGTATAATACCTCACCAATGACACTGGCCAGGCAGTCTCAGGGAAGGATGTCAGATATGATCTCCACAGAACCAAGATGGAAGGAGAAAACTCAAAATCAGCAATCACAGTGAGATGAAATAGAAGCAGCTTCCATTTACTGAAAGTGATGGTCAAAAGAATCAACTCTGATAAATACAGGCTTGATCCTCTGAAGCACCTGGTCTTTATTTTGTGGTTTAAGCAGCAATGCAAAAAAAAATTAAAATAAAGATTTTAAAGGCAATTTTCTAATTAAAAAAATTTTAAAAACAGATTTTTTTCTTTGGCCACGCCACGCGGTTTGTGGGATCTTAGTTCTCTGACCAGGATCGAACCCGGGTCCTCGGCAGTGAAAGCTCCAAGTCCTGACTACTGGACCGCCAGGGAATTCCCTAAAATAACAGACTGGAAACTTGTGTCAAAACCTGTTTCTGCAGTGCCTATCAGGGTGACTGGCACAGAGGAAGCCGATAATAAATATTTAACTGAGGAAGAAAAGAGCTCTTCAAACATCATACTGATAATTTATAACCTTTATACCACTATTTTTTAAAATACTGTCCTACATTCCTTGAGAGGAGAGACCGAGTGCTGAGTGGGAAAGGAAGCAAAAGGAAGAGTGATGGAAGCAGACCAGCCCCCCACTGCCCTGAGCACCTGAGTTCAGCTCCAATTTGTTCAATCAACTCGGCAAAACCAGCACCATGACTTGCACTTCACCAGAAACCTTAGAAGACATAGCAGCAAAGAAATGTCTCATTCAAACATGCTCTTTGGGGGTTTCAACCCCTACTGCAATCAGGTCATCAAAATACTCTTTCCACCTGTGTATGGTACTGTCCCCAGAGGAATCCTATGTAACACAACTATCTACAGCCCATTCTATTTCCAGTGATGTTTCAGTGTCCCCGTATGAGTGAGCACCCCTGATAAATGCGGCCACCCCCTCTACCTAGCCCTGGGCTGAAGCACCCTAAGGAACACATGACTGTCTAACCCACTTTTATTTCCTTGTCTATTAGTGCTGTATAGATTGCAAACTCTCTCCATAACAGCCATTTTCTTTTTTAACTTTTATTGGAGTATAGTTGATTTACAATGTTGTGTTAGTTTCTGCTGTACAGCAAAGTGAATCAGCTATACATATACATGTATCCACTCTTTTTTAGATTCTTTTCCCGTATAGGTCATGACAGAGTATTGAGTAGAGTTCGCTGTGCTATATACAGTAGGTCCTTATTAGACTGGCTTATGAGAGCCAGCTTTCTCCTTACGTAGACAAAAAGAATGTTTCCTAAATAAGCTGCTAGAGATTCCACTGATTCTAAAAACTTACTCCGGTTACAGTATATGCAAGTACCCAAAAATATAACATCATCACCCCAAATCTGTAAATCCTTAATGTTCTTCAAAGGGTGATTGTTATTATCCCCATTTTATGAGTAAAGAAAATGACATCAGAGATGTAATGAGTTTCCCCAAGTCATCCAGGTAATTAGTGGCCACTTAGTGCCAAGGCAAGAACTATAAAAGCCAGGGTCTTCCTACCAGACTATGCTGTAGGATCTTGTAAAAACTAGCACTCTGGACTTGTGACATTTAGTGGAGAGCCAGCTCTGCTGAGAACAGAGTGCCCTCAGTGACAGAGCAAAGTCCTGATAGTTCATAGAGAGCCCCATTGGTCCAGGGGCACAGGAACTTCCTCTGGCCACGGCAGAGAGAAGAGATGAGTAAATTCTCTTCCCCAAAACAACTGTTATACTGAGCAAAATTGTAAAAGACAACAATTTCAGGGCTCTGGTAATCAACTAAAGTCAAACAACAAACGGAGAAGTGTTTATTCATGAAAAACTGCTGAACTTCAGGTAAGAACAGGAGAGCTGGTGGCATTCTTGCCTGGGCTCCTCCCATCCTCCCCCTAAATGTCCCCAACCCCAGGGCCATCCTCAGCTCATCCTGCATGGTAGCACTGGCCCTGCAAACCTGCTACCAGAGGGGACTGCAGAGGGCAAAAATCCCACACCCAGGAGTGTTGCCGATAAAATTAGCACACTGCCCAAGAAAAATGGGGAACGCTCACATTTCTGCTGGCCTGAGATTGCAGTCCTGCTCGGGGCAAATGTCAGACTATGCACGTGCAGAGAGGACCTGAGATGGCCCCATGAGAAAAAAAAACCCAGATCTGACTTGAAAACTGCCTGCCCTGTGAATGTGTCGCCCTCAACACTCACACACAGACCCACAAATCATATGGATTATGATGTTCAATCACCTCTTTCAAATCCCCAGCTGACCACTAAGTTAACCAGTCAGAGGAGTGACCCCTAAAAAGAAAGGCTAAGTTATAAAACAAAAACTGAGCAGAGACAGCAGCAGCTACGTATACAAAAGACACAGATTCTCAAATTAAATCCAGGCAAGTTCCTGAAAACAAAACAAACAAAAAACAATAACCAACCTCAGGGAAATAAACTTCCTAAGTTAAGATGCATATTGTAGGGCTTCCCTGGTGGCGCAGTGGTTGAGAATCTGCCTGCCAATGCAGGGGACACGGGTTCGAGCCCTGGTCTGGGAAGATCCCACATGCCGCGGAGCAACTAGGCCCGTGAGCCACAACTACTGAGCCTGCGCGTCTGGAGCCTGTGCTCCGCAACAAGAGAGGCCGCGATGGTGAGAGGCCCGCGCACTGCGATGAAGAGTGGCCCCCGCTCGCCGCAACTAGAGAAAGCCCTCGCACAGAAACGAAGACCCAACACAGCCAAAAATAATAAATTAATTAATTAATTTTAAAAAAAA
Source organism: Balaenoptera ricei (assembly GCF_028023285.1). Lineage (NCBI taxonomy): Eukaryota > Metazoa > Chordata > Mammalia > Artiodactyla > Balaenopteridae > Balaenoptera > Balaenoptera ricei. Next base: position 69,218,017 of record NC_082655.1, read on the forward strand.
GATGCATATTGTAGTCCCTAGAGCAATTACAAAAAAAAAAAAAAAAAAACTAAACATAAACTTACTCTGATCCAGCAATTCTACTCTTAGTATCTACCCAAGAGAATGAAAATGTATGTCCACACACAGACTTGGACATGAATATTCATAACAGCATTCTTCAGAATTGCCCAAACTTGACATTTCCTGACTTTACTAAGAAATCTCTCTCTCTGAAATGACATCTCATATGTAGGATCTTCAAGGTCCATCATTATCATAGTCAACTGTTGACCCAATGTTCATAAACTAGCAAATGGATAAACAAAATACAAGAAAATACAATGGAATATTATTCAGCAACAAAAATGAATAGAATGGGGATACATGCTACAACAAGGATGAACCTCACAATCATTTTACTCAGTAAAAGAAGCCAGGCATAAAAAGATTATATTGTACAAATCCATTTATATGAAATCTCCAGAAAAGGCAAACCTATAGAGATAGAAAGCAAATCAACGATTGCCTGGAGCTAATGGTGCGAGTGGAAAAGAGCTGTAAATGGGCATTTTATTTTTCATTTTAAATGAGCTGATCCAGGCTCTAAAACTGGATCGTGGAGAGGTCTGTTCCACTCCTCAATTTGTTAAATTTCACTGAATTCTATTTACAGTGTGGTTCTCACTGGCAATTGCAATGTCCAAGAAACTGCCAAACTATGCATTTATTTGTACTATCCTGAAGAAATTAAATACAGATTCTTGCTCTTTTTATGAACACTGAATATGGAATGTATGTAGGAGAAAAGTCAATCTTGAAAATTCTTTTCTACCATCCCCGTGATGCATTTCCTTCCTGTCACTGCCCTACTTAGAGCTCTCTTAGCAGAAGTAAATGAAACTCTAGGGAGCTGAGGGATATAAAAGCAACTGTGAACTCTGGCATACATGTCTTCTCTCACTAAGAACCTGTGGTTTCACAACTCATAATCAACCAGGAGAGGGCATGACAGTGCTTCCCCATAAACAAGCTTCTCCCAACTCTCACTTCTTTTCATTTTGTTCATTTCATTTGTGTGTGTGTGTGTGTGTGTGTGTGTGTGTGTGATTTTAAAAGCATATATATATAGAAATATAGTTGATTTACGGTCTCACTTCTTACATTTCTCAAATGACTCTCTAGCTTCCTAGCAGGGATATGTTAAAAACAGATGTCATACAAGCAGTTTTTACACCACACGGATGCTATTCCTTGGCTCTTAGTGGGCCTATCAACAAATAACAGCATATGGTGATACATAAATATATACTTACCAAAAGAAATGTCCGGATTGTTCTTATTTTGTTAAGTTCAAAAAGCAATTTCTGTGCCTTCTCATGATTACTACAATATTCGTCGTAGATACGAAACTTGTCTTTCTGTGAATTCAGGTAAGAATAAGTTAGAGTCATTTTATGAGCCATTTTGAAATATTAAGTGTGATGTTTATGAACAAACTTTATTAAGTGTTTACTATGTTTCAAGAGCTATACTATGTGTATATATAAGTATGTTTAAATTTTCCCTGATCCATGAAGAATTGTCTAGGAAAGGAGATAGGCTTGTATTAATTACAATCCAATATGATGTATGCAATAAAAATTAAATGAACCACGTGGTAGCAGATTACAGAGAAGAGAGTACTTAGCTTTGCTGGGAGGATTCAGACACAGCTTTAAAAAAGATGTCATACGTGGGCAAGATAGAGAGACATAAATCCATGATTCCCTAGCAGGGAGGGGGAGGAAAGTGTTTTTGGTGGAGGGAAAAGCATGTGCCAGATCATAGAGCAACAGGGCATAGTACCCTGCAGGTCATATGCACCAATCTGGACAGTTGTGTTTAAGAAGGACACTGACAAAGTGGAGAATAGTCAGCAACAAGCGACTGAGATAATGACAGACCCTGAAGATATTACATCTGAGAGGTCATCTCAGAGAGAGATGTTTGTTAGTATATAAAAGTAAGGGAATGGTAGCTACTTTCCAATAGCTGTCCTATTTATTGTAAAGGATTTACAACTCTTTGTAGCTCCAAAACACAATATTAGGACCACTGGGTGGAAATTGCAAGGGTCATGATGGGCAGTGATAGGCAGATTCAGGATTAATATAGAGATTTTCTAACAATTAGAGCTGTGACTAAAAGTGATCATGTAAAAACAAGATCAACAACCTTCATAGATGCTATAGAAGGGATTCTTTCATAAAAGGAGAAATTTCACACCATCTTGATCTCTAAAGCTCCCTTCCATCTGTAAGATTTTCTCCAAGTATCTATGATCAATATCTATCAAATATCCCAGTAAATATTCCAGTAAAATATCCCAGTAAAAGAGGAAGACACAGAAAATGTAGTGACTGAATGGTAGAACAGAAGTGCGTCCTCTAAAATTTCAAAGACATGTATTTAGAAACACTGAGTGCTATTTTATACAGCCAGTAGAAAATGTATTGAATTACTTATTTCAAGAGATGGGATAAACCAGAAGAAAACAAACTTCAGAAATAGTTTAACTAAATTCATGGCTGACAGATTCATAGTGTGTTACTGAGGAAATAGATGTCAGGGTGCAAGATTCCCATGTGCAGCCCGGCACTGAGATAGTAACTACTCCAGCTGGCAGGAGATGTGCATTCTTTCATGAAAGGGAACAGTCTGGATTAAGTGGATACAAACACACGTGGCTTATAGTTTTGCCCAACGAAAGCTTGATCTTCCTATACCCAAGGAGTCTCTCCCTTTAAAATAATTATTTTTATGGAATATTTTCTGATTCTAAAAATAACATTTACAGAGTCTGCTCACCACATACAGAAATACAGATCTAGAAACTCCATATCATTACTTTATAAAAGACTGAAAATCAAAAATAAACAAAAATTGATTTCTATGACAAAATACTCCTATACATTTTTAAATAAAACACGAATTGTATAGCATTTTGAAAAGTAAATGGATTCAAATTGGTATTCTGAAAATTAGCATCAGCAGAGTGGTAGAAATAGCAGCATTATTTTTGTTTTGTCAGTATGAATGCCCTTTAGTTCTGAAAACGATTTTCACCGTACAGGTGGCTTTTTACCTTGCAAATCGATTGCATAAATAATTTCAGCTATCACGTGCAAAGGGATGAAAATGATCATAGAAGCACGACATATAATTTGAAATAACTAAGTACTGGCTTGTTCTTCTTCGGCACTGTTCAGTACAAGCCTCTGAGAAAAATTCAGATGCAGGCATATGTGTACCTAGAGGGACCAGGTCTTTTCACCTCCAGGTTAGTCACATGTCGATTAACAAGGGAATGTTTTGACTAATAAAAGGCTCATCGCACCATTGTAAAAGTAAGGATTTTCTGCCTCAAAAGAGAAATGCTCTATGTTTGAGAGAAACATAAAAATCCATTCATTATGAAACAGCCTGAATATTCATTAGAATTCAAAGCTACAGAGGATGCAAAAAACTAACTCGTTGGGAAGAAGAAAAGCCTGTTTATTCTTCACTGAATAAAATGGATGATGTGAGGCCCTCTCCCCTTTTCTGGCTCTAAGTGGAAGATTTCATTGGCCTTAAAAGACCCCAAACTTTTGGTGTCAGATTTTACTTCTAATGCTGAATTCCCACATACTACTGTGCCAAAAGTGAAACTTTAAATTTTAGGGGGAAAAGCTTTTAAAATAAACAGAAATTGATCCTACAAAGTGAAGAAAGCAGGTTCCCACTTCTTGCTGAGCATTCGGTTCTGGATGTAAGCATTCTTCCACGACTTTTAAGAATTCTTTATGTACTGCAAGGATATCTTCAATGTTTGAGAACAGCATCTGTAAATAAATGTGTAAGTGCAATAGTGAAGCAAGTTTTAAAAACATTCTATGGGAGTAGAGTATTTTCTCTCCAAGTTGAAAACGTCGGTGGGGAGCTGTCCTTCCCACCCCCCCGGCTGGCAGAGCACCCATTCTGTCTGGACATCCTCTCCCCTCCCACACAATTCTGGGAACCGGGAACCTAGTCCCGGCTCTCAAGACAATCCTGAGCAACTGAATCCAAGTATGGTCGTCGTCCCACCCCACTAAGGACAGCGGACTGCAGGTAAAACAGCGCGGGCAGATTTGCTGGCAGGCTTTGGGGGAAGGGCTTCTTTGCCCATAGAAGTCCCTGCTATGGGAATCAAAGTACCTTCATGTCCCTTTGAGTAACAGGCGTCTTTTGCTTGCAACCAAAAGCACCCAAACTAAAACACTCCATGGTAAGGAGAATATAAACGTTACTACTGAATTTAATGGGAAACAGTCAGATGTGCCTATAAAGTCCTTGGGAATTGTTTATTTTCCGTAAAATAAAACAGCAAGTTGGCATCCAAAATAAATATCAATAATGATTTATACAACTTCAATGAATAATAATGACTATAGCACCATTAATTTTCATTTACCATCCCCCCCTTTTTTCCCCAAAACTCTTCACAATTTTCCTTCCCTACAGTTTAAAAGGAAATGCTTATACCTTTGTGAGCTGAAGATGCTGTGTGGACTTTTTCTGCCCCAGTGGACCGTACAAATCGTTTGCTCTCCAGGGGTCAGAGACTGGAAGCCGCGTTTGCCCACATCCTGCCCCCCAGGCCCTCTAGCAATCCCCTCACACATGGTTCAGCTCCTTCCCCCTCAAGAGACATGAAGGTTCTTGGACTTGGGGTTATTTTTTTCCTCCTTTCAAACGTTTCCAAGGTCTTGGCAAAGATTTCTCTCTGTCTTCTACACCATCCTCATAACCCCCGTTTCTTTTCCCAAACCCTAGTTTCCCTTTTTCTCATTGTTGACCACACAATGACTGGGGACTGGCACACAACTTATCCCCGAAGCGGAGACAAGTTGATGAGCCCTGAGGCAACATCCCACGGGTAAAATTTCATCTGAGGGGACCTTGTGCTGGGGTCCAGGGCACCTCCTCACCTTCACCGTTTCTTCTGTTACATTTTTGTCAAGTTTCGAGGCAGCGCACTGGTTCATCCGGTGTAAGAATGCCTGCAGGAAGCAGGAAAAGATACTATGAAGGCAACATTGGACTAATCAAATAACTGAGTGTTGATCTGAATTAACTGTTTTTTATAAGAAACCAAAGTTTAAAAATCCAGTAACTATCGAGTGTAACAGTTTTTGTTGTAAAAGGCAGAAATCTTGTGCGTTGCTTCTCCTACCTGGGAATTATATTTCCTTTATAGTTTTGGGGCAGGGCCAAAAGTGATCACGTAGATATGAATTAAACGTATCCACCAAGATCTCAAAGTTCTGCGGTAAAACACACAGAGTCAAATGTTTCCTAAACTTCTAAGTCTTGTGAAGCACAAAAGGCCAAAATCTAGCTAAAAATGGGATTTCTAATACAAACAAAAGGGCCAGAAATTCTAAAGGGAGCCCTTTAGAAGTGAGAGAAATTGAGGAAGTGAGGGAGGAAGGGAGAAAGAAAGGGACCTTCAAGAAGGAATGGAAGAATTTCCCATCCCCTCTTGCCCCATTCAAGTTTTAGGAAGCCAGAATTTGTATTTCTGGGATCAGGTCTGAGCTCTCCACAGCCCTATGGTAGGCAAATGAGTTCATTTGTATTTCAAAGATCTGGACCCTTACTGATGGTCATTAAGCCCATGACTAAATAAGCTATTATTTTAGCAAAGAAAAAAGGATAAAAAGAGTTATTTATACTGAGCCTTAAAAGAGAAAGTTTAGAAGGAAAAAAGACGAGACTTTCTATCCAGCAAATACAAGACGTTGTCCTCAAGACAACGTCCACTAACTACCTAGTGACCTCGTGAGATCATCCCTTCCCTTGTCTGTCTTCAGAACTTCAGCCACTACCTGCCAAGTCAGGGCACATAGAAGCTTGAAGGAATCTCAAGATACTGTATCAAACAAATGAAAATTAATGTAAGAATTTCATTTAAAAAAAAAAAAGAATTTCATTTTTGACATGCTATATTTACAAAGATTTAAAAGATTAACAAACCCAGGATTGTGCATAATATTCCAAAATTATCACCCTCAAGACATTGCTAATAACAGTATAAAATGGCACAACACTTCTGAGGACAACTTACAATATACCTCAAATTTTTAAGTGGGCATTCCCTTTAACTCAGTAATTCTACTTCTAGGAATTTATCCTAAGAAAATATTCAGACAAGGGGTTTCAGTGTATTGATTACAAAAGTGGAAACCACCTAAATGCCCATTATTAATGGGATCATTTAATATATTATGGTACATGCAAACTACAGAATACTGTGCAAAAGTACAATCATAAATGGAATGGGATGAAAATTATATATACATATGTGTGTATACAACAGATGTCTATAAAATACTGTTTGGCGAAAAAAATTACCAAACAGCATACTGGATGTGCACATACCTATACATACACACTTCCGTGTATATATACATATATACATATACACACACAACTGTATACGTGTGTACATATACGTATATATTATATATACGAATATTACACATGTATATAATGTATACATATATACACATGTGTAATGTCAGTGTGCATTCATACTAAGAAAAAATATGTAGCATATACCAAAATGCAAACAGTGATTACCTCCAGGTGATAGGAAGATGACCTTTGTACACTTTCTTATTGTCAGACTATCTGGCTGTGTGCACGTTGTAACTTTTGTAAAGAAAAATAACAAAAGTATTTAAAGGAAACAAAACAAATGGGCCACAGATCTCACTCCTAGCTTTAGCTTCAGCACCATCTTGATTCCTGATTCAATGAGTTCACGTTTCAGATTCCATAACTACAAAGCCACATCAGTACTGACAGCCTCAAATGAATGAAAGAATTCAGCTGAATTAAATAAAATGAATATGAAAGTATTGGATGTCACCTTAACTTTTTTATTGGAAACGTGATACAATCTTTTGAAATATTATCTAAAGTTAGGTATAATTGGCAATGGAGAGAGATTTTCGAATTTTCTGACTTTAAGGGCCCATTTTAATTAGTGTTAGTCTAATTTTTAATTTTAGTTTTGTTTTTCTTGAATAGTTTTCCATATACCTATACTAAAAATGCTCCTTAGCTCTTTCCGTTTAGTCTTAAAACAGCACGGTTGCTTTGGTTGCCGAGTTTACATTTCATATTAACCACATAGGAAACATAACCTCTCGTGCAAGCAAAACTTAAACTTCACTTCTACATGTATAAACCTTATCTTCATAAACTGAACTCAGTCACATTCTGAAACCAACAAATTGAAGACAGGAGGTAGTGAAAATGAATCAAACTATGAGGTAGAAGGAAACATACAAGCTAATAAAGTAAACTCTATCTTTATCTGACTTTTTATCTTCAATCCTCCCTGACAATACAGAACTTTTTGTTTAACTGCATATGAAAGAAAACCTGGAACTTCTTAGCATTTCTAGCCAAGCATTTATTTTTCCCAAGAGCCTCATTTTATACAACAGTGAAGGCAGATTTAAGATAGTTTGCTCAGAGGGAAAAATCATGAAAACTCTGACATTTTTTACAAAATGTGTAAGTCTTCCTCTCTGAAGATAAACAACGTGTTCTCAGAATCATCCTTTAACAACCAGAATCTACAGAGTCCTTTCAGACTTTGGTAACTGGGGCATTTAATCTTTCTCCTATCAATCAAGGAAGCATTAATACCCTAGTCACAAAAACACATGAGATTTAATATGTTGTTTTATCTCTGTATTCATTCATTCTCCTTGGTTCAGAATTTCATCAGAATTAGATCATCTTCATTCTGATACAAATATATGGAAAATAAGTACCAGAAAATGGCTTTTAATGCCAGTGGTCCTCAAACTTTTCACTGTGTATAAGACTTGGAGAGTTTCTTCCAAATGCAGATTCTCCAGCCCTGTCCCCAGAAGGTCTGATTCAGCAGATTGGTTTAGGACCCAGAAACCTGCATTTTGAGCAAGTTCCCTAAAACACTTGGTCCAGAGACCACAGTCTGATGACCTTTATGTTTATTCTTCCAAAGACTAAAGAAACAGACTGTAAAACAAATGAGTAAGATTCAATGGGAAAAACGGGTTCACCTATTTCACCTTGACTTTCAACTCCAGGTCATACTCCCTCTATGTACAGTACCCTCTCGCTCAGCCATTTGGGGTTCCTGATACCTCACCAGAGGACCCTCCCCCCAACAATGAAAATCACAATCTGGGCTGCGTAAACAGGTGATAATAATCTCTGAAGGCTCGGGAGATGCAGAGACAGGTGAGCCAGGTAAGACAGCCTAGGTCACCTTTGGAGGAAGGGAGGCTCGCAGGGGCCCCTCCCTGCACCTCCAGTTTGCAGGTGTGTAATTAGCACAGTACACACTCAGCAAACCAGCGCTCCCCTGACGATGATGTTGTACAGTGTATTCCCAGATATCACTCTAGTCGTGGGCTGCTTTCTTCCCATTCAGAGAGCTCACCTCACCTTCTCTTCAATTTGCTCCACGTTTTCCTCTCAACAGGAGTTTGATAAAATGTATTAAATGTGATACATTAAAGTTTGAGAAAGCTAAAAATGTTGCAAGTTTGCTACCAAGAAATCAAAAGAAGGAAGAAAACTCTTTCAGATATAATAGGGAGATGACAGCAATCCCCTTTGGCCTTGTCTGTCCATCTGGGTCACTGCCAGCTCAAAAGTAAAGTTCATGATGAGTTTTATTCTCAGAATGCATTTGTTTATCTTATAATTTCAGTGTACTAAATGATAATCTTTCTCAACTCATTTTTGTCCTTCCCACTCTTTTCATCAGTCAGGCACACACAGATCACTCTCAAATATCGCACAGATTTTAACAGTTCGCACTTTTAATTCTAGATACCTGATGCCAATCTGAATTTCATATCATACAGGGATTAAACCTTATTACTCCTATAAATATTCTACATTCAGAATGATTTTAGCAGCAACCTGTCACCTTGAAACTGTGGCTATTTAATATCAATAGACATGGATAAATTTTACATATGAAGGATTTAAGAGAAGCCGCACTATTGCAGGAAAAAGTGTACTCATTTCATGAAAATACGTGGAAAAAATAAGAGTAAATATTTTCCTTTTACCTCTTGAACTTAAAACAATATTATGACATCAAAATTCTTTGGAAGACAGTGTTTTGTTTGTCTTCCTGAGAAAAAAAACAAAGTCCTATTAAGTGAAAAAGGCTTGTCATTTGAGTTTGCCTTGAATACCTGGTTGATCGTGGTGCCATTTTATTGGAATGGAGAAGTCGAAGTGAGGAGTAATTGTTGGAGTGGGAGAATCAGCTTGTCCTGGTCATGTTGAATTTGAGATGCCTACTGGACACCAATGTAGAGATCTCAAGTAGGGAGGTAGCTGTACTGATCTTGGTTTCTGAGGGGAGTTCGAGGCTGAAGTTAAAGAGTTGAGTGCCCCTGGCACAAAGACATAACTCAGGGAAAGTGTTCATAACTCAGGGAAGAGAGAAGAGACAGCTGGCCCCAGTTCAATGGAGAAAGTATATAGATAGAGAAGAAACAAAAGCCCCAGGACATAACCTTGGGGGCACTCTAACATTTAGAGGTCAAGCAGAAGAAGAGAAACCAAAGAAGCCAGTAAGGTAGGAAGGAGCAAAACCAGGAGTATAGTGTCACAAAAGCCAACAGAGAGAGGGCTTCAAGAAAGAAGGAGTGGTCAATCGCTTTAGCAGTGCTGAGAATTCAGGTAAGGTACAAACAGATATATGACTTGACAACACAAGGTCAGTCACTGGTGATCTTGACCATGGCACTCCCAAACGAATGGATAGAAGGAGAAATGGAAAATAGAAAGATGGAGTCTATAACCACAGAAAACGTTTAAAAGTTTTTAAAGTTCTTCTGAGAGAGGGAGCAGAGATATGGAAGTGAATTTAGAACAAAGAACAGTTTATTTTTTAAGCTAGAAAATAGTAGCTCAATTCATTGTTCAAGTTACGTTTTATGTTCCCTTATTATACTTTTGGCAAATCCTTCATAAATTCTCCAGTCCACTGGATCTCACTTTTTCCTGAACACCCATTGAGTCCCAATTTTTTGAGTAGGACTCCTTTATTTAACATGAAAAAAAATAATAGACATGCATATTGTGGTGTTAAGGTCTGTAAATTTAAATACATATTAACTATTAACCACTAAACAAAATTCAATGATAGGCATTGTTCTTGGCAGTGGTTCTTAAACATTTTAATCTCAGGACTCCTTTACACTCTTAAAAATTACAGAGAACCACAAAGAGCTTTTATTTATGTGTATTATATCTATCAATATTTAATATGTTAGCAACTAAAACTAAGGAAAATTTTAATATTTGCTATCCAAAAAATTCATTTATTTACAAATTTATTTAAAATTAACAATTATAAACCCATTACATGTTAACACACATAACATACTTTTACGAAAAACAGCTATCTTTTCCTAAAAAATTTTAGTACCAAGTATGATACTATCTTATAAGAAGGCAAATTTCTTTAACGTCTGGCTTAATAGAAAATAGCTGAATTCTCAAATGCTTCAATGCGTTGTGATATATTGTTTGGAAACGTATTTTCAATGATAGTTGGAAGAGGGAAAAATATGTTCATTGCTATAACATTTTCAGTGAGCTGTGAATATTCTTCTTTAATACAACAACAAAATTCAATAAGTGGTAGTTTCTTAAAGGTAGTCATGATGTGGAATCTGAAACCGTATCAGTGAACTTTTCATACTCTGTTACCTTAAAACCCATTGACCTGTCTTGGAATTTGAAGAGACCTTTTATCCATGTTTGATGCTGTACATTTTTTAATAGTGATTCACTGAGAGTTATGCATATCTTCCAAATATTAACACATTTCAGTCTTCAATATTAAAAAAACACATCACATTAGTTAATATCAGTATATCCAACTCATTGGAAAAGTCTTTAAGTATAAGGAAGCTGCCAAGCTCACAGTGATAGACATAAATTTTCCAAACTCTAAATTCACTTGAATTTATCACCATAAGCAAATACTATCAGTTTTTTTTTTTTCTTGCAATGACAGGCTCACTTCATTCTTTGAGAACATATCTTCCAAATACCCAAATACCCCAAATCTGAAACCACAGTTCATCCCACAGCTGCTGTTTCAAGTAAATATGATGTTCCATAGCAACTCAATCATACCCAGTCTTTCCCTGGAGACAACCATAACACTTGCATACGCAGCAAATTACCTAGCTATATCTCCCATCTCATCACACAGAATATTAAACAAATATGCTTAAGAGTCAAGATTTAATAAAATTAATAATTTTTACAGCTTTATCCAGAACATTCTTCAGTGCAACCGGCATCCCCAACCACCCACGCAAGTGGGTGACAGTGAAGTATACAGTGACAACTAGTACAGTTTGGTGCCGCTGCGTTGACTCACGCTAAAGCACCAGCAGCTTTACAAATCATTGCTTTGCACCATTAGTGCAAACATCAACACACAAACAGGTGAAAACATAATTACAACTTACCAGATCACAATCGCCTGAGCTGAAATGTTTGCCAGAAGCAGCACAGGTTAGGAAATCCTGAACTGTAACTGACAAATTACTGGAGGCTCAGTATGGACAAGTCTGAGGATTAAAACTCCAGGGGGACCCAGTCAAAGGAGGGAGGGGAGGGCTCACACTTCTGTGAGTTTTTCCTCCAGGAGCTTTACCAGTTTCTCACAGTGAATATCAGAGTGAAATCTTCTCCTGTGCCATAGAGGGAGGGGAAAAGTAACCATTTTGAAATACATCAGAGCATTCTGTTCTTCTTAATGAGGCCTGATCAAGAAGAAACTATTTTACCAGAGTCTACACGATTGGGGTTATAGCACAGCCTAATTGAACTGTGGGAAGAGAAATGCTGACTCCTGCCTGCTCTAGTCTTCCAGATGGGAAAAGAAAAATACTCGACCCTAACTTACACTTGCCAACTTTTTCCATATAAGGAGGGGGGACTACTGAGAAAAAACTGGTGAAGTTCACAGCTCAGGGACACAGGCTCACCAAAAGACTTAATCATAAGACTACAGAACACTTCCCATCCCCCCACATCTTACTTACCACACACTAAAGGCCTATTTACCAGAGTTCCTTTCACACAGTACATCATGCCTGGCTTTCAACCAAAAATTACAAGGCATACTAAAAGACAAAAAAAGCAGATAGAAGAGACAGAGCAAGCATCAGAACCAGACTCAGATATGGCAGAGATGTTGGAATTACCAGACCAGGAACTTCAAACAACTAGGAGTAATATGCTAAGGGTTCTGCTGAAAAAAGTAGACAACATGCAAGAACAGATGGACAATGAAAGCAGAGAGATGGAAATTCTAAGAAAGGATAAAAAAGAAATCCTAGAGATTTTTTTAAAACTGCAACATAAATGAAGAATGCCTTTGATGGGCTCATTAGTAGACTTGAGTAAAGAATCACTGACTTTGAGGATACAGCAATAGAAACTTCCAAAACTGAAAAGCAAAGGAAAAAAAAAAAAAAAGACTGAAAGAAATGGGATAGAATATCCAAAAACTCCACAGTTCTCCACAATGACATAAGGTATAATATATGCATAATGGGAATAACAGAAGGAAAAGAGAGATGAGAGAACAGAAGAAATATTCAAACAATAATGACCAAGAATTTCCCCAAATTCATGTCAGATACCAAACCACAGATTCAGGAGGGTCAGCATACCAAACAAGATAAATGCCCCCAAAGCCCCACAATTAGACATATATTCAAACTGAAAAAAATCAAAGATTAAAAGAAAATCTTTAAAGAGCCAGAGGAAAAAAACACCTTACTTACAGAGGAACAAAGAAAAGAATTACATTTGACTTTTCCTCAGAAACCATGCCAGTGAGAAGAGAATGGAGTGAAATATTTAAAGTATTGGGAGTAAAAAAATCACCAACCTAGAATTCTGTACCCTGTGAAACTATACTTCAAAAGTGAAGGGGAAATAAAAACTCTCAGACGAACAAAAATGGAGTGGTAGACCTGTCTTGCAAGAAAGAGTAAATGTTCTTAAAACAGAAGGCAAATGATATGGGTCAAAAATTTGGATGTACATAAAAAAAGAAAAAAAAATCAGAGAGAAGGAACAAATGAAGGGAAAATAGAAACTTTTATTTTTCTTATTCTAAATTGATCTAAAAGATAAAAGTTTGTTGAAAAGAATAACAGCAACAATGTATTCAATTATGTGTGTATATATGTGTGTATACATACACAAGCTTATGTACAAGTGACATGAATGACAGCAATGATACAAGGAAGAAGAGGGAGGTATTAGGAATATTTTGTTATTATAAGGTACTTGTACTACCCATGAAGAGTTATAGTGTTATTTGAAGGTGTACTTGAATCACTTGTAAAAGCATATTGCAAACTCTAAGGCAACCACTAAAAAAAAGTTTAAAAAGAAGTATAATTGATATACTAAGGAAAGAGAGAAAATGGAATCAATAAGATGCTCAATTAAAGCCACAGAAAGAATGGAAGACAAAAACAGAAAAAAAGGGAAATAAATAGAAAACAGTAGCAAATATGGTAGATATTAATCCAACTATATCAGAATCACACTGAATGTCAAGGGTCTAGATACACCAATTAAAAGAGGTTGTCAGAGTGGATCAAAAAACAATACCCAACTCTACATTGTCTAAAAGAAACCCACTGTAAATATAAAAACACATATAGATTGAGAAAAGGGATGGTAAAAGATATACCATGCTAACATTAATCAAAACAAAGCAGAAGAAGCTATATTAATTTCTGACAGAGCAGACGTCAAAAGCAAGATGAGTTCTCAGAGGTAATTTAAAAAATGTCAATTCTCCAAGAACACATAAAAACCCTTAACATGTATGTGTCTAACAAGAGCATCAAAATACATGAGGCAAAAACTGATAGAACTGCAAGGAGAAATAGATGAGTCCACTATCATTGTTGGGGACTTAATTTTTTATCAGAAGTGAAAATATCCAGCAGGCAGAAAATCGGTAAGGACATAGCTAAACTCAACAACATTATCAATTAGCTGGATATAATGGACATCAATAAACTATATCCAACTACGCAGAAAGTACATTCTTCTCAAGCTCTCATGGAATATTGACCAAAACAGAGCATATTCTGGGGGATAAAACACATCCTAACAAATCTAAAAGAATAGATATCATATAATATCTGCTCAGACCACAATGGAACTAATTAAACTAGAAATCAATAATAGATAGAAGACCCCAAAATGCATGGATATTAAACAATACACTTCTAAATAACACATGGGTCAAATAAGAAGTCTCAAGAGAAATATGAAAACATTCTGAAAAAAATGAAAATACAGCTCACCAAAATTTGTGGGATGCAGCAAAAGAAGTGCTTAGAGGGACATTTATAGCATTGAATGCATACATTAGAAAAGAAGAAAGATTTGGACTCCCCTGGTGGTCCAGTGATGAAGACTCTGTGCTTCCACTGCAGGGAGCATGGGTTCAATCTCTGGCCAAGGAAGTTCCACATGCCATGCGGCGCAGCCAAAAAGGAAAAAAAAAAAAAGAAAGAAAGAAAAGAAGAAAGAATTAAATCAATCATCTAAGCTTTTGCATAGGAAAGAAGAGCAAACTAAATCCAAAGTCAGCAAAGGAAAAAATAATAAAAATTAGAGGAGAAATCAGGAAAATTTAAAACACAAAATCAATAGCAAAACTCAACAAAACCAAAAGCTGGTTCTTTGCAAAGATAAATAAAATTGATAAGCCTCTAGCCAGATTAATGAGAGAGAGAGAGAGAGAGAGAGAGTAGAGACGCAAATTACTAGTATCACAAATGAAAAATACAACATCATCACAGATCCCATGGACATTAAAAAGGATAATAATGGAATATTATAAAAAATATTATGACCACAAATGATAACTTAAGTGAAATGGATCAATTCCTTGACAGACATGATCTGCCAAAATTCACACAAAAAGAAATACAATTTAAATAGGACTATATCTATTTAAAGGAACTGAATCAATATTTAATAACCTTCCAAAATAGAAAGCACCAGACCAAACGAGTCCACTAGTGAATTCTATGAAACATTTAAGGGAGAAATTATATCAATTCTCTAGAGTGTCTTTCAGAAGACTAAAGTAGAAGAAATACTTCCTAACTTGTTCTGTGAGGCCAGCATCCCTAATACCAAAATCAGACAGATTTCACAGGAAAACTACAGACCAATATCACTCATAAACTAGATTCTAAAATCCTAAACAAAATATTAACAAATAAAATCTGAAAATGTATAAAAAGAATTGTACACCACAGGCAAGTGGGATAATCCCAGATATGCAAAGCTGGTTCAACATTTGAAAATCAACTAATGTAATCCATCACATCAATAGTATAAAAAGAAAAACCATATGACCATAACAATAGATGCATAAGATGCATCTGACAAAACCTAACAGCCATTCACAAAAAATGCTCTCAGCAGACTAAGAATAGAGGAGAACATCCTCAACATTACAGAAAGTCTTTTAAAACTCTACAGCTAGCATTATACATAATGGTGAGAAACTAGAAGCTTTCCCTATAGAACAAAACAAACAAACAAATATAACAAAACAGAAAAAGACTTACAGATACAGAGAACAAACTAGTGGTTACCAGAGGGGAGCAGGGGGGTGGGGAAGGTGCAAAACAGGTTAAGGGAATTAAGAGGTACTAAATAAATAAGTCACAGGGATGTAATGTACAGCAGACAGGATATAGTCAATATTTTATAATAACTTTGTATGGTGTGTAATATATAAAAATACTGAATCACTATGGTGTACACCTGAAACTAATATAATATTGTAAGTCAACTATACCACAATAAATAAAAAATTAAAATAAGTTTTAAAAAGAAGAAACAAGAAGTATTCCCACTAACATCAGGAACAACACAAGGATGTCTCCTCTTACCACTCCTGTTCAGCACTGTACGGAATTCCTAGCTAATGCAAGACCAAAAAAACGAAATAAAAGGCATATAGATTGGAAAGAAAAAATGAATTTGCCTTTGTTTGCAAATGTATAATTGTCTATGTAGAAAATCCAAAAGAATTAACCAAAAAACTCCCACAACTAATAAGCAATTATAGCAAGGTTGTAGGATACAAGGTTAATATACAAAAGTCAATCGCTTTTCTATGTACCAACAATGAACAAGTGGAATTTGAAATTGAAAACCCAATTCTCGTACATTAGCACCTCCAAAATTAAATACTTAGGTACAAATCTAACAAAATATATACAACATCTATATGAGGAAAACTAAAGAACTCTGAATAAAAAATATCAAAGAAGAATTAAATATTCCACATTCATGGATAGGAAGAGTCAATAATGTCAAGATGTTAGTTCTTCCAACTTGACCTGTAGATATAACACAATTCCAAATAAATTCCAGCAAGTTATTTTGTGAATCTCAATGATTCTAAGTTTATCTGGAGAGATAAAAGACACAGAATAGACAATACTGAAGAAGAATAAAATCAGAGACCTGACATTACTTGACTTCAAGGCTTACTATAAAGCTACAGTAATCAAAAGAGTGTTGTATTGGCAAAAGAATAGACAAATAGATCAATGGAACCCAACAGAGGCCCCAGAAATAGATTCACACAAATACAGTCAACTGATCTTTGACAAAGGAGCAAAGGCAAAAAATGGAGAAAGAACAATCCTTTCAACAAACGGTGCTGGAACAACTGTATATCCACATGCAAATTAAAAAGCAGCAGCAGCTAGACATGGACCTTACATCTTTCAGAAAAATTGACTCAAATCATAGAACTAAATGCAAAATGCAAAGCTAGAAGATAACATAAGAGAAAATATAGTTGACCTTGGGTAGGGTGATGACTTTTTTAGATACAACACCAAAGGCATGATCTATGTAAGAAATAACTGATAAATTGGACTTCATTAAAATTAAAATTTCTGCTCTGTGAATGATAAGATAACGGGAAGACTAGCCACAAACGGGGAGAAAATATATGCCAAAGATATATATGATGAAAGACTGTTACCCAAAATATACAAAGAACTCTTAAAACTCGACAAAAAGAAAATGAACAACCAGATACTTGAAATGGGCAGAAGAACTGAACAGACACCTCACCAAAGAAGATATGTAGGTGACAAATAAGCATATAAAAAGATGCTCAAATCTTATGTTATTAGGCAATTGAAAATTAAAACGACAACAAGATACCACTACACACTTACTAGAAAGGACAAAATCCAAAGTACTGACAACACCAAAGGCTGGTGAGAACGCGGAGCAATCAGGAATTCTCATTCACTGCTGGTGGGAATGCAAAATGGTACAGCCACACATGGGCATCCATCGCTCTACAAACCATCAAAAAAAAAAAAATATATATATATATATAAAGCACACATCTGGATTATTCAGGTGCCTGAAGAGATCACAATGATACCTAAATAGCATATCACAAAATCCAGTGAAAGCCCTTTTTTAAAAAAATATTTATTTACTAGTTATTTATTTTGGCTGCACTGGGTCTTAGTTGCGGCACATGGGCTCTTCTTAGTTGTGGCATGTGGGATCTTTAGCTGCGGTTCTTAGTTGCAGCATGTGGACTCAGTTGCGGCAGGCATGCGGGATCTAGTTCCCTGACCAGGGCTTGAACCCTGGCCCCCTGCATTGGGAGCACAGAGGCTTACTCACTGGACCACCAGGGAAGTCCCCAGTGAAAGCCCTTTGAATGTTGTTTTCTTATGATTCAGACCCAAAAGGATGTGTTGTGTCATAATTGTTGAGGACTTTTAAATACCTGCTCAATTTTGCATCAAAATATGTTTTATTTCTCTTTCAGAACAACTATTAATTCAAAGTGAATATCACCACCATCTGAGAGCCTAGGTAAAGATAATTTTTCATTATACCATCCAGATTTTTTAAACTCCTTTGGCTGAAACTTCTCCCAGGATTTGAGGATAATTAAAACATTATTGGGCTTCCCTGGTGGCCCAGTGGTTGAGAATCTGTCTGCCAATGCAGGGGACAAAGGTTCAAGCCCTGGTCCGGGAAGATCCCACATGCTGCGGAGCAACTGGGCCCGTGAGCCACAACTACTGAGCCTGCGCGTCTGGAGCCCGTGCTCTGCAACAAGAGAGGCCGCGATAGTGAGAGGCCCACGCACCGCGATGAAGAGTGGCCCCCGCTCGCTGCAACTAGAGAAAGCCCTCGCGCAGAAACGAAGACACAACACAGCCAAAAATAAATAAATAAAATTTAAAAAAACACAAAAAACATTATTTAGTGTTTTCTATTTGCCTTCAGCACGCCAAAGGCAGCATGATGAACCGTGATTTTCAGGAGTCTTCAGGGAAAGAATTCATCTTTGTCAGTAGCTAATCAGTGCACTAACTACATACAAGACACACAATTTTAAAGATGTTTTATAGTTAGGTGGCTGGAAAGTCAAATGGACAGAAGATAAAAGAGAAATCATAATCATTCTCAATGGAACTATAGTCATGTGTAAAATTATTAAAAGTAAAAGTGAAAATTTAGGAAATTTATTGAGATGTTTACAATAAAAACTACAATAAATGCAAACATTTCTGGTGTGTCGTTTGTTAATTTTTAAAGTTTTGTTAAGTTTTCGTTAAGTTTTTAAAAATTTTTGCTTATGTTTTTTGTGATTTTGATTCCCACCATCTCATCTCACAGTTCAGCCTGTAAAAATAGGTATATTGTAGCTGTCTTTCTTGGATATTTAACTTCCATTGACCTAAGGCAATGAGTTAGTCTAAAGCAGAGGTCGAGAACAGTAGTGGTATTTTTTTTTAGTAGAGGTATTTTTAAACATAGCACAGAGTGGTTAAAACATTGATTCAACTGCTAACATTTAAAGAAATAACAGCATTCACATAAAAGTAACTATAGTCTCTCTTCAAACACTAGGGAAAAATCAACACAGGTTTCACATTCCTGAATGGCTGCAATGGGAGCCTAGAGCCTTTGCCTAGAGCAAAGGCAGCCACAAGTTTTCATTTGCTTCAGTCACCACTATTCCCTATTATCCCTACACCAAAGTGAAACGTTAACTGTTATTTATTCTCACACTAATGTTGTTATCATTCTTACACAAAAATCCATTTTATTCATGTTTGTGACTTAGAAATTTCCACAGCCATTTCAGTTTTCAGCCCATAGTCTTGAGGTTTTGCAATGGCCCTTTTGGCTCTGATAAATTTTTAATACTGATCATTCCAGAGTTCTAAGTTTTAAAATAGCATTTGATCTTAAAGTATTTGAGTGAAAAAGTACTCCCAAGATAAGAGAGACATAAAAACCTTAAATAGAAAAACTAAGAAAACTTAACACCTAGTTACTTAACACCTAGTTTTTCAAAGAATTCACAATCAAGTTAGATGCTAATTTTTAGAAGTGATATTTTCTACAGACAACTCTGCAAATCATGTCTACACCTAGTTTTCTCAAAGACTGAAAAAACTCTAAGTCCTTTATTTTAAACTATTACTTTTTTAAAATAAAGTGACTTTTTGGGCAATAAACTCTTCTTGGCTTAGACATTCTAAGTATCATTTGATTTCTAATGATCTGTTCCTTGTATTGTTTTGGGTGATGGATCTCTCCACAATAGTCAGGGATACACCAAACTTTAGGGAGAAATCAACTAAATAAAGTAGATAAGATTAAGAAACACCCAATGATTACAGTCAGCTGTTTTGAAACCCCTCAAAATTAACCCTCAATGTTCCCCCCCAACCACCTGCAAACAGCTACCCACAAACCTATACAGACACAGGATGCCTCCTAGATGTGGAGTTCAGCCCTATGGTTAGCATCTATGAAGCCAAAGGCTCTAAGCCTCAGTTTCCTGACTCAGTAAATCAGGTTAAAAATAATAATATCTATCTTTTGGACAGATGAAGAGATTTCACAGAGGTCATTTTTGTTGGCACTTGACACAGTGCTAGTGCCTAATTAGGACCAAATAAATGTTAGCCAGCCAACACCACTGATGAACATAGATACAAAAATCCTCAACAAAATATTAGCAAACAGAATCCAACAGCACACTAAAAGGATAATACACCATGATCAAGTGGGGTTTATCCCAGGAAAGTAAGGATTCTTCAATATATGCAAATCAATCAATGTGATACACCATATTAACAAACTGAAGGATAAAAACCATATGATCATCTCAATAGATGCAGAAAAAGCTTTTGACAAAATTCAACACCCATTTATGATAAAAACCCTCCAGAAAGTAGATATAGAGGGAACTTACCTCAACATAATAAAGGCCATATATGACAAACCCACAGCCAACAGCGTTCTCTATGGTGAAAAACTGAAACCATTTCCACTACGATCAGGAAAAAGACAAGGTTGTCCACTCTCACCACTATTATTCAACAGAGTTTTGGAAGTTTTAGCCACAGCAATCAGAGAAGAAAAAGAAATAAAAGGAATCCAAATTGGAAAAAAAGAAGTAAAACTGTCACTGTTTGCAGATGACATGATACTATACATAGAGAATCCTAAAGATGCTACCAGAAAACTACTAGAGCTAATCAATGAATTTGGTAAAGTAGCAGGATACAAAATTAATGCACAGAAATCTCTTGCGTTCCTATACACTAATGATGAAAAACCTGAAAGAGAAATTAAGGAAACACTCCCATTTACAACTGCAACCAAAAGAATAAAATACCTAGGAATAAACCTACCTAAGGAGACAAACGATCTGTATGTAGAAAACTATAAGACACTGATGAAAGAAATTAAAGATGATACAAACAGATGGAGAGATTTACCATATTCTTGGATTGGAGGAATCAACACTGTGAAAATCACTATACTACCCAAAGCAATCTACAGATTCAATGCAGTCCCTATCAAACTACCAATGGCATTTTTCAAAGAACTAGAACAAAAAATTTCACAATTTGCATGGAAGCACAAAAGACCCAAAATAGCCAAAGCAATCTTGAGAAAGAAAAATGGAGCTGGAGGGATCAGGCTCCCTGACTTCAGACTATACTACAAAGCTACAGTAATCAAGACAGTATGGTACTGGCACAAAAACAGCACCAGTGGATCAATGGAACAGGATAGAAAGCCCAGAGATAAACCCATGCACATATGGTCACCTTATCTTTCATAAAGGAGGCAAGAATGTACAATGGAGAAAAGACAGCCTCTTCAACAAGTGGTGCTGGGAAAACTGGACAGCTACATGTAAAAGAATGAAATTAGAACACTCCCTAACACCATACACAAAAATAAACTCAAAATGGATTAAAGACCTAAATGTAAGGTCAGACGCTATAAAACTCTTAGAGGAAAATACAGGAAGAACACTCTTTGACATAAATCGCAGCAAGATCCTTTTTGACCCACCTCCTAGAGAAATGGAAATAAAAACAAAAATAAACAAATGCTACTTAATGAAAATTAAAAGCTTTTGCACAGCAACAGAAGCCACAAACAAGACGAAAAGACAACTCTCAGAATGGGAGAAAATATTTGCAAATGAAGCAACTGACAAAGGATTAATCTTCAAAATATACAAGCAGCTCATGCAGCTCAAGGTCAAAAACACAAACAACCCAATCTAAAAATGGGCAGAAGATCTAAATAGCCATTTCTCCAAAGAAGATATACAGATTGCCAACAAACACATGAAAAGATGCTCAACATCACTAATCATTAGAGAAATGCAAATCAAAACTACAATGCGGTATCACCTCACACCGGTCAGAATGGCCATCATCAAAAAACCTACAAACAATAAATGCTGGAGAGGGTGTGGAGAAAAGGGAATTCTCTTGCACTGTTGGTGGGAATGTAAATTGATGCAGCCACTATGGAGAACAGTATGGCAGTTCCTCAATAAACTAAAAATAGAACTACCATACAACCCAGCAATCCCACTACTGGGTATATACCCTGAGAAAACCATAATTCAAAAAGAGTCATGTACCACAACGTTCATTGCAGCACTATTTACAATAACCAGGACATGGAAGCAACCTAAGTGTCCAATGACAGACGAATGGATAAAGAAGATGTGGCACATACACACAATGGAATATTACTCAGCCATAAAAAGAAACGAAACTGAGTTATTTGTATTGAGGTGGATAGACCTAGAGCCTGTCATACAGAGTGAACTAAGTCAAAAAGAGAAAAACAAATACTGCATGGTAACACATATATATGGAATCTAAAAAAAAAAAAAATGGTTCTGAAGAACCTAGGGGCAGGACAGAAACAAAGACTCAGATATAGAGAATGGACTTGAGGACACGGGGAGGGGGAAAGGTAAGCTGGGACGAAGTGAGAGAGTGGCACTGACATATATACACTACCAAATGTAAAATAGATAGCTAGTGGGAAGCAGCCGCATAGCACAGGGAGATCAGCTTGGTGCTTTGTGACCACCTAGAGGGGTGGGATAGGGAGGGTGGGAGGGAGACGCAAGAGGGAGGGTATATGGGGATATATGTATACGTATAGCTGATTCACTTTGTTATACAGCAGAAATTAACACACCATTGTAAAGCAATTATACTCCAATAAAGATGTTTAAAAAAAAAAGAAACTATTGATATTAGGGGATATTTGTCGTTTTGCAGTAGTTGAGCAAATTTTCTGCATCTTGGTGGATATGTAACAAAACTCATAGATAACGTTTGAATAGACATTAGCTGTTTCTTTGTTATTTTACATATCCCAGGTCAGAACAAGATGCATAAAATATTTTTTAGTTATCATAGCTTTTTTTTTTTTCCTGGAAGGAATGTTTTCTTCTTTACCTGCACCCAACTCACCTCATGAATATTCAACTGTTGATGGCGCTGCAAGCCAATAACCATGGAAATGAACTCATTAGTAACAGTTTGGTGGCTCTTATTTACCTTATGAAGTATGTAGAAGTATTTATGATATTCCTATTTCATTTTC
The DNA here is from genome assembly GCF_028023285.1 of Balaenoptera ricei. Classification (NCBI taxonomy): domain Eukaryota; kingdom Metazoa; phylum Chordata; class Mammalia; order Artiodactyla; family Balaenopteridae; genus Balaenoptera; species Balaenoptera ricei. The sequence continues at coordinate 69,241,114 of NC_082655.1, forward strand.
TTCTTGGTTTTTGAAATATAATGGGATTATTGATAATAATGTTACCCCAGATTTTCACAGTCGAGTTTATTTTTCTCCCACTTCTTGAATGTATAAGTAAATGCTTTCAGATATTTGCCTTCTTGCAGATTGTTAATATAATTTTTATGAAGAAAATTATGAATAAAAATTATGAATGGTTAAAAACCATTTTAAAATTTTTAAATATTTTACATATTTATACAGACACAATACCTATTCCTCTTATTAGTGCATTGATTAAAACTTGCTGGGTGGATATTGTGAAAATGAATGATCCTTCTTGAAGGTCCTATTTCACAGATTAAGTATGCTGTAATTAAGAAAGTAGCATCTGGCAAGTGTATTTGGTGATAGAAAATGAAATAGAAAAAAAATAGTAATAATGGCAAACAGTTATGTATTGGTCCTTGATGTGCTGGTTGCTTTAATATATTAATTCATTTAGTCTTTACAAGTCTATAAGAGTGGATGCCATATTACTCTCATTTTACAAATATGGAGACAGCCTCAGAGTGGTAAAGGTGATCGTGAGATGTCACACATCTAGTAATCAGCAGAGTTGGGATTTGAACCCAGGCAGACTGGCTCCAGAGTTCAAGCTCTTAACTGCATTACATTCTTATCTTGTTATATTTTGCCAAACAGGATTACCCACTGTCTGAACACCTGTGCATTCTTTCCCCGTTGATTTAAAGTACCACTGGTACTTTAAATACTCAATTCCCTCCTACTTGGGATTTTTCTGGATTCTCTTCTGTTCCATTAATCTACTTGTCTATATTAGCCCAACACTAACCATTTTTATTACTATACATTAATTCTTTTTAGGAATAGAGTTGGAGTAGAATGAAAAAAAGAAAAGGAAAGAAAACTACTAAGGAGTGAATGGTCTATTAAATATTGGGGCATGAGAAAAGGAGAGAAGGGGAAATGGTAAGTCAGAAGTGCAATAGGATGCTGAAAAGTCATATGTGTTTTAAGGATAAGAGTGGACAATTTTAGAGTCAGTTTTAGAAGGTAAAGTAGATATACAAATTTCTCAATAAAATTTTTCTTTATATTAGTTAAAACAAATATTTATCATGAAGAGAATTTAAAAATCTTTCTTTTGTACCTCATGGGGTCACACAGTGAGCTAGATCCGCCTGTGAGAAAAAAGAGGGGGGCAGGTGCCAGGCAGAGACGGATCTTCCTGTTGGGATCCTCATTCATTTCTCTGGGTTGTTTTCCAGCATTAAGTACTTTTCCTTCCCCCACTGCTTACATTTCCTTTCAATGGGAATTGAATTCTCTATTAATGACTTAAACAGGAATAGTGTTCTGCACTTTAAATTCGGGAAATGACCACTTTCCTGTGCCAGAGAAAAATTTGTGCTTGAGAATATTATCTATATAATGTGCTTTGTACTTCCCACTTAGCCTTTTCTTTCATTGTGCTGTGTTTTTTGAGTTATCTCATATCAATGTAAATTCCTGAACAGCACAATATGAAGTATTATATTGGAGACACAATAGTCTGCTGGCATCTCTGAATAAATATTTGTATAATATTAAAAATAAGGCAATTTAGCCGACATCTTATTAAGGAAAAATTTCACAATTACGTTCATGTAAGCTCATGAACTGCCTTTCAGAAATTCGTTTTATCCCATGTTGATCACCAACTGACACCACAACACATACTTTTATCTGAAATGCCACCCAAAATTGTGGGATATTTGAAAATCTTTATTTTTTTGTTGTAATTCTGAATGTATAGAAAAGTTCATTATTTTCATCTGACTTTAAGCTCTTTTATCAATACAAACATTATTTGTGAATTATGAAGGCATAGATTTTAATTTAATTTTGCAACCTAGCCTAATACATTATCTTTGTTTAATAATTCTATTTGTGCTCTAAAGGGTTGATAGCATCTAGAAGAGCTAAGACAACTTCAAGAATATTAGTCTTCTTTTCTATACCTGACTCTTCTGTAGGTGTTTTCAGATTGCCTGACAGCTTACTTCATCAGCCTGTGTGATTCTTCTCCACACCCAGATCAAGTAGCAGCTCATTGAAATCAAAGCCGTGGTCCAGCCATGCTTCACATACATTGTTCAATTTTTATGAATACCTTGTGTTCTAAGTCCTCTCAAGGATTATGGAGATCGGCTCCAGCCTTTATTAACATCTTATAGTTTGATCTTGAATTGATTTCTTTCTACCTCCCATTTGATAATTTTTAAATTTCCGGAATGTTTAGAAAACATGAATAGAGAGATTGACATGAACCACATTTGAGGGCCAGCCTGGAATCCTGAGTAGAAAAGATCCAGTACAATTTGACAATATGGAATATATATGTATATATTAGATTTTCCCCCTACAAGTTCCTTATTTGTTTTAAAATCAACAAATTCTTCCAAAGTTAGAGTTAGTTGGATAGACTCACTATTAATAGAGGAGCAGAGAGGGGGGAAGGAGGGGCCTTACCCTTTACTTCTGTTCTCTCGTATTAATTAAAACCAGAGTAGAAGGATGATACAAATGAAATTATTCACAAAACAGAAATAGACTCACAGACATAGAAAATAAACTTATGATTACCAAACGGGAAAGGGGCAGAAGGGATAAATTAGGAGTTTGGGATTAACAGATACACACTACTATGTATAAATTAGATAAACAACAAGGACCTACTGCATACCAGAGGAGACAATATTCAGTATCTTATAATAACATAATGGAAAAGAATCTGAAATATATACATAATATATATGTATGAATAACTGCGTCACTTTGCTGTACACCTGAAACATTGTAAATCAACTATAATTCAATTTAAAAAAATGAAAATAAAAACATGGTAGAAGTAAGAGAACTGTGGCGGTACTTGTAGCACTCGTAGCAGAAATTCCAACTAACATTTTTTTTTCTTTAACATCTTAATTGGAGTAAAACTGCTTTACAATGGTGTGTTAGTTTCTGCTATATAACAAAGTGACTCAGCTATACATATACATATGTCCCAATATACCCTACCTCTTGTGTCTCCCTCCCACCCTCCTTATCACACCGCTCTAGGTGGTCACAAAGCACCAAGCTGATCTCCCTGTGCTATGCGGCTGCTTCCCACTAGCTATCTATTTTACGTTTGGTAGCGTATATGTTCATGCCACTCTCACTTCATCCCAGCTTACCCTTCTCCCTCCCCGTGTCCTCAAGTCCATTCTCTATATCTTCATCTTTATTCCTGCCTTGCCCCTAGATTCTTCAGAACCATTATGTTGCTGTTGTTTACATTCCATATATATGTGTTAGCATACGGTATTTGTTTTTCTCTTTTTGACTTACCTCACTCTGTATGACAGTCTCTAGGTCCATCCACCTCACTACAAATAACTCAATTTCATTTCTTTTTATGGCTGAGTAATATTCCATTGTGTATATGTGCCACATCTTCTTTATCCATTCATCTGTCGAAGGACACTTAGGTTGCTTCCATGCCCTGGCTATTGTAAACAGTGCTGCAATGAACATTGTGGTACATGACTCTTTTTGAATTACAGTTTTCTCAGGGTATATACCCAGTAGTGGGATTGCTGGGTCATATGGTAGTTCTATTTTTAGTTTTTTTAGTAAACTCCATACTGTTCTCCATAGTGGCTGCACCAATTTATATTCCCACCAACAGTGCAAGAGGGTTCCCTTTTCTCCACACCCTCTCCAGCATTGACTGTAGATTTTTGGATGATGGCCATTCTGACCAGTGTGAGGTGCTACCTCATTGTAGTTTTGATTTGCATTTCTCTAATGATTAGTGATGCTCAGCATCCTTTCATGTGTTTGTTGGCTATCTGTATATCTTCTTTGGAGAAATGTCTATTTAGGTCTTCTGCCCATTTTTGCATTGGTTTGTTTGTTTTTTGATATTGAGCTGCATGAACTGCGTGTATATTTTGGAGATTAATCCTTTGTTAGTTGCTTCATTTGCAAATATTTTCTCCCATTCTGAGAGCTGTCTTTTCGTCTTTTTTAGGGTTTCCTTTGCCGTGCAAAAGCTTTTAAGTTTCATTAGGTCCCATTTGTTTATTTTTGCTTTTATTTCCCTTTCTCTAGGAGATGGGTCAAAAAGGATCTCGCTGTATTTATGTCATAGAGTGTTCTTCCTATGTTTTCCTCTAAGAGTTTTATAGTGTCTGGCCTTACATTTAGGTTTTTAATCCATTTTGAGTTTATTTTTGTGTATGGTGTTAGGGAGTGTTCTAATTTCATTCTTTTACATGTAGCTGTCCAGTTTTCCCAGCACCACTTGTTGAAGAGGCTGTCTTTTCTCCATTGTACATTCTTGCATCCTTTATCAAAGATAAGCATATGCGTGTGGGTTTATCTCTGGGCTTTCTATCCTGTTCCATTGATCCATTGGTATTGTTTCTGTGCCAGTACCATACTGTCTTGATTACTGTAGCTTTGTTGTATAGTGTGAAGTCAGGGAGCGTGATCCCTCCAGCTCCGTTTTCCTTTCTCAAGATTGCTTTGGCTATTCGGGGTCTTTTGTGCTTCCATACGAATTGTGAAATTTTTTGTTCTAGTTCTGTGAAAAATGCCATTGGTACTTTGATAGGGACTGCATTGAATCTGTAGATTGCTTTGGATAGAATAGTCATTTCCACAATGCTGATTCTTCCAATCCAAGAACATGGTATATCCCTCCATCTGTTTGTATCATCTTTAATTTCTTTCATCAGTGTCTTATAGTTTTCTACATACAGGTCGTTTGTCTCCTTAGGTAGGTTTATTCCTAGGTATTTCATTCTTTTTGTTGCAGTGGTAAATGGGAGTGTTTCCTTAATTTCTTTCAGATTTTTCATCATTAGTGTATAGGAACGCAAGAGATTTCTGTGCATTAATTTTGTATCCTGCTACTTTACCAAATTCATTGATTAGCTCTAGTAGTTTTCTGGTAGCATCTTTAGGATTCTCTATGTACAGTATCATGTCATCTGCAAACAGTGACAGTTTTACTTCTTTTTTTCCAATTTGGATTCCTTTTATTTCTTTTTCTTCTCTGATTGCTGTGGCTAAAACTTCCAAAACTATGTTGAATAATAGTGGTGAGAGTGGACAACCTTGTCTTGTTCCTGATCGTAGTGGAAATGGTTTCAGTTTTTCACCATAGAGAACGCTGTTGGCTGTGGGTTTGTCATATATGGCCTTTATTATGTTGAGGTAAGTTCCCTCTATATCTACTTTCTGGAGGGTTTTTATCATAAATGAGTGTTGAATTTTGTCGAAAGTTTTTTCGGCATCTATTGAGATGATCATATGGTTTTTATCCTTCAATTTGTTAATATGATGTATCACATTGATTCATTTGCATATATTGAAGAATTCTTGCATTTCTGGGATAAACCCCACTTGATCATGGTGCATGATCCTTTTAATGTGCTGTTGGATTCTGTTTGCTAGTATTTTGTTGAGGATTTTTGCATCTATGTTCATCAGTGATATTGGCCTGTAGTTTTCTTTCTTTGTGACATCTTTGTCTGGTTTTGGTATCAGGGTGATGGTGGCTTCATTGAATGAGTTTGGGAGTGTCCCTCCCTCTGCTCTATTTTGGAAGAGTTTGAGAAGGATAGGTGTTAACTCTTCTCTAAATGTTTGCTAAAATTCGCCTGTGAACCCTTCTGGTCCTGGGCTTTTGTTTGTTGGAAGATTTTTAATCCCAGTTTCAATTTCAGTGCTTGTGATTGGTCGGTTTATATTTTCTATTTCTTCCTGGTTCAATCTCATAAGGTTGTGCTTTTCTAAGAATTTCTCTATTTCTTCCAGGTTGTCCATTTTATTTGCATAGAATTGCTCGTAGTAATCTCTCATGATCCTTTGTACTTCTGCAGTGTCGGTTGTTACTTCTCCTTTTTCATGTCTAATTCTGTTGATTTTAGTCTTTTCCCTTTTTTTCTTGATGAGTCTGGCCAATGGTTTATGATTTTTGTTAATCTTTTCAAAGAACCAGCTTTTAGTTTCATTGATCTTTGCTATTGTTTCCTTCATTTCTTTTTCATTTACTTTTGAATTGATTTTTATGATTTTTTTCCTTCTGCTAACTTTGGGGGTTTTTTGTTTTCCTTTCTCTAATTGCTTTAGGTATAAGGTTAAGTTAGTTATTTGAGATTTTTCTTGTTTCTTGAGGCAGGATTGTATTGCTATATACTTCCCTCTTAGAACTGCTTTTGCTGCATCCCATAGGTTTTGGGTCATCGTGTTTTCATTGTCATTTGTTCCTAGGTATTTTTTGATTTCCTCTTTGATTTCTTCAGTGATCTCTTGGTTATTAAGTAGTGTATTGTTTAGCCTCCATGGGTTTGTATTTTGTACATTTTTTTTCCTGTAATTGATATCTAGTCTCATAGCATTGTGGTCAGAAAAGATACTTGACATGATTTTAATTTTCTTAAATTTGCCAAGGCTTGATTTGTGACCCCAGGTATGAGGTATCCTGGAGAATGTTCCATGAGCACTTGAGAAGAAAATGTATTCTGTTCTTTTTGGATGGAATGTCCTATTAATATCAATTAAGTCCATCTTGTTTAATGTGTAATTTAAAGCTTGTGTTTCCTTATTTATTTTCATTTTGGATGATCTGCCCATTGGTGAAAGTGGGGTGTTAACGTCCCCTACTATGATTGTGTTACTGTTGATTTCCCCTTTTATGGCTGTTAGCATTTGCCTTATGAATTGAGGTGCTCCTCTGTTGGGTGCATATTTACAATTGTTACATCTTCTTCTTGTATTGATCCCTTGATCATTATGTAGTGTCCTTCTTTGTCTCCTATAATAGTGTTTATTTTAAAGTCTATTTTGTCGTTATGAGAACTGCTACTCCAGCTTTCTTTTGATTTCCATTTGCATGGAATATCTTTTTCCATCCACTCACTTTCAGTCTGTATGTGTCCCTAGGTCTGAAGTGGGTCTCTTGTAGACAGCATATATATGGGTTTTGTTTTTGTATCCATTCAGCCAGTCTATGTCTTTTGGTTGGAGCATTTAATCCATTCACATATAAGGTAATTATCAATATGTATGTTCCTATTACCGTTTTCTTAATTGTTTCGGGTTTGTTATTGTCTTTTCCTTCTCTTGGGTTTCCTGCCTAGAGAAGTTCCTTTAGCATTTGTTGTAAAGCTGGTTTGGTGGTGCTGAATTCTCTTAGCTTTTGCTTGTCTGTAAAGTTTTTAATTTCTCTGTTGAATCTGAATGAGATCCTTACTGGGTAGAGTAATATTGGTTGTAGGTTTTTCCCTTTCATCACTTTAAATATGTCCTGCCACTCCCTTCTGGCTTGCAGAGTTTCTGCTGAAAGATCAGCTGTTAACCTATGGGTAACATAACCTTGTATGTTATTTGTTACTTTTCCCTTGCTGCTTTTAATATTTTTTCTTTGCATTTAATTTTTGATAGTTTGATTAATATTTGTCTTGGCATGTTTCTCCTTGGATTTATCCTGTATGGGACTCTCTGTGCTTCCTGGACTTGACTGACTATTTCCTAGTTTTCAACTATAATCTCTTCCATATTTTCTCAGCCCCTTTCTTTTTCTCTTCTTCTTCTGGGACCCCTATAATTCGAATGTTGGTGCATTTAATGTTGTCCCAGATGTCTCTGAGACTGTCCTCAATTCTTTTCATTCTTTTTCTTTATTCTGCTCTGCAGTAGTTATTTCCACTATTTTATCTTCCAGGTCACTTATCCGTTCGTCTGCCTCAGTTATTTATTCTGCTCTTGATTCCTTCCAGAGAATTTTTAATTTCATTTATTGTGTTGTTCATCACTGTTTGTTTGCTCTTTAGTTCTTCTAGGTCCTTGTTAAACGTTTCTTGTATTTTCTCCATTCTATTTCCAAGATTATGGATCCTCTTTACTATCATTACCCTGAATCTTTTTCAGGTATACTCCCTTTTTCCTCTTCATTTGTTTGGTCTGGTGGGTTTTTACTTTGCTCCTTCATCTGCTGCGTATTTCTGTGTCTTCTCATTTTGCTTAACTTACTGTGTTTGGGGTCTCCTTTTCGTAGGCTGCAGGTTCATACTTACCATTGTTTTTGGTGTCTGTCCCCAGTGCGTAAGGTTGGTTCAGTGGGTTGTGTAGGCTCCCTTGTGGAGGGGACTGGTTCCTGTGTTCTGGTGGATGAGGCTGGATCTTCTCTTTCTGGTGGGCAGCACCGAGTCCGGTGGTGTGTTTTGGGGTGTCTGTGAACTTATTTTGATTTTAGTCAGCGTCTCTGCTAATGGGTGGGGTTATGTTCCTGTCTTGCTAGTTGTTTGGCATGGGGTGTCCAGCACTGGAGCTTGCTGGTCGTTGAGTGGAGCTGGGTCCTAGCATTGAGATGGAGATCTCTAGTAGAGCTCTCACCAACTGATATTATGTGGGGCCAGGATGTCTCTGGTGGTCCAATGTCCTGAGCTTTCCCACCTCCAAGGCTCAGGCCTGACACCCAGCCGGAGCACCAAGACTCTGTCAGCCACATGGCAGGGCCGCCAGCCGGGATATCCCACCGGGCCATCCGCTTCTTGTTCAGCACCTCCCTGCACAACTGGTACCCAGGGCCCAACTCTAGCGAGCCCCTGATACCAATGATCCATCAATAGTTTCTTGGTTTCAGAGGACTTGAATCATCCTAGGTCTTCAAGGTGGCCTTTTGAAGATGTAAATGAAATTATTCCAAGGCTGAATGTGGATAACTAATACTGTTTAGGGCAATTATCTGCAGAGCTTGGAGCTTGGAAGTGCAAATCACATGTAAAGGATAAACTGAATGGTAAACTGAAACCTAATCTGAATGAGGCCCAATGTTTGGGGGTGTCTGGAAGTCCTAAGCACCTCAGCAAGTAGACTTCAGGCAGCAGTGAAGTATTCATGGAGATGGGAGTATGTGGTGCATTGTCACTGGTCCAAAAGTGGCCCCAAGGGATGCTGCTTGGAGTGGAGTGAGATGAGTGGGTGTGAAGGAGGGAGGGCGGGATCTCATGAGGAATAACTCTTGTTGTCGTGGCCTCTCCTTAATGCGGTAGGCTTTAATATCAGGCCCCAGACCTGAAAATGAACTGGGATGAAAGATCAGAAATGAGGTAGAACCTAACTTTATAGTCTGGATGTACACCATTGGGGCAGATTATCAGCCTGAAGCTCAGTGGGGAAATTCGTGTCCCAGCTCATTCCAGGACACTCGATTTGGGACAGAAAAACTAATTCCAGACCCTGCCTCCCAGGGTGGGCAGCGATCCCCTTTCCCTTCCAGCTTGGTCAGGACTGTTTCAGGGGCCCTGGGGAGGCAGAGGACATAAGAGCTTAAAGGACCAGCAAACCACAAATGAGCTGCTTCCTCCATGTCAACTATAAAATTGTACATTCCGATCAGAGAATAATGGTGGGTACTGCATTTCAAAATTTCACATTCAGCCATATATCCTGAAATCTATAGGGAGTGGACATCTCATTGGGAAACTAGTGCATATGTCCTGAAGTATGTCTACAATTTTACCTCTTGTCACTAGACAAAAAGGAATAATATCCTCATAGGATGAGATAATCATTGTATATCTACACTGTGCCAGGCTCTGTCCTAGGTACTAAATAGATAATGATAACAAGGCCAATTCCCTCTCCTCAAGGAGCATGCATTCCAGGGACCAGACATGCAAAAATAAACTACCAAATACACAACTCATTTTCAGGTGGTGGTGATTACTCTGAAGAAAACTAAAACAGACTAACAGGAAGAGTGGAACTGAGAGCCAGGAAAGAATTCTCTGGAGAGGTATCATTTGAGGAGAGACAGTAAGGAGCTGAAAAGGGGAGGCATGGAAATATCTGGGAAGGAAGAGTAGGCAAAGGGAACAGCAGATGTAGGTGAAGCTGGGGTATGTGGACCCAAAGGAAGGGCAGAGTGGGTGAAGTGGACCACGAAGGATGTGGGGGGTCACCGTGACAACTTGGCATTTTATTTTCAGTGTGATGTGAAGCCCTATACAAATTACCTCAGTGAATGTTTCCATAATCCTGTAGAGTTGGGTATAATCTTGGCTCCATTTCAGCAATGGAGAAACTGAGTCCCAAATGTTAAGTAACTTCTCCGAGGTCAAACAGCCAGGAAATAAAGGAGCCTGGATTCAGTCCCTGCTTCACTCAGCACTAGGTCTCCAACCGCTCACTGGATTGCTAGACCCACACTTCCCCACAGGTAAGTTACAACCATCAGGTCAGGAGATCTCAGGTGGAGGCTGAAATAAAACCAAATTATACTCAGTTTCTAAATTTGATTTCCAAAGTTCCTATGCCTGCCTTGGAAAGGATGTCACTGTTTTCATATATTTTAGCAGAGAAATTGAATAAGTCTCTTCTGTTCAAAGCTACTTGACTTTGATTGTACTGGATTTTTCCCTAACTGAATAAAAATCACAGCATTTGAGCAACCTTATATTTCTGTAACAATATTGCTTATGGGAGAAAATTCTCCGGAAATCCTTTCCTCTTATCCTAATCACAGCATGTAAGTTAAGAAGACCACAATAAAGAACACAGTACAATGAGTACCTACTTTCAGTTAACAAGTTACAGCTGTTCCAAGGGGCATGCTACAGTCTTCCTGGTGACATACTACTCACTGGTTTCACCTAGGAAAAGTGTCCCATCTGAATTATCTTTTGCCCTCTGAGGAATTTAGATACTTAAAGGGTCACCTTGCTTTAATCAAAAATTACTGTATTAAGAAACTACTACTTAGAGGAGTATAGCAGCTTATAAGGGTTTAGGATATAGTTAGGAGACATCCCAGTCCCCCTGAAAGAGTCTTCAGAAATCTTTTAACACTAATGTACTAATGAATTAAAAGTGGCATAAAAATCTCCTTTGAAGCTGACTGATGCAGTTGATAATGATAATAATTAAACATCACTCTCCAGAGAGCTAACTGTTCTTGGTACAACGTGAAAATGTGAGTTCCTTAACTAGCATATTTTCCCTAAACTATCAGAGACCCAAAATTCCTAATTCAAAACTGTCAGATAACTATATTTAACCAGTTATCAAACTATAACATTTACCACTTTCTCAAACTAATGGTTCAACACACTGTTTTCCACCATGAAATCAGCATTATGATTTTAAACGGATTAGTGACATTTTCCAAATCCCTTAAAATTAGTAAGTACCATACACACTTTGCAGTACATTTTTAGGAAATGCTGCTCCAGGAAAAATCCATTAAAAAATAAATAGAATGGATATGGATGATATAAAGATCTGTCTAAGAATACTGTCTGAATTTCCTGGCTTCACACATTATGAACATGTTACCAATAAGCACACCTATTACCAATAAGTTTATGTATTATAAAAAGTATTTTGAATGCTTCTACTAGGACAAAGAGCCATTGACTCAGTCATATTAAGAAAATTAGCGTCTTCTCCATGCATCTTAAGTGAATATTTTAAAAGCTTAGCACAGAACTTCTGTGTTTCAGTTGGGATATAGAAAGTTGCAAGAGACCATTGCTTCCACCCTAACAAGGAGAACAAGTTAGATAAGCTATAAAATCATAACTTTTTAGAGAACTGATGATGCAAAAAAAATTGAAGTGAAATGAATTCCGGATAGTGAGAAATTTCATAAGTGAGAAAAGACCCCTACTGGAGGAGCATTAGAAGGAATAGGAATCTGCTATAGATCAGTGTACAGAGAAATTAGCTAAACTGTTAAAGAATTGCATCTGAAATAGAATCCCAAGAAGTCCCAGCCACCAGCCAAGTTCACATTCACCAGACAATTCTTTCCCAGAAGCCTTCACCAAGTGTTGAAATGTGTGGAAGGCTAGTATGTGGAAGACTAGTGTGCTGAATGTTGAAGGCCAGAGCAAGAACTCTGAGAAAGATCCCCAGTGGGGCACACAGGGTTTTCCCTTGTGCAAGGCAGGGACCCAATGAAAGCTGAGGACTGGAGAGAAGAACTGAGCAGAATCACTCCATGGCCCTGATGCACACTACAGCAGCTCTCTGAACGCTGGGCTCAGGACAGCAAGATGCAAAAAGAACTCCTGGGATGCAGAAAGTCAGGTATGGCACTGTGGCACTAAGAAAACTCCCCAGGACCACAAGATATTGTTTGGAGAGCAGGCAAATAGGCTATAAAATGTAAAGAGATCTCTGATCCTCATCAGTGCTCCAATCCCAAGCTCTGCAGGAGAGTACGTCTTGCTTCTATATTCAGAACATTTGAAGCTAGTAGTGAACAAACAAGTGGAAGGTAAAACTTTAAAAAACACCATTAACAAAAAGCTTAAAATAATAATGTCATTTACAATAGCATCAAATAATCAGAAAATCAGTTATAATCTAAGGAAAGAAGTGAAAAATCACTACATTGAAAAGTATAAAACACTGCTGAGAGCTATAGAGATCTAAAAAAAATGAAGATATACTATGTTCATGGATTGGAAGTTTCAACACTTGTAAGATATCAGTTCTCCTAAAATTGATCATAGATTTATCACAAACTCAGTCAAAATATCAGTAGATTCTTTTGAAGAAACTGACAAGCTGTTTCTGAATTTTTATATGGAAATGCAAAAGACTTAGAATGGCCAAAACGATCTTGAAAAAAAAAAAAAACAGTTAAAAAACTTATCTTCCCTGATTTCAAGATTTACTCTAAAGCTAGAGTAATCAAGATAAGGCATCATGGGCATAGGATAGACAAATAAATCTTTGGAACAGAATAGAGAGTAGAGATATAACCTCAAACATAAAGTTTAACTGATTTTTCACTAATACGCTAATTGGAGTCAGTGGAGAAAGAAATGTCATTTAATGTTTCAGAAGAACTGTATATCCATCTGGAAAAAATAAAACAAACCTTAATTCCTTCATTCTTTACGTAAAAATTATTCATAGTTTTATCACAGACCTAAATCTATAAGAAATACACAACTTGCAGAAGAAAATAGAAAATACATGATCATCTTGGGATTAGCAAACATTTTAGGACAAAAAAAGTACTAATTATTAAAAAAATGTAAAATAGAATTTATCATGATTAAAAACTTTTGTACCCATCAAAACACAATTAATTAAGGAAATTAATAGTCAAGCTACAGACTGGGGAATTCTGTAATACATATATCTGACAAGGGACCCTTACGTAGAATATATAAAGAATACCTACAAATCAATAATAAAAAAGAAACACTACCCAATTTTTTTTAATGGGTAAAAATGTGAACACAAAAAAGATATGAGGGGACTTCCCTGGTGGTCCAGTAGTTAAGAATCTGCCTTCCAATACAGGGGACATGGGTTCAATCCCTGGTCAGGGAACTAAGATCCCACATGTCACAGGGCAATTAAGCCGGCACACTCTAGAGCCCGTGCGCCACAACTAGAGAGCCCGTGCACCACAACTAGAGAGCCCATGCACCGTAACTGCTGAGCCCACGCACTCTGGAGACTGTGCACCACAACTAGAGAGAAGCCCATGCACCGCAACGAAGAGCCCACGTGCCGCAACTAAGACCCGATGCAGCCAAATAAATAAATAAATATTTTTTTTAAAAAGATACGGAAATGTCAATAGGCACATGAAAAGGTATTTCAGATCATTAACTATTGGGAAAATGAAACTTAAAATGAGAATAAGATACCACTAACTAAACACCATGACCTAAAAGTATAAAGACTGAGAATCCCAAGGGTTGGCAAGGATGTGAAGCTAGAACTCTCATGCCTTCCTCATGAGAATGCAAACTAGTAAGCACAGCCACTCTGAAAAAGTTTCTTATAAAGTTAATCATACATATTCCAGATGACCCAACAATCCAACTACATGGAATTTAACCCCTCAAAATGGAAACATATGTCAACCCAACGATTCATGTCCAAACATTCATGGCAGCTTTATTCATAATAGATAAAAACTGGAAACAACATAAATGTATATCAAGTAGTTAATAGATAAACAAATTATGTTCTCACTATGTACTATAAACACAAGTGAGCACAACAATTTTTTTCATAAATATTATCCATTAAGATGTATCTTAAGTTATAATTGATGAAGTAAATATTTGCCTATCACCTAACAAAACAACTCTAGTTTTTCACTCATGTTGACAATTTGAAAGTTTTCGATGTAGTTTTCTAAAAAAAAATAGGTTCAACATGGTGTGGTATCTTGGATAATGAAGCACAGTAAAAATAAACTAATTTTGTCTATCTGTTATGTAAACATAACTATTTTCAAGTTGCAGTATTACTTAAGTACATATATCTAGTTTTATTTAGGACTACAAATGATACTCTAAAAATAATTTAAAGTGTCAATCATCAATTACCTTCAAACCAGGAATTTATATCATATTCTGTTTGTGATATATATCAGTGAAAATAAAAAATTAAATTCAATAATCAAAAGGGCTTTTAAGAAAATGTTATGCATTATACTAATCATAAAAAAATTTAACCATGAAAAGCCATGTAAATTCTATTCTGTGGCTTTACAATAACTCTAAAATTTATACTTTCATTATCCATAAAACATTTATTATGTAACATTGTGTATAGAGCACAGTGGATGTAAACAGTGCACCAGAATTAGTCTAAAAGGAAACAAAAGGTGTGAAGAGAAAACTGTGGAGGGGAGAGAATGGGAGAAAAAAGGAAAGAAAATGAAAAAAGGATAAAAGGAAAGAGAAATCTTCCCCCTCAAAACATTTAAAATTTAAGTTTAGGGGAGAATTATACATATATCAAGTTATGTTAAAACTTTACAGAACTTTTTAGCGTAAAATGTCTTCTAGGCTCTAACCCCCATCTCCTCTCCAGGCATAGTTCTTACTTTTAAAATCCCCCTGGATGGTACACTGACTGGCACATAGCTCAAGATCACAAAGATGTGTTAAATCATTACCTGGACCTCATGGTGAAGTAGTTCTCCTAAATGTTTAGTCAGCAAAGCTATTTATTGAGAAAATTCTAAAAGACTAGGATGAAATCTGTTTCTGATTCTCCTAAAGAATCTAGCCCAGGACCTTACACAAAATAGATGCTTAACAAAAGCATAGTAAATCCATCTGGCGTAACTATTTCTTTTCTCCATTGTTCTTCTCTGAATTCAAATTTTCCAACAATTGCTTAATATATGATTATGTGAAAGTAATTCATAATCATCTTTATTAACTTCTTCAATCACAGGAAGCTATTTCATTCAAGTTTTTAAAAAACCAATTAGCTGACATCAAAACGCTGTAAAGTGAAAGAATCTCCTCTCTTCTCCACCACAAAACTTACAATAATACGTTCAGTAACAACATTAAGACAACTCCAACAACTGGATTTTTGTTATAGTGTCTATGCCAATAAGATGATTCCTGGGCTGGGCCTTTCTCCTGTCGCGAGTCAGCGGTGGTCTCAGCCAGCCCACCCAGTGATGACCAGCACAACACATTTCTGAGACAGTAAGAGCATCTGTGGCCTTGGAACAGAAGAAAACATGGAGGTCTGGCTTGCATTAGATGTATGCTTTAACCAATAGAATCATCCAGGACCGGATGACAGCAGATAAGCAATAATCAGTTTAAAGTTATATATAATTATTATGCATCATTTCTACAGAACTTAATCAACCTTTTTAATATTATCTCTCAGCCATTTATCCTCCTCAAGTCATCCTGTGACTCCAATCACTTCTTCCTTTAGTCACCAGTGCTATTAATGATGAGAACTTCATCTACCTATCCGTATAAACTCAATCCATCCTTCAGGGCCTAGATCAAAGCCCTCTTTGTCCATGAAGATTTCCTCTAATCCTTTGACCTATATTTTCTCTTAATTAAATGGCCGATTGAATTTACTGGATAAAATGTTTATTGGACATTTAATCTTATATTTGGGTATCTCCATGGTGATTAGCACTGTATAAAATGCTCAATAAATAGCTAGTGAACTGAAGTAATATTCTAAAATTTCAAAAAGTAGTTGTAAGATATAGTATTCTTTCCAAGAAACAAGAATTATAATTACAAATTAGACATCTCATCTCAATCATCTTATTCCAAATGGATGCTATTATCTGGAGAAGGGACACAGTCTAATAAAATATGCTACATGGTCAGAAAATATAGCCAAAGAGGGGCATTAATTTGAGAAACTATCTGTTTTTAAAAGAACAGAATTTTTAGATGATCAAACATCCATTTATAAATACTTACAAATCTAGAACCATTGTTAATAATTGTTTTCACATCATTAAGAAAAATTAAAACACTGCGAAATCTGTTTACAAACATAAGCGAAGGATAGGTTCAAGCGGTTCAAGTTCTGAAATAAATAGTTCACAACTTTCAAATATTATTTTTAAAGTAAACTGCAATTTTTTTCATAAGCTCAGAATTTCCAATTGAAATGTGTTCAACTACAGTTTTTCCTTCAGAATAACTAATTACATTGCCCCTGTTTTTCTAAGGCACCAGTTATGAGCCCCTAAACCCTCTGAAAGAACTCACTTTGGTTCCTCTAACAAGAAGACAGTTCCTATTATAATCAGATGAATAACCCTAACTAATGGAATTCGAATCGTTACTAAAGAGGCTACAGAAAATAACCTTTGACTACTTCTAAATCAAGGTGCTAACATTCAGATCCTATGGTTGTGATGCCATTAACAATGATTTTTCTTGGAAAACACTGCCCTGTTTTTAAGAACGCCTAAACCATTATATGCTGTATTAGAACATTAAAAAAGAAATCTGTCTTAAAAATTGCTTATCATTAACACTCAGTCTCAAATGTTTTTTTTAAGACTCAATAATATCTGATCTAATCAGAGTTTAAGCAGTGTTCCATAAAATTCTGAAACACTCTATTTCTCCAAGTTCTTAAATGTTTCTCAGCCTACACGCTTGCTGAATGAATAAACACTAAGGAAATGTTAATCATACTTCTCAGCTGAGACTAATTAATACATGAGCACAAAAATTTGGAATTTGTCCATGAAAACAGAGCAAAACCAGGATGTTAAGTTGGTTGGGGAGGGTTATATCTTAACACCTGTGTCTATGACATTGCGATACCTTCATCCTTACTGAACCACAGAAATGGCAAAGAAACTGAGCAGATGTCCTTGATTTAACCTTCAGACCTATGTGACATTCCTGCACACATAGCTTAGCTTTGGCCTCGTGGAAGACCAGTCTATACCAGTTCTGGAGAAAGTAAGACAAAGAGTTAGTGTAGGTCAATATGGGCCCTGTCTATGGAAAAACCAGTCTCTCATCAAAAGAATCTACATGTTCCCTTATCAAAGAGCTTGATGCATTGCTTGTACTATCTTTTCAATACTTCTATCCTTGACTAGGGCTTTCCTGAAGTAAGGATAAAAAGCAGTATAATTTGTAACAGGGGCTTGCTATGTTTAAAAGTTGAGAAAGATTCATGTTAAAAATTCCAGATTTTTAGATTACCTCTTAAAAAATCAGATGTTCTGGCTATACTGAGGGCCACATACCTGCCTGGCAGCAACTGGCCAGAGGTGAGTGGTGGTGCCCCTCAGTGTGCCCCAGTCCCCACCATTCCCTAATGTTTACCCCCGAGCAGCTTTGCTCATTTTTGTTCCCTGCCTCACCTCGTAAGTGTTTTATTTGAACTCCTTGGTATGAAGGTTAAGCATATGAACTTAAGTCAGACTACCTGGGCTTAAATTATACCACGTATTGGTTTTATGAGCTTGGTCATATCATGTCCCTTCTTCTTTCTGCTCTTGTTTTCTCCTTGTAAACTTATAATAATTACAACTACTTTGCAGAGTTGTTGGGGAAATTGAATATAATTCCAATATGAAGCACATAGCCCAGTGCACTTATTAAGGAAAACACAACACACAAATAGGGCTAGATCCAACTCCCACTATTGCATTGCATTGGGCGTACAGAGCTGTAACCTCCAGAAGGCTTCCAAGCTTAGGCCAAGGCAGCGGACCTACAGCCCGTCCAGCATGATCTAGGTAGGCTGCCGGGGACCTTGAGTGAGGGGTACTCACCGCTGAAACTCAGTGACACCGTATCAGTCACACCATCATTCTCATCTTAAGGTCAAAGCTAGTTCATATCCCTGGTTACACATTACAACCATCTGGGGAACATTTAAAAAACAAAAGAAAAAATTGCCCAGGCCTTACCCCAAGCCAAGTAAATCAGATCTATTGCGGGTGGATCTGGATATATTGGAAAAGCTTTCCAGGTGATTCTAACGTACAGACAGGCTTTAGAACCACTGATACACAGCACAGGCAGCACCAGCCCTATCCAGCAACTCTAAGGCGCTCACAAATTCAGTGCAGAGGTTCACATTTTTACAGATGAGCGACTCAGGAAGCTTTAAAACCCAGAAATTATTGCTTCATCTGGCAGAAAGTATTCATTTTGTAAACATGTCTGCATTTTGGATATGTGAGTTACATATTTAGAAAACTATGGAGACAATTTTTATGGAATGTGGTATTTCTTAAAGTGTGTCCCTACGTAGGTTATTTAAAATGTCTATTTAGGACATTTCCACAGCCTTAGGGATAATAATTTTGAATCTTCAGAAGGTGATTGAATTTAGCAATACCACATTAAGTAATTTAAAAAAGGGCAGATAAGCTATTTTTACTTAATACTAAAACCACTTTAAATTGCTATGGTAAAGTCATAAGTTTGCTACTTAAAAATGGCAAAATCGTCAATAGATTTGCATGAAATATAGAGCAACATTATTAAGATATTGCTAATAATGTGTAAGCTCTGTGCTAATTTGGTTAAACGTTCAAATACTTATAAAACTACAGGAATGTATCCAGAAGGCAAAGTAATAAAAACACTAGTCATTCAAGTAATTTTACGTTAAGAAAATAAAAAAAAAATTTTAGTAGTCTAATGTTTAACCAGATCTGGAAATTTTTAATTCTTAGAATATTCGATATTTAAAAGTTCTAAAAAGACATCTAAAAACCATTCTTAAACAAAATTTAGTAGAGAGATAACTATTTAATTTGGAGGAAAAATATTTTAAGGTCCTCTAATATTCTTTCTAGTCACTAAATTAAAATGCCACTTACATTGAAATATAAATTTCGACTCCACTTATTTTAGCATGAATCTTTTTTACGAAATATTAGCTTTCTTTTCTTTTTTTCCATATGTATATCTCATTTATTAATTTTGCTCCCCTTTCTCCAAACCACAGGTCACAAATCCAGATATCTAGGGGGCAGGCAGATCACATGAAGTAGCAGCCAGCAGCCAGGTTCCCAGGCAGAGGTCACAACACGGTAGCCTGGAAATCTGGTCCACACCCAACTGATTTGCTGACTCCATGTTTTAAAAATTTGGAAAACTCAGATAAAAATCCAGAATTCCAGCTTATTCTGGAAAAGCAGGCGTTCTGGGAACACGGGGGCCACACCCCCTCTTAGCAACATTGTCTGGAGCTGTGTATCTCTGCCCCCTTGAACGGGACACAGGCTCTCTCCGATTTGCCAGTTACCGCCACCTACTTGTCACGTATACAATCTCTGCTAGCTTCTGGAAGCTTCTGAGATTCCAACTTTTCCCAAAAGGATAAGCTAATCAGGGAAGAGACCCCCTTCCTTAGGCCCCAGACTCCACATCGAGGCTGGGGGCCGGGAAGATTAAAGGTGAATGGTGGGCAACCACCCTGGGAACACGGAAGCCAGGAAACACGTCCTGTCTCTCTTCGGGGGCAGTCGGGAGACGGTGTGATGGAGACAAGAGTCATGGGCTCCTCCACTATCCACGGCGGGACCTCGGTGGGTCGCTCGCTCTCTGCATGCTGGGGCTCCCAACCCCTCTCGCCAAGGACAGTGGCAAGGACACAGTAGAGTGAGGAGTCCTTGGCGCCAGGCAGAGGATCAGGGCTCGAGGGTCGTAGGGAGAGTAGGGGAGAGAACACGGGCTTCGGGTAGAGAAATCTGGCTTCACATCCCAGCTGCACTCCATCATCACCGCGAGCTTCAGTTTCTTCATCAGCATAACTGAAATAATGCCATAGGGGGCAGATGATAATGCCAGAGGGACACCGGCCGCAGCCTGCCTTCACTCTCATCCACTTCCCACCATCATCAATCCTACTGCGCTAAATTTAGTCCTGGTTGCACAGCAGGGGGAGGGGGGAAAAGGAGGAGAGCTGAGAGGGAGGAGGAGGTCGGAGACAGATGCTAGGCAGTTGTGGGCTCTGCAGCATCTTGGAAATTAAAAGAATGGGAAGAGAGATGATCCAGAACTGTATGACTAGAAGGTCGAAGTGCTCAGATCTTTTCTGTGGTATCAGGGCGAGGCTTCCGTTATGTAAAGAGGCAAAAAGTGAAAGGGAAGGGTGGAGGTGGTCTTTCAAACTGAAAAAGCACCTTCGAGTGGCTGCTTTGCCTTATGGGTATGGCAGAGACACTGTGTGCACATGCATGTGAGTTCACATGTGTACACACACATACACACACACACACAATTTCCGGTCCTCCAGAATCCCTCATGACGAAGACAGACCCATTCACAAATATCTGATTTGAGGCTTGCCTTAGGAAGTGACAGTCTAGAAATGAGGATCATCAGAGTATAGGGAAGGGACAGGTTAAATGCAGAGGATCCTGGACAGCTGCTTAGAAAAGATGGAGTTGGAGCCTCCCAGACCGGGAAGGGCTTCCACAGGCAGGAAGATGTCGGGGAAAGGGCATTTCCAGCAAAGAAAACCATGTGAGGCCAGACCCAGAGGCAGAAGCTACCAGGTCTGTTTGAAGACAGACCATCAGTCCAGTGCATAAGGTGGAGGATGGGGAGCAAGGCAGGAGGTGAACCTGAACCTGGAATTGTAGGGGCCTCTCAACGCCAGTGTGTGACTTCACTCTGGACACATCTGGTAACTGAAACTCTGTACCCAATGCACATAGCTCTCCTCATGGAGAGATAACCCCAGAATCCCTGCAGGATCACAGTGGGTTGGAGAGGAATAATAAACATTCTAAAGGCGCCCAGACAGTACACAGAAAAAGAATCAAGCTTAAAATGCCAATAGTGGCTCTGAATTGATCTATTTAGCATTGCCATCCCAATGCATCACTAGCTTAACATTTAGGGAGAGTTGACTGACTTTACACCGTCCTGGAAAGATGGAAATATTGATGATAAAAGAAAGCAGATTAAACACATCAGAAATGAGTGATTTGGGGATTTTTTAATCATCTTTAACTTTGGTTTCAGTGAATTCTAAACTGTGGCACAAAATAGTATCTCTACTCCCCTGACAAGAGCTGAAAAGGGTCACAGGGATCCTTGAAGCTCCCCATCTTCCTGTTATTTTCAGCCCCAGGTTGCTGGCACCATGTCCTACAACTTCATAAGGTCCCTGGCGCCAGTGTAGTACAAAGTCAGACCTCTGCAGAATGACAGAAGTCATACAAATGGAAATCAATGGCTTAAACACAGCGAGATAAATGCTCCATGGAAGTGTTACAGAGAGCTCAGAGACCAATCCAGATACTACAGATAATATCTATGACCCCTGCATGCCCAGGCAGTACAGTGCACTGGCTAAAAGCAGGGACTCCATCGTTAAGACATGGTTCAACCCAGCGCTGGGTGATTCTGGGCAATTGCCTAATCTCTCTGTACATCAACGTCCCATCTGTAAGAGAGGGAGAATAAGAGTGTCTACCTCACTGGATTATTGTGAGAATTAAAAGTTTACTCACACAAGGCACTTGGTACTGTGCCTGGTACCCTAAATCATTCTCATTAGTATAACTAGATTAGCCCAAAAGAGATCCTAGAAAAATATATCAATCTTTTCCCCATTTCTCCTGTCTCTAGCCAAAGGAAGCGTTATGAAAATGAACTTTTCTCTCAATACTTTTTTGCCAACCAAGTGACATTAACCTTGAGCTTCCATCTCCCAAGCGACATATGGCCAGAGATCTTTCCACCGCTACGTGTGTCTTCCTATTCACAAGGCTTCCTGAAAGCCTCAAGGAGAGCTGAGTTCCCTGCTAGAAACCTCATGGTCCTGAGAACAGAATTAAAGAGACATCACTCTGGGTATTTCTGTTGGGTACCACCGGTTGCTTGTGTGGATGGAGCAGCTCCACGTCCACAGGTCAACGACTGACCCCAGGAGCAGCCAAGCCTGAATGCCCTGCCCTGACATCCCTCTCAAACCACCGCCTGCAGCTTCATTGTTCCTGCCCCTTCCAAATGTGTCTGGCCATCCAGGGAAGAGTTGCCCTTCTTCCTTCCCTTGCAGCCACCTATACTCAACAGGCGTCCTAGGAATTCTCTGCCTCTGATTTCAGGATTCACAGGCTGTCCTGCATAGCAGTGACAGCTCTGGAGTTCCACAGCAAATAGTTTTCCCATCCCTGACAATAAGGAAAATTAGGTTTCATCAGTGCACAAGTAAATCATCAGAGCGCATGATTAGAGATAAACTGCTCTAATCGTGATGTTTAGGTCCAAAGTGAAGTATCTCTCAATAATTCATCAGATTTTTAAAAAGATAGCTTGGGTAATATCCCTTGCAAATATATTAGCATCAAGATTAAGTATAATCTAAAAACTGCATGTGTTAAAACAAACATAGCCAGAAGAATTAACATCTATAACACTGTGTCAAAAAATCAGAAATAACAACTCAAATAGAGAAAAATCAAATTTCCCACCAAGCTACTGCTTTACCAAAAGCATCCCCTTTATCCTCATTCCTCTAAATCGAAATCTGTTAATGAGCTTGGCAGCAAAACCTACCAAATACCGATGAGTGTTCAGGATGCTATTGTGGTTGGCTTTGAAAACAACTCATGATTAGGAAATCAACATGGGAAGCATACAGCAAATATCCAAAAGCATTTTCTCTGCCTGGCAACTGGCAAGAACTTGGGGTGTTTTTTTCTGCTTCTGTGTCGTGTTGCTCTGGTCACTGGAACAACGTGGTCGCTACAAAAGGAAAAAGAAAAAGACCTTCTGCATTTAAGCAGCGGCACAAATTTTGCCTGGAAGCCGCCATGTGGGGACCTGTGTGACTGGGCGGAGCGCCTGCCTGTGACGTGCCAAGGAAAGGACAAGCAGTGGGCCCTTTCCCCACTCAGTCCTTGGTTTCCTCCTCGCCCCGCACTGCAGCTAGGAACCTTCAGCATTTCCTCTTCTGGGAAGGCTGGGAATGGACTGTTTTTATGAAACGAACATGACCCAGAAAAGCACTCAGCATGATCTGCCTGTGCACTTGAAAGAATCCTCAGCTGTACTTCCCATCAAGGAGTGTCTGAGCTCCTGTTGATTAAAGCACAGCTTGAACCCGCCGACATGTGCATCTTCCAGGGGAACAGCAACAGATCCTTGGCCCCGAATGACCACGACTTTTGGCTGGCATGTCTATGTGGGAATTCAGAGAAATTCAGGTCCACCAGAAGTAGTTCAATAAATGGAAAACTCCCAGTAATGATTTTATTTAATCGAGCATATACGAATCAAACCACACACGCAGAGCGATGTATACATGTGTGCTTAGCAGCAAGACATGGTGACAAAGTGCCCTGGATTTGAGTCCAAAATCTTGACATTCAATGCCACCACCACTTTATGTCAAAAAGTGCTTTGCTGTTCAATTCAAAAAACACAGTTCAACATTATTTACTGAATACTATGTGCCCTGCACTGACCTAGCTTCTAAGGAATGAATGACAAATAAATCAGTCTTTGTCCTCTTGAGTTTAAAATCTAGAAGGGAACACTGACATGTATAAAAATACTTGCATTAAAGTGGGTTGCATATAAACTTATTTTCAAGGCACAGAAGATGGAGTGATCAGATCATTCTGACGATGGAAAAGGTGACACGGAAAGGCTTTACTAAGAAGCTGATACTTTAAGAGGATTCTAAAGAACGGATAGACATTTTTCAAAGTGGGATGATACAGGTTCCCAGAGCAGGACTGACCACAGGGCGAGACTGATGTATGTCTACGATGTGCCAGGCACTGTGCTAGGCTCCTGACATGTATTAACTCAATCTTCACAACAATCTAGACTTGGGTACTAATATCAGCCCCATCTGACAGGTGTGCAAGTTGAAGGAGATAGAAATTAAGAACCTCTTCCACCATCACACAGCTTCTACCTAGACCATGTGGATCCAGAGCCCATGTCTCTAATATCTACATAGAAGGCACACAGTTATATTTAGTGGATAATCAGAGAGTGAGTAAACAAGTGAAAAAACCTATCTTGTACTTCTGCAGCATAAAGTTCAAGGGGTCTGGCAGAAGGGAGAGGGCAGGAAGAGATGCTGATGAAAGTTAGGTAGGAGAAGGATCATGGACGGCCCTCTGGGCCAGCTTAACTGCTTGGAACTTCCCCTGGGGACATTCTAGGTGAATGAACATGGTCACCTCTCTGTATAGAAATTTCACTATTACAGAGGAGGGGACTTTGTGAGTCGAGAATGGATGCAGAAACCTCAATCAGTAAGCTATTACAATAACTCAGGTATGAGACTTTTAGAGTACAAACTAAGTGATCTTGAGGATGGAGAGAGGAGAGATATTGCAAAGCACTTGTACGAGCAAACACCACTGAGCAGCATGGCTGGGCAGTGCTGGGGAGAACCCGCTGCCTGGGAGATGCAGAGGCCTTTCAGTGTTGTCTAAAAGGATCAGGAAAAAAGGGATCAAGATTAAAGCTTAATAATGTGGCTCAATTCAAATAAAGACTTGAGTATCTGCATACGAAAACTGAGGTATTCCAAGAAATACCACAAAGAAGATGCTAAAGGCCAGACCAAAACCGAGTGTTAAGTGCTCGGAAGAGGATAAGTCAAGTATACAAGTAACAATTATTTGAGGCAGGAAAATAATAAACACATAAGAACATTCTAAGGGGGTTTAAAGAGAGACATAATCCCATTCCATTTTGGGGATCAGAAAACAAAGTTTTATAAAGTAGGTGGCATCTTAGATTGGTTTTGAGAGGTCATGTACACAAGAAAGGACCGCAAGCTGTTTTATACATAAAAATGTAAGTCTATCCATGTGATCGTCAACTCCCACTGTTGACTCTACCAAATTCTCAAATGGAAAGCACATGCTTCTCTAATACTTTCCCTGTAAAGAATGAAGATTCTGGGCTTCCCTGGTGGCGCAGTGGTTAGGAATCCACCTGTCAATGCAGGGGACACGGGTTCGAGCCCTGGTCTTCCAGGGAGCAACTAAGCCCGTGCGCCACAACTACTGAGACTGCACTCTAGAGCCCACGTGCCACAACTACTGAGACTGCGCTCTAGAGCCTGTGCTCCGCAACAAGAGAAGCCACCGCAATGAGAAGCCCGCGCACCGCAACCAAGAGTAGCCCCCGCTCGCCGCGACTAGAGAAAGCCGGTGCTCAGCAATGAAGACCCAACGCAGCCAAAAATAAATAAATATATAATAAATAAAATTTTTTTAAAAAGAATGAAGATTCTAATAGTTCTTAATATTTCTTTTGTTAACTGTCATATTCCTTTCCATCCACTGCTACCTGAGGGGGAATTAAAGTGCCACAGTACAAACAGCATGAGCTTTGGAGCCATAATAAAAATTATAATATGATAGCAAATTTTTATGAAGCATCTGTTAGGTACCAGACACATTTAACGCTCACAACATACCTATGTGGCAAGCATTATTATTATCCACCCTTTTAGATGGTGGAACTGAGGCACAGAGACACTACCTAGCTCTCTCAACATGACACAGCTAGGAAATGTCACAGCTGGACTCAATTTACTTAACTTCTATGTCTCTCCTGATCAAAGGAGGAGTGGATAAAATAAAACC
This sequence comes from Balaenoptera ricei, assembly GCF_028023285.1. Taxonomy (NCBI): domain Eukaryota; kingdom Metazoa; phylum Chordata; class Mammalia; order Artiodactyla; family Balaenopteridae; genus Balaenoptera; species Balaenoptera ricei. The sequence continues at coordinate 69,267,017 of NC_082655.1, forward strand.
CACCATACAAGTTTGTTGTGATGATCAAGTCAGACAGTGTGTATTAAGTGCCCAGCTGAGAATCAGGTACTAACAAGCACTCACTTCCTAGTGGCTGCAATGATGACTGAATACATCTCAATTTAGCAACTCATTTCCCACCAGTCATCCTCTCGAGGACATCAAGAGTGTCATCTTTTACATTCTCAGACATCTTCTATCAACACTGAAGGTCATTAGGTGAAACTCCCACAACGCACAAGTAGGCACCCATTCACAACTCGAACACTCCCAGTCCACAGGGAACTCATGATCTTAGAGGCATTTATCCCAATGTTGTTGACCTCCCTACTCACAACGAAAATCCTTAGAAAAATCATCTTATCATAGAACTCAGTCTGCTCCCTGGATTTTATTTAGTGGTTGCTGTCTTCCCTCTGGACAATTCTTGTTTTCAACAACTGTCTTGTCTTTTATTCAATTAGAGGGTTTACAGCCTCCGTTTCATTATCTGTTTTGCCTGCAATATCATCCCCACACCTTTGAGGGCCCTGGCTGCCTTCCCCTGGCCATTCTCTTCTCTGTAATGATCTCTTAAAATACGGGGTCCAGAACAAAATGAAATGTCTTGATGGAGAGCAAGAGACACTTTCACCCTCCCCTTTATCCAGGTCTCCCTGGGAAGATGACATTTACTTCCTTAACAATCTCATAATACTGTTCCCTTCTTTTAGGCATTTGCTTAAAACACCTAACATCTTTTTCCCAATAAGTGTAGAATTTTAGAAATTTGTATTTGTGCCTTTAAATTTTACTTTCTCCGTTTTCAGGCCACTGTATCCTCCTATTAAAAATCATCCTGGGCTTCCCTGGTGGCGCAGTGGTTGAGAGTCTGCCTGCTAATGCAGGGGACACGGGTTCGAGCCCTGGTCTGGGAGGATCCCACAGGCCGCGGAGCAACTGGGCCCGTGAGCCACAACCACTGAGCCTGCGCATCTGGAGCTTGTGCTCCGCAACGGGAGAGGCCGCGACAGTGAGAGGCCCGCGCACCGCGATGAAGAGTGGCCCCCGCTCGCCACAACTAGAGAAAGCCCTCGCACAGAAACGAAGACCCAACACAGCCATAAATAAATAAATAAATAAATAAATAAATAAATAAATAAATAAACAGCCAAAAATAAATAAATAAATAAATAAATAAATAAAATTTAAAAATATGGAACTCACCATCTAAAAAAAAAAAAAAGGCAAAAAAAAAAATCACCCTGTCGCTGCAGCTATTCCATTCAATTGCCCTCTGTGACTTCATCCAGGTCACTGAGGAGGATGAAGAAATAAAGCAGGCCATGCTCAGTGTCCCCCCAGCCCTCCATGCAGGCATCCGTCCTAAGGGTGTTCCCATTTCACCTGGAGCACCTCTACTTTAAGAATGGTCAACTGATCTACTTACTGTTCTGAGAATAGGCTGGGGTTTTCTCCCCCATTTTTCATATTCTTTTTTGTTTGTTTTTTGGAACACTCAATCCTATTCTCTCTGCTGGTCAAAAGGCTACCTTCTCTTCAACTCCCGCCAATTCCACAAAGGATTACCAGGTCCCAGATTACTGCCATATTTCAAGTTCAGAAGGATGGGAGACACCTGGGTGAAGACTGACCCTTCGTTTCTGACAGTGAGAACCGTAACCTACTTCATCCCCGCTCCTCTCCCCTCCTCTTCACTCCAGTGTGCCTTAAGCTCTAAGCAAATGGAACTTACCACTGTTTCCTGAACATGCAAACCTTTCCCAGCTCTGCACCTATGTATTATGCTACTCCCTTTGCATAGAAGATCTTTCCCTCTACTTCTTTGTTCAAATTCTTATACTTCCTTCAAGTCTCAGTTCCAAGTTTATCTGCTCTGTAAAATTTTCTTCCCTAACCCTAACCCTAAGCCCTAGGCAGAATGAGTTGCTCTGATCCTACTTTGCTCTATTCAATGATATCTAATATCTCTGTGATATCTATTAGATGTCATATGGTAAATATCTGTCTACAGACCTGGTATTCCCAGTAGACTGTAACCTCCTCCAGGGAAGAGCCATGTCTATGAAAATGGAAGGACCCAGCGTAGTATCTGCCCCACAGAAAACACTCATATTTATTAAGCTGAATAAATAAATGAATGGGAAGATGCAAGAGACATCACAGTACTAAAAAAACAAACAAACAAACAAACAAAAAAACTAGCAATTAAAGGAGTAAGGATAAACCAAGATAGAAAATGCATGGCATTTGTTTGTAAACATATATATTTTAAGCTTGGTAGTTGAAAAGATTCTTTAATCTTTTTATATGTTCCGATTCTTCAGAGTTAATGACCACAAAAAAAAAAAAAAAAAACCCACAGGCTATAAAACCATCTGACATTAATTTGAATCTCCATGTCACTCATTTTTTGTCCTAGGGGGAAGAAAAAGAAAAAAAAGTCTGGCATACTGGAGTCAAACTTTTCCATATGGTATTGGCATTTAAGTACATGTGCTGGGATTGAAAATAATCAGACCTGGCTTATTTGGAATGGTTTTATCATTGCAACTTTTAAAGTAAATAGTACAAATGTTATAACAAAGAAGCAAAGAACAAGGAAATTCAAGTTGACTAGATATGAAGAAAAAAATTATAATTTTAGTACCCATTAATTTATATTACAGTAAATGATATGATGCATCTCTAAACACATAACTCATAAAAATAGAGAATATGTACTCTTAAGACTATTTTCAAGTTACATCCACCAATATAATTTATTAGTTCTATCCTAACAAATAATTCACTGAAGCTTAAAACCCTTAGGTATAGTAATACACAGAAACTTGAACTAGTGCCCTTTCTTTTATATTATAAGAAACAAACTAATTTTTTCTCATGCTATTTGCAAAGAAACAAACAATAGCTCTGGGCAGATGAAAAATTTCCAATAAGCTGTTATTTATTCAACAGAAATGTCTAATTAACAGGATATTTCCTATCTTTTGTACTTAAAGACTGGCATGTAAACTCTATGATTAATTCAGAACTTTCTAGAGAAGCCAAGCATATGTGCTTTAGAACTTCCAAATGACTAATCAACATATATTTCCTGAATAACCACTCTAAGCTTGAACTCTGCTTGCTCGGCACTACGATGAGAAAGAAAAAATAAATCCTAGTCACTATTCTCTAAAATGACACGTAGGCGACTTATAGAGAGAAAACTAACAAGTACAAAACAGTCATAAAACAATCCACAACCACCAACAGAAAGGCAGACATATGTTTACCAAAGACATTTATAAGAATGTTAATAGCAGGACTGTCCATAATAGTCAAGAACAGGAAACCACCCCAATGTCCACCAAGAATAGAATGGATAAATTGTGATATATTCACAGAATGGGGTATCAAAGAGCAGTGAGAATGTCTGAACTACAACTACGCTCAATAATGCAGATATGCAGCACAGACATTAAGCGAGAGATACAAGACACAGAAGAGCATATACTGGATAAATCCACTGACATAAAATTCAGAGCCAGACAAAACTAATCTAGGGAGCTGGAGGTCAGAGCAGTTGTTACCCTCGGAGAAGGCCGTTACTGGAAGGGGACGGGAGAATGGCTTCCAAGGCGCTGGCAATGTTTTGTTTCTTGATCCGGGTGCTAGTTACACAGGTGTGTTCAGTGTGTAAAGTGCATTGATTATGTACACGTTTCTGTATGTTATGTTTCCATTATCTGTCACTACATAACTAACTATGCCAAAACTTGGTGGCTTGAAACAACCATTTTTTAAAAATTTTATTGAAGTATAGTTGATTTACAATGTCTGTTAATTTCTGCTGTACAGCAAAGTGACTTAGTTATACATATTTATATTCTTTTTCACACTCTTTTCCATGCTGGCTTATCACAAGATACTGAATACAGTTCCCTGTGAAACAACCATTTTTGCTCATGATTCTGTGGGACAGGAATCTGAGGAGAGCTCAGCCTGACATTTCTCTTTGCTGCATGTGGCATCAGCTGTGTGGCTGGAGGACCCGCTTCTGAGATGGTTCCATCCCTTCATCCCTCACATGGCACCGTGCTGTACCCTGGCTTCTCTCTCCCCTTCCCCCTCTCCTCCCCAACTCTCTCCATGCTATTTCATACTTCAGGCCTCCCCGCATGGCTCAGCCTTCTCAAAACATGGTCATCCCGGAACAGCCACACTTCCTACATGATGGCTAGCTTCAAGGGGAAGCACCCCAAAAGCAAATCTTCCACGAGACCCAGGAAGCCGCTGCAAAGCTTCTTATTGACCTACAGCCTTGGGAGTCATTGGTCACCAGCAGTGTACGAGGCCAGCCCAGAGTAAAAGGAAGGGGGCTATGCATGGTGTGACTACTGGGAGGTTTGGTTCATTGGGAGCAAATGCATTATCATTTAATCAAAAGTTTAAAATATATATAAGAAAGACTTCATGCATTTGTTTAATTGAAAACCAGGTACTGACTGAATTCCTGATAAATACTAAGTATACTAGATGAGTAAGATATGGTTGAAAAGATACAATTACATGCAAAATATAATACTTAGGCACTGCTTCCCTGCCACACTATCTATTGATGATAATATCCATCAACTCTGTTCAGTCCTACCGCTCTCATTTTCTCCTACATTCAGTTTATTCAGAGACTACTATGCACATGGAAATGGAAGAGATAAAAAAGATACATACTAACACTGATTTGCTTCACTTGAAATGCATTTATTTGTTCCCTCATTCATTCTCCAGGTTCACTACAGGACCGGCACTGCATTAGGAATTGATTATTGGGAATAAAAATGCCAAAAAGGCAGAGTTCCTGCTTACAGATCCTTGGAGAAAAACATAATGAGTAAGACATAGAGTCAGAAAAGCACAAACTATGGGCAAGCAATATCAACATCAACCAGAACCATTGGTTCATTTCTTCATAGGAGTTCAAAAGACTGGGAGGTCCTGACCAGTAAAGGCCAGGAGTTTGTACAGGTTTTCAGTAGGTCATGGTGAGTCGATACACTTTTTTGAGAAAGAATGGAGTAAAGTAAAAGCCATATATTCATTAGAAAAATCTAATTTCTTTCAGTGCAAGAAGGAATAAGAAAGACTTAAGGCAGAAACCAGTTCAGAAGGAGGTACAGAGGCCCAGACCAAGAAGTGGTAGGAGAAATACACTTCCCAGATGCAATCAGGAGCTAGTTCTGAGATAACACCAGTCAGGATGCAACAGAGATTGCATGTGAACGCAAAAACTGTCCGTTCTTGTATCTGTTTTTTACAACTGATTTAATATCCAATTGTTTATCTCCTTACACGAAGAAGAGAGTAAAACTGAAAAAGACTTAAGCAATAAATGGATTTAAAACACAACTCTTTTTAATGGCATCATTACAGAATCTCTAGGTTAGGAGAACTGACTGTCATAACCCTTCACAGCAGTAAAAGTAGCTTCTTCTTTGTATTAGTTTTGTACAATCAGTCCGAAACAAATTCTCAGAATTTGCATGATTAATAGTAGGAACATTTTCTCACCCTCATACTTGGCCAACCGTACAATTTTAATCTACTAAAAAAAACAATTTTAAAAAGTCAACTCCCTTCCATTTATTATTTTGTTATTCTTTATATGGGAAAATTAACTCCAAAACTCAATAAAAGAATATTTCTACGTAAGATTTTAGCTAACTCATCTCATGCCATGTTATAAAATAATAATATCTATTAAAATATAAATGTTATATATTTATATATAGAAAGATAATATGTATCTATTAAAGTATATTTTTAGGACATGACATGAAAAATGTTTATAAACTTGTACTTTTAAAATCAAATTTATTAGAATGCTTTAAAAATTCCACAGATTTTTTTTTTTTTACTTTTTTCAATCTAGCAACCATGCTGTTTCTTCTTAACCAAGATACCAGAAAAGTTATATTTCATCAGTTTAAGCCTGAGTAGTATCACAAAAGCAACACTGAGAGAGGAGCTTTCAAACATGAGTTTCTATAACTTATTTTTAAAAAGCTGTTTGTCAGAGCACATCAAAGCAGTTTTTAGTAATAATTTACCTTTTCTCCAATTTTCAATCTGTTCTAAGTGCAGAAAGGTAAATGTAAGTACAACTTTATAATTCAGAGAACATTTTCTTGATTACTTATAACATATACTACAATCAGCCAACAAGACATGTAACACCTACTCTGTAACAGACATACGCTAGGATCTATGGAAAATATAAAGAAAAAAATGTGTTAAGTTTTACAATAAGTGAAAGCAACTTGAAAGTTAGAACAATTGAAAAAGCACTGCACGTGGTGTTAATACTTAGGTTCTACTTCTATTTCGCATTTAACTCTGTGTGTTCCAAGACTCTTACTAGTATTACTGTTCCCAACTGTACAATGTCTGACTTGTTTTATTATCAGGCACAAATATGAGAATGTCATAAACTGTGATGTCCACACAAATAATTCTTTTTTTAAAAAAACATATAAATGGCAATGCAAGACAGATAACATTGAAGTGTTGGAAATCTGTGTTATGAACCATAAAATATACAAGAGTTTCAGAAGGGAAGACTGGTATGGGACAGATTAGGAAGGATGTCATTACAGAAAAATGATAAGTGAATTGGGTCTTGAAAGGCAAGTGGAATATGAATATTCAAAAAGAGAAAGATTATCCCAGTAGAAAGAACAGCCTAAGCAGAGACAGAAAGGTAGGTCAGCAAGATGTTTAACTGGATCACCTGAGAAACAAACTAACCTACAGGAGGGATTCTTTAGGGGGAGCTACAATAAGTAAGTTTGGACAGATATGGTAAGGACCTTTTTATAAAGGCTCCAGAATGTCAAGTTGAGAAATCAGGAGGTGTGAGCACCAAGGAGGTGAGGTCTATAACAAAAAAAAGAAAAAGATGAAAAGACTATTTTGGGAAGATTAATTTGGGATGGCTATCATTCTGCTGTTATCTCATTGTTATATCTCCCCTGATAAAAGGGAGATTAATTCATAGACTAAGCAGTAGAGGCCTGGGGACATTCAGAAATGTCTAAAGACATCTATACGGGGGAATCAATCAGGCATTCAGACTGGTTAGACAGGGGATGAAAGATAAAGAGCCAAAGATGACAACAAGCTGTCCAGTCCAGGGAATGACAATTACAGCAAGGAGCTGGGGTGAAAGAGAGGGAAAATGATGAGTCCAGTTTTGTACGTGCTGAGTTGGAGGCGGACGTGAGGCTTACAGTGCGATGTCCTGTATGTAGAAGACATGACTTTGGGACTCAGGGTCATAACTGGAGCAGTATTTTTGAATTTAATTTTATTTATGTGAAGGTAATTGTAGAGGCCACAAGGAGTTGATGAGCGTAGTGAAAAAAATAATAATAGGGCTTCCCTGGTGGCGCAGTGGTTGAGAATCTGCCTGCTAATGCAGGGGACACGGGTTCGAGCCCTGGTCTGGGAAGATCCCACATGACGCGGAGCAACTGGGCCCGTGAGCCACAACTACTGAGCCTGTGCGTCTGGAGCCTGTGCTCCGCAACAAGAGAGGCCGAGACAGTGAGAGGCCCGCGCACCGCGATGAAGAGTGGCCCCCGCTTGCCACAACTAGAGAAAGCCCTCGCACAGAAACGAAGACCCAACACAGCCAAAAATAAATAAATAATAAAATAATAATAATAATAAAGTTGTGTAAAGATGGGAATGAGCAGCTAAGAATGAGAGTCAGAAGCAATGGGGTAATTAGAGAATTTTATCATGAACCCAAGGGATGCCCCACAAGAGGGAATTTCAAAAAAGTAACACTGATGAGCAATGTCAAATGCCACAGGGAATCAAAGGGAGATCAAAATTGGGACAGAATTAAGACATATGGTTAAAAGATGATCACTGGAAAACTTCAGGAGTCTTTCTTCTAAAGAGAGGGGTCAGGAAGCCAGGCTGGGAAAGGGTTCAAACAGGGCAAGGAAGCAGTAGATGCTACAGCAAATACAGCAATAGGGTCAAGGAATCCGAAAGCCTTGGGAGGGAATTTCTACAGCTGCCACAACCGGCAGTGAGACTCAGATGGGCTTTCACTCATTCTTTTCAACACAGAAGACCTGCTTAATCTGATGGCATAAAGTAATCCCATAGAGAGAAAGAAAGTAAAGTGACACTTTTTTTTCCCCTTCTTCATGTATGCTAGCAGTGGCTTAAATTCTGTGGAGATCGCCAATGGACATTATTGCAGGAATTACTGCAACTGGAAATCAAACTATTACTATTACAGACAAAATCAAAGGCATCTGAGCCTTTCACAACAGTGAGCCTGAATTATACCTTTAGACATAAGGATTGAGATGGAAACAAACTAAAACCGTTAAGGACATCCCTTGCATCAAACCAGTGGCTTCACATAAATCAGTTTCTTGCCTTTCAAATCTCCCTTGGCCTACATATGTTTATGTTCACAAACTGGCCACGTGGAAAATAACCCTCCATATCCCATCACAATACAGAACTTTAGAAAATACATCAGTCCCCTGTGGAATCCTCTAAAGATTTTAAAATATTAACTTCTACAACATCCTTACTTCCCAAAGTAGCATAATTCCTTTCCCACATCAAGAATACTTGCCACTAATTGCTGTTGTCTTAATGCTTTGCTCAGACACATGGAAAATACCTAGTTGACTGCTTTCATCCAAGTTAAATCGAACCTTTAACAATATCATTTCTACTACCACTATTCCTCATTACTATAGAAAATTGTTATTGCAAAACCACTGGATGAGATCTCCTTATAAATGCAGTCTCTAGCTAATTCCATTTCTCTTTAACTTCTTCAATGTTTAGTTACTTCTTAGTTTTATAATTTTGTCAGTGTATTCCTTTTCATAATTCATTTTATTATCGGTATAACCAGTATTACCTACTTTGTTAAACTGTTAATATTTACAAATCTGACTCAAGTTTGTATACCTTCAATACCTTTCCAATATATGGCAAATGTTTCAAGAATTTTTCTCTACAAAGGGTGTTTTATTTATTTATTTATTTATTTAATTTATTTTTGGCTGCGTTGGGTCTTCGTTGCTGAGCACCGGCTTTCTCTAGTTGCGGCGAGTGGGGGCTACTCTTCGTTGAGGTGCGTGGGCTTCTCATTGCGGTGGATTCTCTTGCTGTGAAGCATGGACTCCAGGTGCGCGGGCTTCAGTATTTGTGGCACACGGGCTCAGTAGTTGTGGCACACGGGCTAGTTGCTCTGCAGCATATGGGATCTTCCGGAGCAGGGCTCGAACCCGTGTCCCCTGCATTGGCAGGCGGATTCTTAACCACTGCACCACCAAGGAAGTCCCAAGAAAGGGTTTTTAAAAAAATACTTTTATACCTTAACATGATGTCGAGTATGACCCACAGCAATTCATTCAACAAACATTTATGAACACCTACTAAGTGCTAGGTGTTGTTATGAGGGTTGAGCGGAGTAATAAACAAATGGTCATGAATCCCTTCCCTTCCCTTCCCTCCTGAGCTCACTTTCTAGTGAGAGAAGCAGCAGACACAAACCAACAAAATAATTAAGGCAGTAGCATGTCAGCAAGTGCTATAGAGAAATTAAAGCAGGGAAGGTGGATGGGGAGTGTTGGGCTAAAAAGGGAAGGGTTGCAACTTGGAATATGGTGGTCAGGGAAGGCCTCGCTGAGAGGTGACATCTGAGCAAAGACCTAAAGGAAGTGAAGGAGCTGGTATCTGAGATGAGAATGTGCTGAGTAAAGGGAACAACAGTTCAGAGGCCTGAGGCAGGAGCACACCTGGCGTGTCTGAGGATCAGCCAAAAGGCAAGTGTGATTAGAAGAAGGTGATGGAAAGAACAGCAGGAAATGAGATAAGAGAGGTAAAGGGGGAGAGAGCAGATCACAGGGTCTTCCAGGCCACTAGAAGGACTTTGGCTTTTCCTTTGAAGGATATGAGGAGTGTTTAGATTTAGAGCAAAGAAGTAAAATGACTTGACATGTTCTTAAAGAATCACTCCAACTACTGTATAAATCCCTGATTGTAGGGATGCAAGGAAACCAAAGAGGAAGCTGCTGGATCAGATGTGGTGGGCAGAGGCGGTAAAAAGCGGTTAAAGTCTGGATGTTTTTTCAAGACAGAGCTAAAAGGACTTGCCCTATTAGATGTGGGCTATGAGAAAAAGATTAAGTTGTGCTTTACTGATATGAGTAAGATCTCAGGAGGATGAGGCTTGGCGGGGAGACAGTGGGATGCAGGGGGGTGGGGGGAGGTAGGTGATCACGAGTTTGGTTTTGGCCATGGTAAGTGTGAGACGCCTATCAGACATCCAGGAAGAGAGGCAGAAATTCAAGGCTGAAGTTCAGGTGATTGTCAAGGGAATTAATATAGGTAGAAAAGAGAAAAGGTCAGAGCAATGAATCCTGGAGTCCCCGGAAACATATCCTGTAGCTCCAACAGCTACATATCATGGCGAAGAAGAGCATGCAGCACGTGACACCAAGAGGGTGGAGCACAGAGTTAGGAGGAAAGTCAGGAGAACGCAGCAGCCTGTAAGGAAGTGTCTCAATGAGGGGAAGCAGGTCAAGTAAGATGAGGACTGAGAAACTGGCCACTGGATTTAGCACCACAGTTATCACTCGTGACTCGGAGAGAGGCATTTTGGGTGGAGTGGCAGAATAAAAGTCAGTAAGGTTATTAGTTCAAAAGAAAATGGGAGGAGAGTAATGTGAATTGACTTGTGTCTTCAGCCTAACTCTTCTTTCTGTTCTTGGGGTACGGTCATTGGACTCTGTTTTCTTCTGCACAATCTTGTCCTTTGTCACTTACCTTCACATAACACAGAACAAGTCATCCACTTGCATTATCTCTACAATAACTAATCATGACAATAATAATACTAGTCTTTGTGCTCTCCTTTATTACGAAGCACTCAAAGTTCACCTCCACTGTTGCTCCCCTGTGCGGACACAGCACAGGGGAGATAAAATAGCACAGGCTTGGGAGCAAGAGCAGATGTGCGCTTTCCGGAAAGCTAGTGACCCTCTTTGAGTCTCCTTTTATTTCCTATAAAACTGGGAGGTTGGGCTTCCCTGGTGGCGCAGTGGTTGAGAGCCCGCCTGCCAGTGCAGGGAACGTCGGTTCAAGCCCTGGCCCGGGAAGATCCCACATGCCGCGGAGCAGCCTGGGCCCGTGCGCCACAGCTGCTGAGCCTGCGCTCTGGAGCCCGCAAGCCGCAACTACTGAGCCCGCGTGCCACAACTACTGAAGCCCGCACGCCTACAGCCCATGCTCCACGACAAGAGAAGCCACCGCAATAAGAAGCCCGTGCACCACAACGAAGAGTAGCCCCCGCTCACCGCAACTAGAGAAAGCCCGCGCGCAGCAACAAAGACCCAATACAGCCATACATACATACATACATACATACATACATACATACATACATACATAAAATTGGGAGGTTAATCCCTACATTACAGGACCCCTGTGCAGGTTAATGATAATGGATATAAATGCCCATCATATGGGAGTTGCTTGGCACATACCAGTTACTTTCTCCCTTTTCCTAGTAAGTAGTGGAAGGACCAGAGGTCCGGTCTCATTGTCCCAACTAATCAATTTAACTCTCCCACTGCATAGTACTTTTTCTTTTTAAAGTATTCCTTTTTTCAAAGTTTTATGTATCTGGAGAAATAGAGTAAAGCAATGATGAAATAAAAATTCATATTTTAAGGCAAGACAAGAAAAATTTAATCAAAATTTTTTCTTTGCCTGTTTGGGCTTCCTCCCTCCCCTCTGGTGTTCATCGTGCATCTGCTTTACACCTTAACCAGACCTCCCTAAAGGCAGAAATACCCGCTCAACCATAAAGATCCATTTTTCTCCTTCTGGCATCAGCCATGTAACTCCTTAGAAGATGACATTCGTTTCTCAATTCTGTAAGGGGTCACGGTGAGCCACCACTCACCCCGTACGTGCAGACATCTTTGGGAAACCTTATGTACAATGCCAATATATCATGTCCCTTAAAGACAGTGATTGGTGCAGAACAGACTGGGTCAGATGACCTGGTGAGATAGTGGAAGTTCTTAGCTTGAAAACTTACTCAAGAGTTTATTAATGTTACTAACTGTACTACTTATATTCTGCCGATTTTACAAGATTATTGTTTCTTGCATTACCAAATGTGTGACTGAGTTTCAGATAAAATTAATGATGATTAGGCAACTTGAAACAACTGACCAAATATATCGTCCTATAAGATCAATGACTGTGGTACTGTAACTCTAGATTTGGGAAGAAGCAACAAGAGGGAACCATTTCCAGGACCATAACAGACTAGTATGACAGGCGGTCTAGAGGCTTCTGGCTACTACTGACATGTCCAAGTCCAGTAACAGCACACTGAGTGGCCCATCAACAAAATCCTCGCCTGACCTGGGAATTAGCATTCCTAGCACCATGGGACAAACTGGTCAAGAAATACCTCCCAAACCTTGGTCAAAATTAAGACTGAGAGGGAAGGGATTGTGAAATAAAGCATGTTGCCCGCCACCCAGCTCTACAAGAATGACATCATCAGCCACTGCAGTTGCTGACCTACAGCACACGCTGCAAAGAATTCAGGGCGAAGATCAGGATGAGGCACCTGTGCTGTGGAAAAACTGGCAGAACAGGCCCTCGGATACTTGGATGTTTTCAGGAGAAATGTTTTATGCACCTGGCTTCTGGCAACTTCCCATACTTAGAAAAGCACTAAAATCATCAACTGAGATGGCTGTTCCTCGTGAGTAGCAGCAACTTTCTACCAAGGTGTGTGCCTGACCGCAGGTACCCCCTTCGCCGAAATCACATATATACTGACCTCCCCCCTTACCTCTTTGGAAGTTCTCAGAACTCTCTGAGGCTCTGTCTCCTGGGTTATAATCCTCAGTTTGGCTCAAATAAAATTTTCCATTTCTTTCTTAGATTGACTATTGATTAATTTTTTGTCAATAGCATCCATGCTGAAGGGGAGAATCAGAAAATCCCTAAACTGCAGAAAAAGCCTGTTCTGGCCCATGACTGGTTACTCTTCTCATTCCTGATCATTTTGACCAATTCAATAATGTCTTTCTTCCTAGTGATGTTTTTTAAACTACTCCACAAATGCCCTCCAATTCTCAAATCATTCTGTTTTCCTCTTTGTCATCTCAGAGCTCTGTCACTTTCCAAGGAAGCAAGCCCACAACTTACTCCATACTGATCACCTTTTTAGGGGCATTGGAAAAACATTACTTATCTCAATCTTGATTGATACGTATGCTAATGCCATTTATTCATTTCCCTGTATTTCTCAACCTTACCTGCACATTAGGATCAGGTAGGGAGCTTTGTAAAACTACTGATTACTGACTCTCCACTCTCTCTCCCCCCCTACTCCGAGATTCTAATTAAGTTGGTTGGGAGGAAGGCCATCATCATATTCTCCAGGGGTTTAGTCTTTCCAACATTTGATGGGCGTAACGGGTTGGACACTCCCAGTCCCACCTGCCCCCAGTAGAGCCATTCCTGCCATCCATCGCTAAAAGCCAATCTGCCAGATGCCTCTGATCAAGGCTCAGTTCTGTGACTCCCTTGCTCAAAAGCCCCCCCCTAGCTCTTCGCTGTCTACTAAATTAGTTCTGAACTACTCCTTCTTGCACACAACGCCATCTACCATCTGACCCCAGGCCACCTTAATCACTCACTACTCCCCTGCATCAGTCCTTCAGTGGGACCATTTTAATCACTGTTCTACAAAAGCAAAGCCATGGAATGAGGAGGCCTTTCCAAGGATTCCCATCCAAAGTGTAATCTACCCCAAAAGCACAGGCCTTTATGCTCTGTTACTAGAGTGATAGATGAAAGAGAATCTGTTTGCATTAGGTAAATTAGTATAAGAATATAACTGCTAAGTAACTGCAGATAGGGCCAGCTGTGTCAGCCGGCGGAGGAGGAATGGGGCCCTGCGCTCCTGCTCTGTCCTAACTCCCAGGGCTCTAGCTGGCTGTGAGTAGCCTCACGCTCGGCACAAACTGCTCACCATCTCAGAAGAGAAGACTAATTTTCTCTTGATTTCACATCCCTTACTCTAAAGACAAAAGACGATTACTTCTTGATCAAGAAAACATGAGTTTGTAGCTACTAGTGTGAGCGCTCTTAACTCCAAGTATTTTTGGTGTATATTCCCAAACTGGCAGCCCAACCCAATCTCCGGAGGGGACTGGTGGGGCTGAGAACTGCAAAGTAAAATGCCAGCCTTCATTTGTAAATTAGTTCCATCAGAGACCTAGATGCCTGAAAACAGATTAGGGGTATTGTTATTTTTACTGGGATAGTTAATCCCATGTCATTGAAAGGCTGATGATCATGACAGTATTTCTTCCTATGAATAGGAATTGCTTTTGTTTGAGGTTTGGGGTTTTTTAATTCATTTTTGGTTTTGATGGGGGGGTGGCTGTTTGAAGACTAAACTGTGTCTGAGTCTTACACTGTTTTACATGAAATTTGGAGACTGGGATTTCAAGAAACAGATGTTACCCTCACTCTCAACAACTGCTACTCAAACATACACCATCAAGTCGATCAACAAAGCCACTTTGCTCTGTATCTCCCAAAATGGAGGTGACTCATTTCTCTCATTCTTTTCCCAAGCTTCCCGAATCTCTAAACAAATAACACAACAGTATAAACAATCAAGCAGAAGAAGAATTTAAGGTGCTGGGAATTAGAAAAAAGTGAACTACAGAAACTTGAATTACAGGGCATTAAGACGGAGTCAGGCTCAGATGATGGGCAAAAGATCCTCCAACTCTGTTCGTTTTGTCTGGAGCCACCCATTCTACCTGTGTCCACCTGGGACCATAAGTGAACTGAAAGACAATCCTTCTAATGTTTACACAACGGCAGCAAACTGAACTTGCTGACCGAAATAAACAGCAACTTTCAAACAAGTCGTCAGGAAAGTTTTCAAGCTTTTCCTAACGGCACAGTCTCTAGATTAGACTAGACTTGATTTATTAAGAAAGGTCCTGGTGGCTGGTAAGTATTCTTCTAAATTACACAACAATCGTAAAACATTAATAAAACTTCCTTGGTGGAAAATGAACCAAGGGAGCAACTATAAACCAACTGGCTCAAATGATTATTCTCATCACCTAAGGAAATAGGTTTAATAAAAGCGGTTATAATCTGCTTCTCCTTGGGTTACAAATATTGGTCCTAGTCTTTATTATTATAGGATCACCTGCCCCTCAGAAGTCATCATAAGCCTAAAGTCCATAGTGGAAGCTACCCTGTGATTCAGTGCCAGAGGATCCTGCAAGGCAAGGGGTAGGGGATGACCAGACAGCGTGGGAAGGGGTCAAGCAGCAGAAACTACATTTCTCAAGTGTAAGAGGTGGCTGAGATCCCCCGAGGCTGCTTCCATGGCTCTGTGTCACAGAGTCCAGAGACCTCAGCTGTGTTAACCCTTGACCCCAGTTCCTTTCATGACCCTCTGGCTTGTCCAGATGTTATCTTAGACCAAATTCTAAATCCAGCCTCGCTTCCCAGTGATCACCCCCACGGTGTTCGCTGTAATCTTGATCAATGAGCGCCATCAGGGCTCAGGGCCTCCTCCTGGGACTCTGGGACTCTGGGACTCAGGGCCTGGACAAGGGCTGAGACACTGAGCCGAGGGAGGGGCAGAAAATCCCAAAGCCCCCAAGGCAGAGCTACTGATGGGACTGAACATTGTTACAGCGTGATGTTCTATATCTGATTCCCTCCCAGGCACTGTATCTTGCATTGCATCATTAGACAAATCTACTTGCCTTTAAGCCCGCTGCCTATACTTTGTACACACTCTTGTGGTTAGTTTGCTACAAAGGCTGTTACCGTTAAGGCGGACTGAGTCCCAGTTTTGTCAGTATCACCCCACACTCACAAAACCAGTGCCACTGATAAAGGAGAGATAAGAACCCCAAGTTTTTCCTTACTTTGAAACAATTAGGCAGACAATTCACAAATAGCACAAAGAAGTGAATGGAAAAGGTTTACACTTTCTGTGGTCATTGTGTTTGCACTTCCTTTTAACTTTTATGATGTATTAGCCATAGAATGGTCTCCAAAGAGAAACGGAAGAGGAAAGCACACAACCTTATCAAAAAAATCCAGCCAGCTCAATCCCTTCCCTCCAGTTACACTTCTGTGAAGTCGAGTATAATTATTCACCAGTTTCTATTCTGAAGTTGGTAATGACGATAGTAATAAATCTATTTCCCTTCCTTCAAGCTACGGATTTCAGGGAACTAAAGAATGAAGCCCCACAAAGGCTGATTCAAAAATATCATTTCTAGAATGAACCCTGAAGAAAAAAATCAGGATCAGAATCTGAGCTCCCAACTCTCTTGACAACGCGGCAAGAAACAAGGTCCCAGGATGCTGAGGAGAAAGGGAATATTTTCCACAGTCCTCGAGTGACCTCCCACTCTCCCAGCCTCTGGCAGTGGTTCCCACTGACACTTCATAGGCCAGTAAGGATCTGCATCAGCTGTCCACACTGCTCAAGGGAGTCCTTCTAGAAGGCCACCAGGGAGACAACACCATGGGAACAAGGAGGGTTAAGGGTTGCCAGGTATACTCTTTACCTTCCTAGTCCCTTTCAGGAAAAGACCTTTTATCAGAAAAATGTATGGAAAGGACTTCCTACCTTAGCTTTTAACACATCTGAGGTCAGCTAAGGTAAAGGGGGTAGAAAACCGACTTCAGATCATGCTGTGCATTCAAGATCTCCAGCCCCCCAGCCCCCATTCACTCGGGGCTAAAGATACTTCCTTTCCAGCAGAAGATTCTCGGCCAGTGGAGCACTGCACACAGCACCAGCTTCCCACCAATGCTGTATTCTAACACTGGCTGCAGTTCCCACCAGACGCCAAGCTGCCAGGACCTGAAAACCTATTGGCAAACACTCTACAAAATCAGCTCCTCAGCGATATGGATACGTCACACAGTGAGGGAGCACATTTTGAGTTTGCACCTCCAAAAAACAAATGTTTATTATATTAAAGTTAGGGTACTGAACAGTGACAGCAAAAAATTACCCAGTTAAACCTTTAAGTCTTCGAGTCAGCATGCTTTTGCTAATCTGTTCTGTTAACTCCATTAGCAATGTATAACTGGGTGGAATTTCACCACTAAACTATAATTATATTGAGGAGTTAAAACAAGTGACCTGATTAACACTTTGCTCTTGAATATTGCCTATTAAGATTAACAGTAAATAAAAGTTATTTTGAAATATTTTTAAAGAAGGACACTACATAATGATCAAGGGATCAATCCAAGAAAAACATATAACAATTATAAATATTTATGCACCCAACATAGGGGCATCTCAATACATAAGGCAAATGCTAACAGCCATAAAAGGAGAAGTTGACAGTAACACACTCATAGTAGGGGACTTTAACACCCCACTTTCACCAATGGACAGATCATCCAAAATGAAAATAAATAAGGAAACACAAGCTTTAAATGATACATTAAACAAGATGGACATAATCGATATTTATAGGACATTCAATCCAAAAAGACCAGAATACACTTTCTTCTCAAGTGCTCATGGAACATTTTCCAGGATAGATCATATCTTGGGTCACAAATAAACCCTTGGTAAGTTTAAGAAAATTGAAATCATATCAAGTATCTTTTCTGACCACAACGCTATGAGACTAGATATCAATTACAGGAAAAAACCTGTAAAAAATACAAGCCCATGGAGGCTAAACAATACACTACTAAATAAACAAGAGATCACTGAGGAAATCAAAGAGGAAATCAAAAAATACCTAGAAACAAATGACAATGAAAACACAATGACCCAAAACCTATGGGATGCAGCAAAAGTAGTTGTAAGAGGGAAATTTATAGCAATACAATCCTACCTCAAGAAAAAAGAAACATTTCAAATAAACAACCTAACCTTACACCTAAAGCAATTAGAGAAAGAAAAACAAAAAAACTCCACAGGTAGCAGAAGCAAAGAAATCATAGAGATCAGATCAGAAATAAATGAAAAAGAAATGAAGGAAGCAATAGCAAAGATCAATAAAACTAAAAGCTGGTTCTTTGAGAAGATAAACACAGTTTATAAACCATTAGCCAGACTCATCAAGAAAAACAGGGAGAAGACTCAAATCAATAGAATTAGAAATGAAAAAGGAGAAGTAACAACTGACACCACAGAAATATAAAGGATCATGAGAGATTACTACAAGCAACTCTATACCAATAAAATGGACAACCTGGAAGAAATAGACAAATTCTTAGAAAAGCACAACCTTCCAAGACTGAACCCGGAAGAAATAGAAAATATGAACAGACCAATCACAAGCACTGAAATTGAGACTGTAATTAAAAATCTTCCAACAAACAAAAGCCCAGGACCAGATGGCTTCACAGGCAAATTCTATCAAACATTTAGAGAAGAGCTAACACCTATCCTTCTCAAACTCTTCCAAAATATAGCAGAGGAAAACTCCCAAACTCATTCTATGAGGCCACCATCACCCTGATACCAAAACCAGACAAAGATGTCACAAAGAAAGAAAACTACAGGCCAATATCACTGATGAACACAGATGCAAAAATCCTCAACAAAATACTAGCAAACAGAATCCAACAGCACATTAAAAGGATTATACACCATGACCAAGTGGGATTTATCCCAGGAATGCAAGGACTCTTCAATATATGCAAATCAATCAATGTGATAAACCATATCAACAAATTGAAGGAGAAAAACCATATGATCATCTCAATAGATGCAGAAAAAGCTTTTGACAAAATTCAACACCCATTTATGATAAAAACCCTCCAGAAAGTAGGCATAGAGGGAACTTACCTCAACATAATAAAGGCCATATATGAAAAACCCACAGCCAACATCGTTCTCAATGGTGAAAAACAAACCATTTCCACTAAGATCAGGAACAAGACAAGGTTGTCCACTCTCACCACTAGTATTCAACATAGTTCTGGAAGTTTTAGCCACAGCAATCAGAGAAGAAAAAGAAATAAAAGGAATCCAAATTGGAAAAGAAGAAGTAAAGCTGTCACTGTTTGCAGATGACATGATACTATACATAGAGAATCCTAAAGATGCTACCAGAAAACGACTAGAGCTAATCAATGAATTTGGTAAAGTTGCAGGATACAAAATTAATGCACAGAAATCTCTTGCATTCCTATACACTAATGATGAAAAATCTGAAAGAGAAATCAAAGAAACACCCCCATTTACCACTGCAACAAAAAGAATAAAATACCTAGGAATAAACCTACCCAAGGAGACAGAAGACCTGTATGCAGAAAACTATAAGACAATGATGAAAGAAATTAAAGATGATACAAACAGATGGAGAGATATACCATGTTCTTGGATTGGAAGAATCAACACTGTGAAAATGACTATACTACCCAAAGCAATCTACAGATTCAATGCAATCCCTATCAAACAACCAATGGCATTTTTCACAGAACTAGAACAAAAAATTTCACAATTTGCATGGAAGCACAAAAGACCCAAAATAGCCAAAGCAATCTTGAGAAAGAAAAACGGAGCTGGAGGAATCAGGCTCCCGGACTTCAGACTCTACTACAAAGCTACAGTAATCAAGACAGTATGGTACTGGCACAAAAACAGAAATATAGATCAATGGAACAGGATAGAAAGCCCAGAGATAAACCCATGCACATATCATCACCTTATTTTTGATAAAGGAGGCAAGAATATACGATGGAGAAAAGACAGCCTCTTCAATAAGTGCTGTAGGGAAAACTGGGCAGCTACATGTAAATGAATGAAATCAGAACACTCCCTTACCCCATATACAGAAATAAACTCAAAATGGATTAAAGACCTAAATGTAAGGCCAGACACTATCAAACTCTTAGTGGAAAACATAGGCAGAACACTCTCTGACATAAATCACAGCAAGATCCTTTTTGACCCACCTCCTAGAGGAATGGAAATAAAAACAAAAATAAACAAATGGGACCTAATGAAACTTGAAAGCTTTTGCATAGCAACAGAAACCATAAACAAGACAAAAAGATAACCCTCAGAATGGAAGAAAATATATGCAAATGAAGCAACTGACAAAAGATTAACCTCCAAAATTTAAAAGCAGCTCATGCAACTCAATAGCAAAAAATCAAACAACCCAATCCAAAAATGGCAGAAGACCTAAATAGACATTTCTCCAAAGAAGATATACAGATTGCCAACAAACACATGGAAAAATGCTCAACATCACTAGTCACTACAGAAATGCAAATCAAAACTACAATGAGGTATCACCTCACACCAGTCAGAATGGCCATCATCAAAAAATCTGTAAACAATAAATGCTGGAGAGGGTGTGGAGAAAAGGGAACCCTCTTGCACTGTTGGTGGGAATGTAAATTGATACAGCCACTATGGAGAACAGTATGGAGATTCCTTAAAAAACTAAAAATAGAACTACCATACGACCCAGCAATCCCACTACTGGGCATATACCCAGAGAAAACCATAACTGAAAAAGAGTCATGTACCCCAATGTTCATTGCAGCTCTATTTAGAATAGCCAGGACATGGAAGCAACCTAAGTGTCCATCGACAGATGAATGGATAAAGAAGATGTGGCACATATATACAATGGAATATTACTCAGCCATAAAGGAAACAAAATTGAGTTATTTGTAGTGAGGTGGATGGACCTAGAGTCTGTCATACAGAGTGAAGTAAGTCAGAAAGAGAAAAACAAATACTGTATGCTAACACATATATATGGAATCTGAAAAAAAAAAAAGATGGTTCTGAAGAACCTAGGGGCAGGACAGGAATAAAGACACAGACGTAGTGAATGGACTTGAGGACACAGGGAGGGGGAAGGGTAAGCTGGGACGAAGTTAGAAAGTGGCATGGACTTATAGATACTACCAAATGTAAAATAGATAGCTAGTGGGAAGCAGCTGCATAGCACAGGGAGATCAGCTCAGTGCTTTGTGACCACCTAGAGGGGTGGGATAGGGAGGGTGGGAGGGAGATGCAAGAGGGAGGAGATATGGGGATATATGTATATGTATAGCTTATTCACTTTGTTATAAAGTAGAAACTAACACACCATTGTAAAGCAATTACACTCCAATAAAGATGTTAAAAAATAAATAATTAAATAAACATTTTTAGACTTACAGAAAGAAATATTAAAGTAGTGGATTCCTGCATTTTCATCCTATATAAAATATCAAAACACACACAGATTTGTATTCCCCACCTGCTTCATTCACTCTCCTTGCCATTTAGAGTAACTAATATATTACACATTTTACTCATGTCTCTTGTATCTCCTGGATTGATTGGGAGTCCCATGAAATCAGGAATATTTAATTCTTGTCAATGATGTATCTCCTGAACCAAGAACAGTGACTGGCACACAGTAGTTGCTCAATAAATAGTCCCTGGAACATTAAAAATCAAAATATCTAGACTCTAATTTTTTTAAAACAATTATTGGAGAGGATAAATCATAAGGCTTATCATATTAGAGCTATTATTTAAATTGACCTCACACATAAACTATACTATGCTGAAAATAAGGTTTTTCGCAAATTAAACAAGTTGGTTTTGTAAATGAATAAAAAAAATCACTGATTCCATCCTCTGCTGTTCTATTTTTTTTTAGAATATTCTGAATGTCATTTATTGAAGTATGGTGCTATACAACATTATGTAAGTTACAGGTGTACAATACAGTGATTCACAGTTTTTAAAAGTTATACTCCATTTACAGTTATTATAAAATACTGGCTATATTCCCCATGTTGTATAATATATCCTTGTAGCTTATATTATACCTAATAGTTTATACCTCTTACTCCCCTACCCCTTTATTGCCCCTCCCCCTTCCCTCTCCCCACTGGTAACCAATAATTTGTTCTCTATATCTGTGAGTCTGCTTCCTTTTTGTTATATTCACTAGTTTGTTGTATTTTTAGATTCCACATGTAAGTGATATCATACAGTATTTGTCTTTCTCTGTCTGACTTTATTTCACTTAGCATAATGCCCTCCAAGTCCATCCATGTTGTTGCAAATGGCAAAATTTAATTCCTTTTTATGGCCAAGTAATATTCCACTGAATATATGTACCACCTCTTCTTTATCCATTCATCTGTTGAGGGACACTTAGGTTGCTTCCACATCTTGGCAATTGTTGATAATGCTGCCATGAACATTGGGGTGCGTGAATCTTTTCAAATTAGTGTTTTGGGTTTTTTTGGATATATACCCAGGAGTGGAATTTCTGGGTCATATAGTAGTTCCATTTTTAGTTTTTTGCGAAACCTCCATACTATTTCCTGTGGTACTTTTTAATAGATTTTTTTAGTTCTGTATTTATTTAAAAATTACTGCAAATTTCACTTAGACATTAAATACTAAAGAAAATACTACAATATCATAGAGTTGAATTTGAATTCTGGCAGGCTGGAAGATAATTTGTAGGGAGGATATATAATACAATAGAATAAAGCTATTTTTTTCTTTAAATCTTGTTAGCAGATTTTCCTTTTTAAAAAATTTATTCAAACATCCTGGCTGACTATCTGGATCTCTCCTAACGTTTGCTTATATTTTCCTAATGCCACGAAAGTTGAATCTGACCTAAATCCTCAACTATAGAAATGTGTATGTTTAAAATTAAGAATCCATTCAAGTATCAACCTAACTCTCAAATTTTCTGACAGTCCAACTGATCACGTTCCTTATAGCTAGGTCACCCTTAAGTACAAACTAAAAAAAAGGGAAGTAAATCCCAAAGAATATCTGCTACTCTCAAAAAATTTCACCATACAGAGAAGGTACAATTTATATGTGAGGATTATTAGCTCACTGAAAAATGTACAGGAGAAATGTCAACTTCTCATATTTCAGTAGAAAACTATACTCATCCATCCATAGCATGATTCCCTTTTGGACTCTAAGATTATACAATTATATGGTTGTACTAATTATGTGGACTCTAAGATTATACAATTATATGGTTGTACTCTAAGATTATACAATTATATGGTTGTACCAATTGCCCTTGGTAGAAACTAAGGAAAATGCCCCTATCTAAATAACAGGGCCTATCTATCAAACTTCATTCTGTGACTACCTGAATGCCAGTTACCCTCCCTCATCCAACCCATCAAAAGAAGTAGGCTTGGCAAACAAAACACTCCAGGAATAATGATCATTTAACTCTGGGGATTCACTTCATTTGTATTTAAATTACATTAATGCTTTCTACCAATGTGAGCTATACAATATCCATTGAATGCCAAGCAGTACATACATTTTGGAGACTAGAAGGGGTGTGTGTGTGTGTAAAAATTGACACTTGTCTCAAATATTTTATGATTTAATCATATATGGAATAAACATGAGCTATATTTAACGCTATTTATATTTAACAGCTTCAAACCTGCTGTGAAGTACTAAGTAAATAAACACATAGAGATCCCAACTGACCCAAAAGGAATTCAATTAAACTGAAACTAGTCTCAGTAATGATGTAGATTACCAATGCGAGAGCTAGAGTTGTCTATTTTTTAAAGGTCATTGCATTTCCTCATTTCCATGAGGGAAACTCCTGACTTCTGGGTAATCTGTGAGGGAAACTCCTGACTTCTGGGTAATCTCGGGCTCCTGAGTGCTTGCCAGGCTCTGACCCCTGTCTTGGATTGACAGTGAGCTTCTGTTGCTCGTTTGCTCTTGAAGGTTTGCCTGAAACGAACTACTGTTCCTTCCTGTCTTTTAGTCTGTGTACCTCCGGAGTCAACAAGTTCTGTGTCCCGGTCCCAACACCTGCCTTGGTTTTCCTAGTCCTGATTAGTCACACTGCTTCCACCATCTAGAAATGCCCAGGCTAGCGAATCACCAGCAACACAATGGATCTGATCAGAATCCCCACTCTCCCACTTAGGAGCTCACCAGGGTGTCCTCAAGTGTGAGTTACAAGGATATAAGCCTTGAAGGGAGTTGTGAGTTACACAGGAATATGCAGTGCCTGACACGAAACAAACACAGAATAAATGATGATTTCCAGATTATCCTGGGACTTTTTTTTTTGTCAGGGGGAGACTTCCGAAAAATTTTTAAATCACACAAAATCTCCAAATCTCTCAAATTCTTCCTGTAGTCAAGGCCAATTGGGGGGGGGGGACCTTTAGGGAACCCTTACAAACATATGTAAAGAGATACATATATAAAATATGAAACGGACTTCTATATGGGCAAGAATATATCATTTTAGGATGAAATAATCCAAATGGTATTTTAGTACAATACGTTCTTACAGTAAAGGAATCCAAGAATTGATATAAGTGATTTTCTGAGGAATGAGCCTAAAGTATCACTGACTCCGAAAAGGTCAGGCAAAGGTCAGGCAAAGGTCTTTGCCTCTCAGTATGAATTCTCCACTTCTTAATTTTAGTATAAAACTCCCATCTCAGCTGTACACATGGCTGCCCAACTAGACACTACATTTCCCTGCCTCCCTTGCGGCTGATTCAGCCGTGTCATGTTCTGGCCAAGGGGATGACAGTGCAAGTATCAGTCCCTCTGGGGCTGAAACGTGAAAGTGGTTCTGGCAAGCCAACTTCAACCATATGGACAAAAATAACACCCTAGTGTGTTAGTTCCCAGAGCCTTCTTTGCACACTGGAACCACCTGGAGAAACTACATAAAATACTGGCTCTCTGTCCTACAGACTCTGATTTAGTCGGTCCTAGGGGACGGTGGAGCAATAAGATAGAAGGACCGGAGGTCTCTGAATGACTTGATGGAGCTGAGCTGCTCACTCCCCTGGACACTGTTGGGCAACAGTATTGAAAAATTAAATAACCAGAGCGCCAAGAGAGGATGCAAAAAAGGCATGTTGATTACATACCGCTTCCATATTCACAAACCAGCCTTCTGTGTTGTTTAAACTACTGTTGTTTGGCCTCAGAGAAAGCAGCTGAACAAACATCCTTATAAATATATATAATAAACACAAAAATTCTGGCTTTCGGGAAAAAGAATTATAAGTACAAGCTTAAAAAAAAAAACTGTTCTTTTTCTAAAGAAAAAAACTAAAATATACCAGTAGAAAAGAAGAGAGCAGAGTTTTAGCATAATCCTGGGAAATCATTGCTGAGCTAGAGAAGATTCATTAAAGAAAAACTACAAATAAATTTTAAATATTAAGATTACTCTGACAAGACAAAGGCAAAAAAATATATTAAAGTTTGCCAATTTGTTAATAATTTGCATAAATCAATAAGAATTTGGAAGCAAAATGTGAAGTCTCAAAAAAATGACTAGGACAGAGTTAGACACAATAAATACTGATTTGTCTTATAGGCCCATTTTTGCTAGGCTACAGGTTAGATTTCTTTAATAAAGAAACGGACTCCTTTTTTGTCCCTCTTTCATCCTCAACATGTGATTTCTATTTCATGGTCCAAAATGGCTGCCCCATCACCTGCCATCACCACCTCATACCAGCCAGGGAGAAGGGGAAGAGTGCATATTCTTTTGTTATAAAAGAACACCTTAGAAGTTACCCATGCTGCTTCTGCTCACAACCCGCTGTCCAGAACCAGAACCAGGACACATGCCCACACTTAACTGCAAGGGAGGCTGGGAAATGTAGTCTTAAGATGGACAATCATGCTAAAACTTTTATAACTACAGAAGAAAAAAATAACGCATATTGGAGGTAATTAGATGTCTCTGCCAGAGATCTCATTATTAAGAGGGACAAGAAAAATTGAGATAAAGGTGTATCTAGAATATTCCAGAAAATGTGTGAAATGTAAAATATATAAATAAAAAATATTTCTATATATATTAAAGTTATACAAAGTAGTCAAACATGACATAGATATACAGTATATAAAATGGAAGTCCCCTTTACTCATAATTTCACCTCTGAGAAAATAATGAGTTATTAAAATAATCTTGCAATGTGTGGGTGTGGGACTAACATTTAGGTGAAAATAATGTCTTTCCATAGCTCTTCCCCTTGTGCTACTGACAGAAATAAAACTTTGGAATGTGAGATGTCATTTTTGGAATCCTAAGATTTCTTTCTTTGGGGCAATAGTCTCAAATAAGAAAAAAACGAGAATCCAAGGGAGCAAGAAACTAAGGCCAAGTTGAGGCATTACAAGGCACTGAAGGAAAACATCAATGTTTCTTGCACAACCACTGAAAATGTGTCACCATCTATAAAGCCTCTCTTCCTGGCAAGAAGACAAGTTAAATAGATAATTAAAATCACAAAAGTGGCAAAGCAAAGTCAAACATAGATATCAAACCTCACGTGAACTTCTTAGAGAAATGAAGCTTTAAACTGAATAAAAATGCTTACCCATTCATATTCTATATTGCTAGATTTTTGCTATAAACTCAGAAAATAGTTTCATATCAGTATTCTAAATTTAACCAGCTGGAGTCATTTCTTAACTATTATATACCGTTTAACCTTTTCAAAAGAAGGGCTTGCCTTTTCATGGAAAATATGCGTTTAGCATTAATGACAGAACATAATGTCCTTGGGCTTAGATATTCTCCAATGAGATAGGTCCTTTTTTGTACACTATACTTAGCTATATGGCAAGGATAGAATTAAAAAACAAATTATTCACAGATTCAAAGTCTGAAATCATCTATACTAATCAGAAGTGTTTAAATATCAGAACCTCAACGTATCAATTTTCTTAAAATCACAATCACTGAACTCATGGATCAAATGCAATAGTTCATGAGAATGGGGAAAAAATTAGGAAAAAAAGTTTTTATTAGATGTGTCAGGATTTGAATGATTTCACTCAAAACCATTGGAAAAGTGACCCAATCACACTTTCAAGCAAAGAAACATTTACTAAGTTGAGAATAATAAAAATGCATCTGTTATGAAAAGTAAATATTATAAATAAGATTTTTAAAGAATTAATAAAAACAAGAACAACTCTTTTTAGGTCAAATAGATTATACCCAAAACTCAAGCATAACAATCTTATTTGGTATTAAAATATAATGCCAGGTATGGAGTAAAAGAACACTCAAAAGACAAGTAATAAGAAAAAATGTAATCAGACTAAAATGTTGTCAGATAAACCAGTGTTTCTTTTTTAAAAGTGTGCACAATGATTGTTATGTGCATTAAATGTAATGCATAAATTTTATACAATTTGTATCATGATTTTCAAAAATGATTATGTCATTATTTCCAAGATTTGAACCTAGTCATAATAGAGGTAATAATAAATCAGGGGAACTTACTTCCCTCTTCTGACTTCTAAATTTGTATGTTGCATTTTAAAAAGTCACATTTCACACTTCACAGTTCACCTACAGAAGGTGATTTAACTTTAGGCCAGCCCTGTGAGACAGTATCAAATGTGTTTTCCAAATATGCAAGGAGGCATAAAGAGGCTAGGTGAGGTGCCCAAAGCTACACTGTTTGTAAATTTCAGTGCCAAGACTTTAACCCTGGGTCATCAGGCCCCCTAACCTAAACCCATGCTCTATACCATGCACTTCACCCCACTGTCCCAATGCAGGAGAGAGAACTGCTGGTGAGTTGTCACAGGGAGATGCAAAGGCCATCCCAGTAGCCTCCGAAAGCTCTAAAGAAGAAGCGGAATTTTAAAAATATATGAGAGACAGCTTGCTTGTTCTTAGGCTCTGTCATGACATTTTGCTGTGGGTATGTTCCGTGGCATACCACGGAACATACCAAGTGCCTTCCTTGCCTCCCAGTGCCACGGCGACTCTTGATTTACCAGAAGATTCATTTGACTTCCACAATGCTCTGCTATAGCTGCTTTAGTTCCCTGTTTTTAATCTATCGTCTCCTTCTCCTTGGCTATACTCATCTCCCTCAAACATCCCTAGACAAAAATTATCCCTTTATGTTAATAACCTATTTCTCCCCTTGCATTTATCACCAACCTCCTTGAATAGCTTTTCCATTCGTCTTCATCTCCTCAGCTTCCACTCATGTCATGTCTTCCAGCTCATTCTTAGGCTTCTGCTCACACATGCTCCTGAAGCCAAAACCCTAATGATGTTCTAATTGCCAAATCCAGTGGCCTCTTCAGTCTTCACACTACCTACTTCTGTAAAGCTCCGAGAGTTGAAAGAAACCTTTCCTCTGGCAACTAGATCCTTCCTTGGCTTTCAGGAGATCACTCTCTCCTGGTTCTTTGCTTCAACCTTTGACAGCTCAGTTCAAGTCACCAGTGTACTCTCCTCTTCCCTTAAACTTTAACTATCAGCTCCCTACATCCTACTCTTGGTTAGCATGTTTTCTTCCTTGAATTGCTCCCATCTCATCTACCTGATGGCTTCAACATATATGATTAGTTATCAATACTTGGTAGATCTCTAAATTCTTGCTTAAGTTCCACATTATTATCTTCAAAAATCACAGCAGAATTTGCAGCTCAGCAAGTTGAATACCAAATTCCCTCTTCTCCTCCTCTCCACACTGTTCTGCCCCTTGCATTCCATTTCTGAATTAATGACACGCCCCATCCTATCTTCAAACTAGAGGCCACCCTAATGTTCTCCATTCTACTTAAACCTCCACTTCTGAGTGAATGTAAATACTAAAGGTTCTACCCAAGAAATGTCTCGTGGTTGTTGGGTGTTTGACATTTTGTGGTTTGGTTTGATTTTGTTTGAGTTTTCTTTGGGTTTAGTTCTTTATCTTCATCATAGCTTCTACCTTAGATCAAACATTCCACAATTCTTACCTGGACCAGTGAAATGGCAGAAACTCCTAATGGGTAACCAGACTTCAACTTTTGCTCCTCAACCCTGTTGACAGAATTCTCTTGCCAAGAAACATAACTAATCTCAATAAAGACTACTCATTTTAATGTCGTCAAATTATAATATGGTATAACTATGCAGATGAAACCTTAAGACTAAAGACACATCCCTCTGTACAGAGAAGTCAGTTCTAGCCACATGATTAATACTCCAAAAATCAGAATGATGCAAGAGCCCCATTTAATTCACAGTATGTTTACTACAAGAGTCAAGGCATCTTAAGGGCTGCTTCCTGACACCACCCTCATGAATACACATTCAGGCTAACGACTAGAAAAAAAGAACCCAGTCAAGTCAGCCCAGGAGTAGTGCCCAGTCAGGGGGATCAAACAGGAGCTGTCTCAAGGCTTAGGATAAAAATAGGGCAGGGTCTGCAGACCCTGAGAGCAAGATCACTTTGGTAGGAGCAGAAATCTGTGTTACACAAACTAGACTATGTTTATGTTTCGTGTCATTTCCGGGATTACTGGTCTGTGCTCTCCTTTAGTAAACAGTAACAACTTTTTGAAGGTTATAACCTGTCCCAGATTAAGACGAGCAAGAAAAGGTCTTCTCTGCATTCTTGTGTGGATTACCAAATAAGCAGTGTAGGCTGAGGGCCAGGGAGGTGGCGGAAATAGAGAACAAGCAGAAGGAATCCCAAGGCCAAATTCAAAGACACAGATTCAGGGAATCTTGGCCTGGCAACTTCTTCCCATGAGAGACCCCCTTCCCAGTGCCAACCGTGGAGGTCTCAGACTTGTTTATTATTATTATTATTTTTTTTTTTGGCTGCATTGGGTCTTTGTTGCTGCGCGTAGGCTCATCTCTGGTTGCGGCGAGCGGGGGCGACTCTTTGTTGCGGTGCGCGGGCTTCTCATTGCGGTGGCTTCTCTTGTTGTTGAGCATGGGCTCTAGGCACGCAGGCTTCAGTAGCTGTGGCACGCGGGCTCAGTAGTTGTGGCTCGCGGCTCTAGAGCGCAGGCTCGGTAGTTGTGGTGCACGGGCTTAGCTGCTCCGCGGCATGTGGGATCTTCCCAGACCAGGGCTCGAACCCGTGTCCCCTGCATTGGCAGGCGGATTCTCAACCACTGCACCACCAGGGAAGCCCTCAGACTTGTTTATTATTAATAAGAGAGCAAGCGTCCCCTCACAACTGATTTCCCATTGGCTTTAGTTGAAGTCAGAATTCTTAAGAATGGAACTCTTCTCAAACTGGCCTGAACTTACTTTATCTCCTGCCAAGAGCCAAAAAGCAGACAGAAGTGTCTATCCCCATTAATGAAGACTGTTTCAGCATCCGGAGCATATCAGGGCATGCCAGCAGCCCCGGCCTGCCGTACCACGGTCACCCTCAACGCGGTGGCTCTCTCAGGATGGATCATTCTCTTCCGAGTCTGGCACATTCCTCCTCATCCCTCAGGAGCCAGCTCTGTTATCACCTCTTCCCCAAACTTCCCTTGACCCCAGGCTGAGGGAGTCCCTTGATGCCTCCCTGACACTTTGCTTATTACTCTACCATTTCACCTCCCACACGGCACTGTGATTATTTGGATACTGAAGGTTCGCACGGCAATGTATGACTTTGAGGGGGATAGAGATCAACCCATAACATAAGCCAAAGCATAATGTGTTGAATCTATTTATCTTTCCCTAGAAATGTTGGATCATGACTGAAAGAAGCTGTTTTCAGATTCATTCAAACCCCTTTGTTTGCTCCTGCTTTATTTGTCTGTTTGTTTTCTTGAGCACCTGCTATTTACAAAGCACCTAATGAGGCCAAGAAAAGCATACAGAGGAAGTAAATGCATCCCTATTCTCTCAGAGTTTACCATCCAGAGGAGGGGATTTTCTGTTTTAACAATAACACAAATCAGAAGAAGGTGGGGCTATGCTAGGAGATGCCAGGGGGGACAGCCTGAAGCCACACAATTCAGCACCTCCGACCTTTTGTGAGGGCCCCTGAAGCCAGACCCCAGAACCCAGAAGCTCTCAGGAGCACCATCTGAAAGAGCTAAGAGATGCACAAACATTAAGCCAAGTCAGATAAGAAATATGCAGTTGCTCAGTATACACTGTAAAGCACCGTACTAACTCTGGCTGTCGTCACATAGAATGCAACCTGCTGTCACTGTCTTGAAGCCAAGATTACCATGGGAAGGACCAAACTGACCAAAGGGAAACACACAGAGAAGAAGCAGAGACTCAGAGACACAGAAAAAGGGCAGAGGAGAATATAATAGAGACAAAAATCAGACACTCAGCATGGCCAACACCTGTGGCTCTGTATAGCAATTAGAGACAGGACTCAAGATTCTGGGGTATCTGAGGTCAAAGCTCAGACAGGTAACAAATTTCCAAATTTTTTGCTCACGACAAGACACATAGCTCAAAGTTTTTGTCTTAATGTGCCTACAACGGGGAATAACCGTGCTTTCTGATCTGCCAGGAACAATCCCAGTTTACATCTGTTTCCCTGTGTAATTATTAATAGTACACCCTTGCACCCTCAGAAGTGTCCCAGTTTAAACAAAAATTATACTATCACCCTGCCTCAACGCCACTTGCCACAGTGAAATGTGTCTACACAATTTTCCAGGCCTGCTGCAAAATTCAAACGTAAGACCTTTTATTCAAAAGGCAAGACAGAAAGTGCTATTAAAGGTACTGAGGTGTAAAGCTGTTTTTTTTCTTTTGTGTATCTGCTCTGCTCACACCCCGTTGTCCCACTGGACCTCACTTGCAAAGCCCAAGTTCAAAAATAAAATTAGCAAGAATTTCAAGACGGTGATGGCAGAGCACCAAACTAAGCTCGAGGTCCCTCAGAGTGGGTAGCACTCTGCGACTGTATAAGATGCACCCTTGAAATCGGCCCTGGTTTGTCCTTTCTCCAGAAAACCAGTTACCACCTACGACTGTCCAGACTCTGGACATCAAATACCGGAAATTAGGTCCATAAAAGCATTTTTTTGAAAAAAATGTTTTGGAGTACTCTAATGAAGCACAGAATTTCATTTCCCAAGCAAAACAAGAACATAAATTCAAACAAATTCCATCACTCTCTACCATTTTATCTACGACCTAAAAATCATGAATCCAGATAATATCCATGATCCCAAATGAAAATTTAGACTACAATGAACTGAAATAATAGTGTGTTACAATGTCTTTAATACCTCGATGCCTGATTTAAATCATGTTTCTCTTTTTTTTAAATAAATTTATTTATTTTATTTATTCATTTTTGGCTGCACTGGGTCTTCGCTGCTGCGCGTGGGTTTTTCTCTAGTTGCGGCAAGCGGGGGCTACTCTTCGTTGCCGTACGCGGGCTTCTCACTGTGGTGGCTTCTCTTGTTGCGGAGCACAGGCTCTATGCAGGTACTACATGTTTAATTTAAAGCTTCTTATTACATAATACATATGTGCCTGAGTGAAACTTAAGTAACTTCCACTGTCTATACAGACCCAATGGAAAAAAAACAAAACCAGAAATTTATGGATCATTGAGGAACTGTCCTTAAAAATGGGTGGGAGGTTTAGAAGATGGACGAATTCGCTGACTCCTCCATTCCTTCGTTCAGTAAGCATTTCTTGAGTACTTACAGTGTCACAAGCACTGCACAAAAAGTCCAGGGAAACACAGGCGAGTAAAATGTGGCCCTGTCCTCAAGAAGCTTCCATTCTAGAAGAATGAGACAAAAGTAGACAAATCCTGCCTATGCCTGCTTTGGTGCCATGGAAGCAGGGACTACAGGGAAGAGTGGGTACCAAGCAGTGAGCACTCCAGCCTGGGCAGGAGGGAGGACGGGATCATGAAAGTTCTACTGAAGGAGATGAAGAGCCTTGAAATGCCAGTAGGAATCCAGCAGGTTGCTAAGCGCTACAGAGGAGCAGAAGAGGCCTGAGGGACTTCCCTGGAGGTCCAGTGGTTAAGACTCCAAGCTTCCAATGCAGGGGACACGGATTTGATCCCTGGTCGGAGAATTAAGATCCTGCATACCGCACAAGAGGCCTGAGAAAGCCTGGCACCCCATGGGAAGAGTGCGCCACTCTAAATGACAGCAGCTTCAAGGTCAGAGCCTTGTTCAATCTAGAAGTGTGTGCCTGAGTGGTGACTAGAGAGAAGGTGCATATAGATCATACATATTGATACATCTGGGGGAAGAAAAAGGCAATGTTCATGGAGTATCTGGGGGTCGGGGGATGAGGGGGGAGGTGCTCTCTCTTTAAAAGGCCAAAAGTTGGAAATGAGAAGAGAAAGCATCTTATTAAAAAAAAAGTTTTCCCCTCAGGCCATATGATCATTTAATCAAGAGCAATAATATAAATTGTTTGCTTCTTTATGGGCCTGTAAGTAAAAATATGTTCTCGGTAAAACCAAAAATATGTTTTTTCATCTCTGTAATAAAGATAAGAATTACCTTCACCCATGCTGATGACTTGAAGCACTGGCAGAAATCAAAAACAGGGTTTCCCTGGTGGCGCAGTGGTTGAGTGTGCCTGCCCATGCAGGGGACACGGGTTCGAGCCCTGGTCTGGGAAGATCCCACATGCCGCGGAGCAACTAGGCCCGTGAGCCACAACTACTGAGCCTGCGCGTCTGGAGCCTGTGCTCCGCAACAAGAGAGGCTGCGACAGTGAGAGGCCCGCGCACCGCGATGAAGAGTGGCCCCCACTTGCCGCAACTAGACAAAGCCCTCGCACAGAAAACGAAGACCCAACACAGCCATAAATAAATAAATAAATAAATAAATAAATAAATAAAAATTAAAAAAAAAAAAGAAATCAAAAACAATGACTAAGCTAACAAATATTTAAATGTGACTTAGGAATTCATTATCCAATTTTTGCAGCAAATCTACCACTGCACTTATTTAACACTACAGGTTTTTTTTTTTTTAAATAACTTCTTTTGTTTGTCTGCATTTCTGACCGTTCCCTTAGGATGGATTCCTAGAAAAGGAATTACCAGGCAAAAGGGTTTGAATATTTTCAAAGCTCTTGGTATGTATCAGTTCAGGATAAAATTAAAACTAGATTGACTACATCAACTGAAGGTAACCACATAAAATAGGTGAGAATGAAATGTTCCTATAAATAATACCCAAAAAAAAATCTAATAATGTATTATAAGTAGATCTTAGACTTTGAATATTTATAAAACTAAAAGGAAGTCAGGGTTAACCTTTGTTTTGGAAGACTTTCAGGCCAGTTACTGTTTGTGTGTGTGTGAATGTGTACATAAAAAATATCAAATAAAGAAAAGGAAAAGTGGAAGAGTCCATAATTTCTGAATGAGATAAGAAGAATAAAATCATAAAACGATCTTCTTGTAAAGAGTAAAATGCAATTTATTTTATACCTCCCATAATTTCTGACTTAACTCTATACAGAATTACACTATCAATCTTAATAATCAGGTGTTAAGATTAGAGGAAAAACTGATGTTTTAAATAAAGATCAACAAATTGGTTTTTAAGGTAGGTTAGATTAGCTGTCTATTTCTGTAAATTAGGACTTTTTTGCTCAGTATTTTTTCATACACCTCCTGAAAGGAGTAACTAATGCAACTTGAAGAGTTACTCAGATTCTTCAAAAGCCAAAGGACTTGGTCACCAGCAAAGTTTCATGAAAGCCAAATTTGAAGCTATGAAAAGTCAAATTTCCTTAAAAACATGCTTTTTTGACATTGCTGCATGGAAGTGTACAACAATTCTATTTATCACCAATTACCAGTATATTCTCAAATACCCATACATTTCCCAAGAACGTGGCCCCTGGGGGCTCAAATATATTGATTTTAATTTGAGACATCAACCTGTGCATCATCTCACATCCCTCGAGACAGCGTTCTTTCCTTCTTGCCAGAGCCAAGGAGTGAATTTCATGATTTTCAGCAGATAGCTTACCTCTTTTAGAAAGCTGAGCAGGAAGTCTGGCCTTTGAGACATTCCCCTTCAGACCAAGGGGGTATGGAATAGGGTGGTGGAAAGAGGAGGTCAGAAGATTTGAGGGAGACTTTAGCAAAGGCTAAAGGTCCTCAGTCTCTGAATGATGCTCTCCCGCGCATCTGGGTGGAGAGGAGCCAACCCTCAAATTCTGTCTTTGCAGCAGCGAACAGAAAAAACTTCAACTTTTGAGTGACGTCTAAGAAGTTGCCTTCACTCAGTTTTGCCCCTCCTGGCCCTAACATGAATGAAACATTTTCAATGCAGACCCGCAGGGAGTCAAGCTGAAACTCTGAAACAAAGTTCCTGCCAGTTCTACGAAATCCTGAAGTTGCTGGATGGGAGTTTTATTCTACCGCTTTCCTGGGCTCAGTGTGAACACGGGACCCGGGAGCTGAACCCACGGGGGCGGGGGATTTAAACAGCAGATTTAAACCCCGGGTTGGGGTGTGGGGGGAGCAGACAGTAGGACGACGCTGCGGTGAGCACTGCACGTGGCTTTCATATCCAACAGCTGCTGGAGATCATAACCCCGCTGCCCTCCGTACCCCCCACCAGAAGCCTATGCTCCAAAGATTATTATAACTAAAGGGACTTCACTGCCATGTCATCTGAATAATGAACTCAAGCTCCAGAAGAATCAGGATATTTTTTTTTACCTCTAGGTACCTGAATGTAGCAGACAGACTTTAACCACCCTGCCAGAGTCTTCAAACAAAATCCCCGAAAAGGAAGACAAGGAAAAAAAAAAAAAAAAAAAATTACACAACGCACTCGAGCAGACCAGGGAGGGGGGTAGAGAAGAGTGAGGAGAGACGGGGAGCAGGGATTCCCTGAACCAGAGCCTTCTCCCACGCGAGCTAACTTTTCGCCCCGGCCCCTCGGCGTGTCTCCAGGCATTAAAAATCCCCCCCCCCCCACCGGGGACCCAGCGTCGGCGCGCGGATTCGGGTGCCCGCGATGCCCGGACGGGTCCCCGGTCCCCGCGCAGACAATGCCGCGCGCGCCGCCCGCGCCCCGCGTCGCCGAGAGCCCCTCACCGACACCAGGAACTCCAGCGTGCCCACGTAGTCGCGCTCGGTCTTCTGCAGCTCGCTGAGCACGCACACGCGCAGGCGGAGCTGCTTCTCCAGGTCCCGGGCGCTCTCGGCGCGGCCGTCCCCGCGGCTCTCGTCGCTCATGGTGGGCGCCGTGCCGCCCGCCGCTGCCCCGCGCGCCCGCCGCTGCCCTGGCCCCGCGCGGCCGGCAGGGAAAGTTGCCGCCTCCGCCGGGTCCGAGGTGGGCCGGGCGACTTTACGCGCCGGGGAGAGGCCGGGGCGGGGGCGGAGGAGGGGGCGCCCGCCGGGAGTCGGGCGCGGGAGACGGGGGGCTGTGCCGAGGCCACTCCCTCCCGGGGGATGGGGCTCCCGCCCGGGACCTGCGCACCGCGCCCCGCGGCTCTGGCCTCGCACGGCCGGGGCTGGAGGGGAGGCGGCTCCGGCAGCCCCAGCGGTGACTTGGACGTTAATCAAATGCTTTGTATCCATGTGACTCCGACCCTTTACCCTTCGCCAAATCTCAGGAAAAAGGAAGCACAACCCTGGGGAAGTGTGTTGCGTGCCAGCTAACTAAACACACACACGCACACGCACACACATGCACACGCACAGTCAGCGCTGGAGATGGAATTGGAGATTCCCAAACCTAGGAGGACAGACTCCAAGACACAGCTCGAGGGTTGCTCCTCTGACTCCCGCCTATTGTTTAGCTTTCATGTGTTCTGTACAAATCCTGAAAGCAAAGAAACAAATCTCCAAGGTTACATAACTGCATGGGAACAAAAACAACCATGGTATTGACCCTCCCGTCTTTGAAAAGAAGCACAATGATTTTTGGTTTTATTCAGGCACAAAACAGGTTTGCTTTTAACCCCCCCACCAACCGAGAATATTTGACAAGGCGAATACCCTCCTGCCTGCACTTGGAAAGTCAATTAGCATAATAAATGAAGACACTATGGGAAAGTGACAGCCTGGCCCATACAATAAACTCCAGATACAATAAGCATCATCCTTGCACAGTGCTGTTTTGGAGGGAGAGGTTGTGCATGTCTGTAACTTTTTTTCAACATCAGGATAGAACGTAAATTCAACCAGAGGCAAGAATATTTGCGCCAGTTCTGTTTCTGAGCTGCTACGATTTAAGACAGTGTCACTAATTGAAAAGAGAGAGCTGCTACTGAATGCTCATCAAAAGATATAGAGATACAGATATAGATACAAATACATAGATGTAGATATAAATATAGATGTAGAGTCTTAGGATTTGAAAGTGGTAACACAGAGGGTGTCCTGATTTTAATGTGTCTGTTTATTGCCTTTTCTTACTTGGAAACAGAGCCAGGACCTAATGAGCACTGAATATTCCCAATTAATTTAACAAGCAAGCAAAACAATCCATATATTTTTTTGTCTTGATATTAACCATGTATATCTTTCAGGGTCATTTTTTCCTACTTAGAACAACTTTAAGTAGGAAAGTTCACCCTAGTGACATTTAAATAAACGGAGGAGTGAGGTTATGATGCAGAAAGTGGCATGTTCATTTGTGCCCATAGTTAGAAGCATTAACAAGACAAAGAAATTAAGATGCTTTCCCTGTTATTCACGTCAAAATAATTATCAGGTTTCCAGATGATGTCCTTTCAGAGCATGGTTTGTGATGAATCACTATACCTCTCTGTAATGAAATAAAGAGGGATTGTACTTTTCTTATATTAAGGGCACAGTTTTTGAATGATGTGTGAGGAGCTGACGAACAAGATGCAATTTTCCTCTTTCTTTTGCGCATGGCTGTTTAGAGGTAGCACGAGCAGAGGACAAATCAGTCAATGTCTTCACACCCTGTGGCAGAAGAACAGGACGAGGCACATTAAAGAGCAGACCTCACA
This sequence comes from Balaenoptera ricei, assembly GCF_028023285.1. NCBI lineage: Eukaryota > Metazoa > Chordata > Mammalia > Artiodactyla > Balaenopteridae > Balaenoptera > Balaenoptera ricei. Next base: position 69,304,825 of record NC_082655.1, read on the forward strand.
GCACCTAGTAAACAATAAACAAAAGAAACCAACGGAAGACTTAGGAAACACACACCCAGTAATGAAGGGGAAAATGAGACAGGACTGAACCTTTTCACCATGTACTACAGGCAGCAAGGAATGAATGCGTTTCCTCCGCCCCTAGTCTGCAGCCTTCTCTAACGTAAAAAGTTAAGTAAATAAATCATGTTTTCCATCAGGAGTTCTTCTAGATAAAATAATATTTCTCTCTTACCAATTGTCCAAGTTGAAAAACTGTTTATGCAATTTTCTTCCATCAAAAAAAAACAGTCTATACACAACCCACTAGAGAATACTTCACAAAAAAAAAAAAAAAAAAAGCAATGGAAGCTAGCAGGAAAATATTTATTTAAGTGTACAGATTCAGATTTCTCTCAGAAGTGCTCACGTAGAAATTATTAAGATATTAATAGTTTCTGCTCAGTCCGCAACATCATTTGTAATTAATGAACAGCTTCAGGACACTGTGTAGTGCCTTCTGCCATGCACCTCTCCCTCTCTTCTGTAGCCCTGGCTGCAGTCCTTAATTCCTCATCAAAGACCTAAGATCATAAGAAAACAGAGTGGGAGTATCTGGAAACCTTCACTTTGATGGTAAATAAGATCTTTCATAAACTCTGAATGTGCTGTATCCCTCCCTCCCTGCTTCCTCTATTGAAACTTTAGGCTCTGTCTGCCAGGAAAAGGAAAGCAACAACCAAAATGATGGACAGGGTCCAGTTTTTTCCTGAAATACTAATGAGGTTGAAGCATCCCATAAAAAGGAAAAGCTAGGAAAAAAGATAGAGAAAAAAGGCTGAGTAGTAAACTAGCTCTGCCATTAAATTTATTTCATATGCATGCATTGGTAGGGTTAGAATCCATTATCGTACGGTTCAAAGAGCCAAAGCACAGTACACAGTAGCTTTCCTTTGGTCAGGCCCAGAGCAGGACAACTCCTGCACTAAAAGAAAATCTAAGGCCATCTCTTTGCAAGAAGAGGGTTTCCCCGGTCATATTTCAGATAGAGGTCATTTTAGCCTCCTTGCCCTTTCAATACTAGTATTGGCCCAGGTAAAGTAATAGGTCAAATTTGATGCTGAAGTTCATTAAAAGATAACAACACAGAAAAAAAATGGAAAGATTGATTGATTGCATGGCAATCTTGTTAAACTGAGAATTCTAAGCATCAGACTGTTCTTTATTTACAAGTAAAATTGATTCTGGCATTTCCTTGACTACTCTGGCTTCTGAGAGACTATAGATTACACTAGTATAAAAAATATCATAGACACATTAGAGCTATAATAACATACAATTAAGAGTCCTGGACAAGAATTCTAAAAGTATTTCTTAATTTAGTTTATACTTCGTGCTTAATCCCTCAGTTACTTCCACTTAATTTTGGTGGCAATTTAGCCATCAGAAGTACAGGGTATCCTGGAGCATGTAATTAATTCTATCATTCAATACAAAGATTTTAGAATATGTATTGCCTAAAAGGACAAAATACAGTTTTCATAAGCCATATTTTAATTTTAGAAACAACGTTTATGGCATAGCAAACTAAATAAATGTTTGGCTAGGATTACTTTAGCAAGACTCTAAAGTTCTTAAAGTTCATTTCAATACTATCTTGATTAACCCCAAATCATCCTCATGGCTATAATCTAACACGTAATGGATAATCACTTTCCCATGACAGAACCTTAACCTACAGGTAACCCAGTAAAACAAACAGCCAGTTTTTGTCTGTGACTGGTCTCGGAAGGATGTCATCCTTGGAGTTTATCATCTGCCTGCTTCCTTTCCTGTCACTTCCTTTAAAAATCCTCCCCAACCTCACATACCTCAAGCACACCCTATTTCCCTCCTCCCTCTAAAAATTTCTAAAGAGTTCTACTCATTGCCTGTGGTAGGGAGAATAATGCCCCCCCCCAAAATACCCATGTTCTAATCCACAAAATTATGAATATGTTACTTTACATAGCAAAAGGTAATCTCATGCAGATATGATTAAGCAAAGGACCTTGCGATGGAGAGAGTCTCCTGGATTATCCAGGCAGGCACAGTCTAATCACTTGAATCCTTAAAAGCAGAGAACCTTTCCAGGGTTGAACACCGAGGGAGATGTGATCAAGGAAGAATGGTCAGACAGTTGAAACATTGCTGATTTTGAAGATGGAGAAAGGGGGCCACAAGCCAAGGAACGTGGGCAGCCACTAGAAGCTGAAAAACTCAAAGAAACTGAATCTCTGGAGCCCGCCACAAGGAACACAGTCCTGATGAGACCTTGATTTTAGCCCAGTAAGATGCACATTGCTCACATAACCCAAAGAACTATAAGATAATCATTTTGTTTTGTTTTAAGCCACTAGGTTTATGGTAATCTGTTACCATAGCAATACAAAACTAACATGTTCTCCTTATTTCTTTATCTCACAGTCTTTTCTCAAACCCCTTTAATAGGACTACTTTCCCATTCCTGCAGTGAAACTGATCTAGAAAACATCACCAATGTCTTTATGTTTCTAATTCCAATGGGTGTTTTTCATTTCTTGTCTTATTTGACCTTCCTGTAGCATTTGACAGCATTGACTATCTCTCATCCTAGGAAAGCTCTCTCTCTTTGCCTTCTCTGATACCATTGTTCTAGTTTTTCTTTTATCCCTCTCTCCTTTCCTTGCCAAGTTCTCTTTTTTGGCCCATTTCTAAAAGTTGCTGTTCTTTAGAATTTGATCCTAGGTCTTCTTCATACTCACTTTCCCTGGTTCACGGCTTCAAAAGGCTATTTGCACGCTTATGAGAGCTACATCTTTTCCTCCACCTCAGTTCTCTCTCCTGGGTTCCAGAAGCTCATTATCAACCACCAGGGCTGTTTCCTCTTGACTATACCATAAAAATCTAAAACAGAACATGTCTAAAATAGAAATCATTATTTCTCCCACCAACCCTGTTCTCTCTTCTCCACACTCTAACTCAATAAAGGGTACCAACAATTACCTAGGAATCATTCTTGATTCTTCTGTCTTACCCCCTAAATCTTATTAGCTGCTATTCTATCTCTAAAACTTCTCTCAAATCTACCCACTTCTCTTCATCCCCACTGTCACTACCCAAGTTCAAGCCACTCTCATATCTCACCCATATCATCACTACCTCAGTCTTCTACTTGGTTGCCTTATCTCCTATATTAACACTCTCTACTATGTTCTCCCGGGTTATCACTAGGGTGTGTGTGTGTGTGTTTGTGTGTACACACAATACCTAAAATATGTCATTCCCTGCTTGTCTTAACCTGGTTTCCTCAGAAGGCAGAGAGTGAGACAAAAGCTAATATAAAAATAATATATATGGCAATGTATTCCTAGGGAGCAAGAGTGAGTGGAAGGAAGAGAGAAAGAGGGAAAACCAACACAGGGATGCACAACAGACTTGGCCATCCCTGTGGGAAATCGGATGTTCTATCCTACAGGACCTACCGTGAAGGCTTGTGAAATACATCTCAGAACTGTCCACCCGAGGGGAGGAAGAGGGAAGAAGCATTTATTCATCAGAGCTTATTCCCAGTTAGTCAAGGATTGCCCCACAGGGCATTCATTGGTCCCTGTACTTCCCGGCTGCCCATGCATGAGTGCCTAGAGGTTTTCACAGAGAAGATTCGAGTCAGGAAACAAGAAGGGTGAGGCAGTCCTAGAGTGTTCCTGTATGAGGTTGGTCTAAGCCCTTGAGGAACTGCTTCCATGGTCATCAGGAATAACAGAAGAGGTCAAGAGAGTTTTTCTTGGAATTCAGGAGGGGTCTGATCCTGCTTCAAATGTGGATAAAGGCAAATGTCATTTATGGCTCAGCCTCTTTGGCTTCATTTCCCTGCCACACCCGCCTTTACAAAATGCACCCAAGCCACACTAGATTACTTTCAGTATTCTTGCAGTGCCAAGCTCCAGAGTACAGTTCTTCCTCTCTATCATATCACTGATTAGACTTTATCAAAACTGACAGATCAATTAATGGAATTCTGTACCAGACCACAGTGTCTTGAAGAATAAGACCATGTCACCAATGTAGCCCCAGAGCCTCTTCAAAATCTGGCAAGTAAGTGTAATTAAATGAATATTTGCTGATTGAATATATGAATTATTGAATGGAGGAATATAATGCATCGAAACTCTCTTGGTCTCCCAGAGCTTAATCATTCTATTTCTAAACAAAGACAAGTCTGACTCGGCTTTTTCTTTCTCCTGTAACTTTTCTTCAATAGGAGAAGCCAACATAGATACCCTTTTAATTCCTCAGAGAAAAATTTTCTGTATGTAAAGGAGCTTCACTACAGATTGTGAGCCTTTGGGGGATAAGAAAAAACTACAAATATTAAATTTATTTTATTGTATTTTCAAAGAACAAGTATCATTCATCTCACCTGAAATGTCCCAACCACATAATCAAATCCATCTGATACTCTTCCCAAACCAATCACAGAAAGAAATATGTGATAAAATGTACAGGAAAGAAATCACAACTACCAAAGCAGGAAAGCCAGTTGACTGAAAATGCATATATAATGTATTAGGCTACTCTTAGTGGTGGAGAAGAATTTCATTTTTGCTGGAATACTTCTGGACTCACATAAATATAAAAATAGAACTTTGTAAAATAGCTTTTTGTAACTATTTTTAAAAATTATTGGGCTTTTAATATTTTTAAGTGGTTTTAAGTTTATAAGAAAATTAAGCGGAATGTACAGAGAATTCCTATGAAACCTCTTACACTCTACCCATCCCCCCCACCAGTTTCCCCTATTGTTAACATTTTGCATTAGTGTGACACATTTGTTACAGCTAATTAGCCAATATGTATATTTTATTATTAATGAGAATCCATGGTTTACTTTAAGGTTCATTCCTGTGCTGCACATTCTATAAGTTTCAATAAACGTATGACATTATATCCACCATTACAGTATCATACAGAATAGTTTCACCACCCTAAAAATCCCCTGTACTCTACCTATTCATCCCTCTCCCTCCCTCCCCAAAAGACCCTGGCAATCACTGATCTTTTACCTGTCTCCATAATTTTACCTTTTACAGAATGTCATATAGTTGAAATTATACAGTACGTGGTCTTTTCAGATTGCCTTATTTAACTCAGAATATGCATTTAAGGTTCTTCCACGTCTTTTTGTGGCTTGATGGCTCATTCCTTTTTGTCACTGAATAAAATTTCGTTGTCTAGATACACCAGTCTTTTTATCCATTTACCTGTGGAAGGACATCTTGGATGCTTCCAAGTTTTGACAATTATAAATAAAGCTGCTAAAAACATTCACATGCAGGTTTTTGTGTGGACGTAAGTTTTCAACTCCTTTGGGTAAATACCAAGGAATGTGATTACCGAATCATATGTTAAGAGTATGCATAGCTTTGTAAGAAATTGCCAAACAGTCTTCCAAAGTGGTGTTTTGCATTCCCACCAGCAATGAATCAGAGTTCCTCTTGTTCCACATCCACTCCAGCCTTTGGTGTTGTCAGGCTTTTGGATTTTGGCCATTCTAATTGGTGGGTAGTGGCATCTCATTGATGTTTTAATTTACAAATCCCTAATGACATGTCATGTTGAACATCTTTTCATATGCTTACTTGCCATCTGTAATATCTTCTTTGGTGAGGTGTCTGTTAAGATTTTTGACTCATTTTTTAATCAGATTGTTTGTTTTCTTCTTACCAAGTTTTGAGTTCTTTGTATATTTTCTATAGTAGTTCCTCATCAGATGTGTCTTTTGCAAATATTTTCTCCCAGTCTGTGGCTTGTCTTCTGAACCTCTTGACATGGTCCTTTTGCAGAGCAGAAGGTTTTAACTTTAATAAAGTACAACTTGTCAATTTTTTCTTTCACGGATCATACTTTTGGTGTTGTATCTAAAAATGTTTGTATTTATCATCACCAAACCTAAAGTCACCTAGATTTTTCCTATGTTATCTTCTCAGAGGTTTATAGTTTTTCATTTTACTTTTAGGTCTATGATCCATGGGTTAATCTGTGTGAAAAGTGAAAGGTCTGTGTCTAGATTTTTTTTTTTTTTTTGCATGTAGATGTCCAGGTGTTCCAGTGCAATTTGTTTAACAGATTGTCCTTTCTCCATTAAACTGTCTTTGCCCCTTTTTCAAATATCAGCTGATTATATTTGTGTTGCTCTATTTCTGAACTCTTTATTCTGTTACCTTGATCTATTTGTCTATTCTTTCACCAGACCACGCTGTATTGATTACTCTAGATTTATACTAAGCCTTAATGTCAGGCATTATATCAGTTCTCCAACTTTGTTCTTCTTCAATATTGAGTTCGCTATTCTGGGTTTTTGTCTCTCCAGATCCACTTTGGAATCGGTTTTCAATACCCACAAATTATCTTGCTGAGATTTTGATTGGAATTATGTTGAATTTATAGATCAAGTTGAGAAGAACTGACATCTTGACAATATTGAGTGTTTCTACCCATATACATGGAATATCTCCCTATTTATTTAGATCTTCATTGATTTCTTTCATCAGATTTTGAAATTTTTTCTCATATAGATATTATAGGTATTTTGTTACATTTACACCTTTTTGTTTGTTTGTTGCTAATGTACATGGTCTTGTGTTCTTTATTTCAAATTCCAATCGTTCATTTGTGGTATAGCAGAAAGAAATTGACTTTTATTTATTAACCTAGTAACCTGCCATCTTGCTGTAATCACTTATTAGTTCCAGGAGTTTTTGTTGTTATTGTTTTGGGATTTCTACATAAACAATCATGTCATCTGTGAAAAAAGTTTTATTTCTTCTTTCCTAGTCTGTATATCTTTTATTTCTTTCTCTTGTCTTGTTGCATTAGCTAAGACTTCCAAAACAGTGTAGAATAGTAGTGGTGATAGCAGATATTCTTGTCTTATTCCTGATTTTAGTGAGGAAACATCTAGTTGCTCATCATTAAGTATGATGTTAGCTGTAGGTTTTCCACAGATGTCCTTTATCAATTTGAGAAAGATTGTACCCATTTTTGACAGTTATAATTTTAGTTATTTTTGATAGCTTTTGCACAAATAAATAATACAATTAAATTACTCTTTCTTATTTTAGAAAATTTAGGCAATGTCTCTTGACTACCCACTATATTATGAGACTATTAACTGTTTAACTATTAACAGAATTTAAATTCTGCCCTTCTTTCTCCTTCTCACCACCTTCCACCTTCTACCTGTTGAGCAGTATCTTTAGTTTTGTATTGTTAGGACTGATAACATTTATCTTATGTTCTGTGACCACACTTAAGTCTCTTTCTAAAAGCTTAAAATCAACAAACAGAGCATATATTATATGACTACTTTAATAATCCTCACTGCAGAAACAAGTAGTGTGATAAAATTACATTTCATTTTCTCTAGGTCCAATTCATAACTCTCATGACACTCCAGGTACCACTTCTAGGTTCAATGATTTCTGTTTCATAACACCATCAACTGCTGAAAGACATTCATGATATTTCTTGGTTTCCTTCATATTTGCCATGATTTTGTCACACAGTCTGTTTTTTGGTTTGTTTTCCATTTTTGGTGGAGATCCTAATTTTTTGTGAAAAGAAGAAATATACCCTTTCTTCACAAGTCACTAACATTATCTAGCCCCTTAGGCACTATCTGTTATTTTGTTTTGTGTCTATTCTGTCCTTCATTCTTCTTGGAGCCCTCTGATTTCATTCCCAATATGGACTGATTGTTTAAGGACCTGCTTGAAAACTGTCATTCTAGAATAGTTATTCCAAGGCCTCCACGTGAATTCCACCATCTTGTCTATCAGAAATCTTTTGTCTTGGTATATTAGTTTTCTAGGGCGGCCATAACAAGGTATTAATATCTTATAGTTCTGGAGGCTGGGAGCCCAAGACCAGGGTGTTGGCAAGGTTGGCTCCTTCTGAGATTTGTGAGGGAAAATCTGTTCATGCCTCTCACCTATCATTGAGCATCCTTAGACATTCCTTAGCTTGTAGATAGTGTTCTCCCTGTGTCTTCACATCATCTTCCCTCTATGCCTGTCTGTCTCTGTGTTCAAATTTTCCTGTTTTAGAAGGACACAGTCATAATAGGATTAGAGTCCACCCTAATGACCTCATCTTAACTTGATCACTGCAAAGACCTTATTTCCTAATAAGGTCACATTCATAGGTACTGGGGGATAGAACTACAAAACTGGGGGGCAGGCACACAATTCAAGTGACAACACTTCATATCTACACTCATTTTGCTGAATTATATCTGAAATGACTTCCTTAGAAAGGGTGCATGGGATATAAGTTTTCTGAGTCCTGGTGTGCCTAAAATGTATCTGTTTTGCCATGTTGCTTAATGGATAGTTTGTGTAAGAATGCGAGGTTTAGAATTATTGCCCATTAGAATTTCGAATGCATTGCTCCTTTTTCTCCTACCATTTCTGTTGGTGATTGAAAGCTCAATGTTACTTGACTCTCTATCCTTTGCAGAAGACCTAGTTTATCTATCTGGAAGTTTTTAGGAATCTTCTCTTTCTTTTGCGTTCTGACAAAAAAAATTCAGGACCATGTTTACAGGTGGGTCTTCTTTCAATTATTCGGTAGGAACTTGATAGACTCAAACAGAAAAGTAGTCTCTTCTGATCTCTGGGACAGTTTTTTGTATTATTTCTTTAAAATTCCTTCCGCTTGGTAATTGTTTCCCTATTTTTCTGGAATTCCTATCAGGTGAGTTGGCTTTCTTAGAATTATTCTCTGTATATCTTAGCTATCTCAAGTACTCAATCTCTTTGTTTTGTTTTTGTTATTGTTGTCTCTTTGTTTTGTTCACTCTCTTTGTTTTGTCCTCTATGTTGTAAGAAACTTCCTTTATATTCTAATCCTTCTTTAAATTTTTCATTTGGCATATGATTATACATGTAATAAATGTTCTAATTTGTTCCTTGATTGTTCTTTTCACCTAGCATTCTATTCCTCTACTCTGGGGGTACTACCTTCTCAAATCTTTCTCTGAAGTTTCTTTGTTTCTTCTAGAGACAGGTTTTCTGGGTTTTGTTTTTGTTTTTTTTGTTTTTTTTGTTTTTTGTTTTTTTAAATCTTATTATTTCTTTATCTTGCCCTGCCTTTTAGCCTGTCCTTTCATGATGTTGACGGTCCTTGGATATTCATTCTATTTAAGACAAGAGAATGGAATAATTTCTGCCTGTAGCAGGGATGCGTTTCCTCTGTGGTTGTATGTGGGTCTGTTTTCTTACTTGGTCTCTCTCACTAATACGAACACTGACTGGAAACTTTATGGATGTGTTCAGGACTTGTCTAAATGAAATGAAGCCTTCAAAGGGAACAGGCAGGTAGCAGGTCTTTAGCTGTGGAGGTTCCAGTGGCCAAAATGGGAGAACTTCACTCTGGGGGGCTGACACCAAAAGTTCTAATTCCGCCTGTGTAGATACTTATATCTGATTAGAGAAGAATCCTTAGGTATTTTTAGACTGAGATTGATGCTTGATTCCTACACTGAGCTATGAGAACACAGATAAGGAAAGCAAAGAAATGGACTTGTCAGGAAGAAAGCATTAAGTTGCTCTGCAGACAGCCTTCTCAGTTAAGCCACTCTCCTCAGTCCCGACACCTTTACCCCCACTGACTCTGCTCTGCCACAGCCTTAATCTCTTTTCCTTGTCAAAAAACTTCCATTCTCTTTTTATCTTTCAGAAGTTTGTTGAAATTTTCCTCCTATTCATGTTTCTCTTTCATTCTCTTCATGGCAGTAGGTGTTTTCTCTAACTATCTAATGGTGGTGGTACAGGGGAGAGTTTGACGAGATTAAGGAAAAAGCTCCTCATCCCACTATCTTGAACCACCCTTACCTAGAAGTTTCACATTTGATATAACAAAGCTGCCAGTAGAGCATTTAAATAAAAAGGTTGATGATATCCAAAAAGAAAGGACTTGTAGTGTCTTCATACCTTGATTAACGGACATGTGAATATACACTTAAATAAATATACAAACACAGAGATGTGGCAGAACAGAAAGCCAGTTCTGAAGGGGAAGTTATGAAAACTGGTGTGTACTAGATAGAAAAATCTACAGATTTTTAAAAAGATGATACTGGGCAACGGGTTATACAACACACGATATTCTGACTGCAGAATCAGCGAGAAAGGAGAGAAACCTTGGTGCACCGTGGAGGAGCCCGGGTTTTAGGAAGTCTTCTGAGCTCCAGGACACTGGCCACTTCTGTCACCCAGAACGATCTGGGAGCCCGCCTTGCTTTTGACACCCTGTGGTCTCTGAAGAGGGGCTCCTCACCGCTGGGATCTCATTCCCTAACTTTCATGCATTCCCTCAACAGTTGCCAGAGGGATTTTCTCACTTGAACAATGGCTAAGCTCTAGGAGGCTGTGTATGTTCCAGCTTCTTAGGTGTGGCTTTAGCCCATGTGCAAAACGGCTTGGAAACCAGCTCAGGTTCACATGTGGACTGTAAGAGTCCAGAGATGTGGGAGGGGAGTGAAAAAGGAAAAGAGGAGGGAGATGTTCCCCATAAACAACTGGCAACGGTGCAGATTTAGGGCAGGTCTCTCTCATCTCTTACATTCTTGCCTCACACACTTGTATGTGTTCAAGTCATCTTTCCTTCTTTAAAATACGGTGCCAACATAATCCACTCTACTTGGTATTATTTAATGTTAGAGGAATTTGCAACCATAGTCATAAGAGCAGTGGATGAGCAGTTCTCTTTTTGTGTTCTCTTTAACAAGTGTAGTAGTTAAACTGCATTTTTCACATAAGTGAGGAGACATCTCAAAAAATCTAGGGTCTGAAATAGTTAAAATAACATTGAAATGATCTGGGTTTTTTTAAATTTTTATTTTATTGACGTATAGTTGATTTACAACATTGTGTTCATTTCTGCTGCACAGCAAAGTGATTCAGAAATACATATATTCTTATTAATTTCTTTTCCATTATAGTTTATCACAGGATATTGAATATAGTTCCCTGTGCTACACAGTAGGACCTTGTTGTTTAATGATTCTGTATATACTAGTTTGCATCTGCTATGAAATGATCTGTTTTTAAAGGTGAGCTATATAAAAGTCTTAGAGGAAAACATAGGCAGAACACTCTATGACATCAATCACAGCAAGATCCTTTTTGACCCACCTCTTAGAGAAATGGAAATAAAAACAACCAAAAATAAAATGGGACCTAATGAAACTTAAAAGCTTTTGCACAGCAAAGGAAACCATAAACAAGACAAAAAGACAACCCTCAGAATGGGAGAAAATATTTGCAAATGAAGCAACTGACAAAGGATTAATCTCCAAAATATACAAGCAGCTCGTGCAGCTCAATATCAAAAACACAAACAACCCAATCCAAAAACGGGCAGAAGACCTAAATCAACATTTCTGCAAAGAAGATATACAGATTGCCAACAAACACATGAAAGGATGCTCAACATCACTAATCATTAGAGAAATGCAAATCAAAACTACAATGAGGTAGCACCTCACTCCTGTTAGAATGGGCATCATCAGAAAATCTACAAACAACAAATGCTGGAGAGGGTGTGGAGAAAAGGGAACCCTCTTGCACTGTTGGTGGGAATGTAAATTGATACAGCCACTATGGAGAACAGTATGGATGTTCCTTAAAAAACTAAAAATAGAACTACCATACGACCTAGCAATCCCAGTACTTGGCATATACCCTGAGAAAACCATAATTCAAAAAGAGTCATGTACCACAATGTTCACTGCAGCTCTATTTACAATAGCCAGGGCATGGAAGCAACCTAAGTGTCCAATGACAGATGAATGGATAAAGAAGATGTGGCACATATATACAATGGAATATTGTTCGGCCATAAAAAGAAATGAAATTGAGTTATTTGTAGTGAGGTGGATGGACCTAGAGACTGTCATACAGAGTGAAGTAAGTCAGAAAGAGAAAAACAAATACCGTATGCTAACACATATATATGGAATCTAAAAAAAAGAAAAAGTGGTTCTAAAGAACTTGGGGGCAGGACAGGAATAAAGACGCAGATGTAGAGAATGGACTTGAGGACATGGGGAGGGGGAAGGGTAAGATGGGACGAAGTGAGAGCGTGGCATGGACATATATACACTACCAAATGTAAAATAGATAGCTAGTGGGAAGCAGCCACATAGCACAGGGAGATCAGCTCAGTGCTTTGTGACCACCTAGAGGGGTGGGATAGGGAGGGTGGGAGGGAGACACAAGAGGGAGGGGATATGGGGATATATGTACACATACAGCTGATTCACTTTGTTATATAGCAGAAACTAACACACCATTGTAAAGCAATTATACTCCAATAAAGATGTTTAAAAAAATAAAAAATAAAGGTGAGCTAGAAGTTAGTTATAAAACCATCCACCCACCCCTGGTATTTTTTCAACAGTAGAGATAAACCTAAATTGCAACTTCTATTTATATTTTCTTTCTTCTCTTGTAAAAATTTTGGTAGTTCATATTTTGCTGAATAATCTTTTATTTCTTCCTAGTTTTTCAATTTGTTGTCATGTAATTGTATGCAATAATATCATATTTTAATTCCACATCAGTGTTATCTCATCCTTCTTATTTCTAATATTTTATATATTTGCTCTGTGTCCTGTTCTTCTTAACGAGGTTTAGGAAGGGGTTTTCTGTTTTACTGGTCTGTGCCTACAACTGACTTTTGGGATTTTTGGTCTTTATAATTTTTTTCTCTTTAATTATTTTTGCCTCATCTTTATTAATTTCTTTTTCCTGTTTTCTTCTCATTTTCCTTGCTGCTGTTTTTCTAATTTTCTAGGTACTAAAAACCTGTATAATCAGTAATTTGTCTTTAATTATGAAGCCATTTAAGGCTTTATATCTTCCTCTGCACAGTTTTTTAAAATGCATCTTGATAATTTTAACACTTCTTTACACTGCTTCCTTAAGTTTGTAACTTCAATTTTGACTTCTTCTTTGATCCAACAATTATTTAGAAGTGTGTTTCTTAATTTCCAAGTCACTAATTTAGTTCTGTAGGACTGAGCCCTTAACCTGTGGGATCTGAAACTAGCTCCAGTAGGTAGTGTCAGAATTGAGTTGAATTGTAGGACACGCAGCTGGTATCACAGACTTTGCAATAAAAAATTGCCCTATTTTTAAGTAAAATGTTCTTATAGTGCCTTAATGTCAAAATATGCCTCAACTATTGTCACAAGCAAGATGCTTATGTATTAATGTTGACATTACTCCTTTTTTTACAATTTCTTTTTTTTTAATTTATTTAATTTATTTATTTATTTTTGGCTGTGTTGGGTCTTCGTTGCTGTGCACGGGCTTTCTCTAGTTGCGGCGAGTGGGGTCTACTCTTCGTTGTGGTGCACAGGCTTCTCGTTGCGGTGGCTTCTCTTGTTGCAGAGAACCGACTCTAGGTGCACACGCTTCAGTAGTTGTGGCACGTGGGCTCAGTAGTTGTGGCTCGCAGGCTCTAGAGCTCAGGCTCTGTAGTTGTGGCGCATGGGCTTAGTTGCTCCGCGGCATGTGGGATCCTCCCGGACCAGGGCTCGAACCCATGTCCCCTGCATTGGCAGGCGGATTCTTAACCACTGCGCCACCAAGGAAGCCCCAACATTAATCCTTAATCTTTATGAATAGAGGAATTTTTTTTCACTTTATATTTCTTTTCTGAAATTCAAAATAATCTGCTAAAAAGAAAAACACTATTTTTGATATGACTCACATGGTCTTTAAACATTTGTAGGCATTAGAGAATATATCCGATAGTGCCTTTTGAGATGTCTTTGAGAAAAAGCTAATACTTAGTACAAGTTTGCCTTTCTTTTCAAGCTTTTTTTTTTTGAAAAAAAATGAGGAAAATACAGTCAAATTAGATGTCATGGAAAAGCTGTCTGTAATTTTGATCAGAAGTTTTCGGCAAGCTCATTTTCATAGGAGCTATTGTTCACATGTATGAAGAAAAGAATTTTTAAACCTTCCTTTTAAACGGAATACTTTTTTTATTAGACTCTAAGAAAATGTTTGGATGAATGAAGTGTGGGATTTTTAAAAATGTGCTTCTTTGTTTTTCGCGAAAAATGAAGATGACTTATGAAGCTGCTTTAGGCCTTTCTGTGGGCTTCTCACTAAAGCAAAGATGAAAGTGTATTTGGGAAGTGCAGATGATTCTTACTTTTTAAAAGTCTACTAGCTTAGCACACAAGTCTCCTAATTAAGGAAAAAATTATGTTCTTGACACTAAAACTTGCCATTTTATTTATACCTCTTACCCTCTTTCTATATCAGCTTAACCATAACCGTAATCTCTACCATCCTACAACCACACCCACCAGAGCCCACACATACTCTCGCCACCCCCATTCTTTGTTATATGCAGTTGACTTTTCCTCAATTTCATGTAACGTGCTGTGTAATCCCAGCTTCCAGCAGGTCCCCAAGTTTTCCCACCCTATCTGATTCTGCAAGCTTTCCTTTACCCAGAGGTAAGGCTGCCACTGTGGTCTTCTCAAGACACTTCACCTGACTTACATTACCTGCTAGAGTTTTCCTTACCTCACACTTCCTCTGTGATGAGGAGCTATTATTGGTTATCCAGGGGTTTTAACCCCATATGTGAAAGAGATAAAAGAAGATAAAAGAAGTAGATCTCCTTCAATTGAAACCAAATATATCGGTGGCAATACTGACACTATTAAAGACAAAAACTGGATAAAATAAGCCACCTCGAAACCAAATTTGTAACCCAAATCTTAAGAGACCCTGGGGCCAAAGATATATTAATATGCATATATATGTATAATTATTATTAATATATTTACTAATATTAGCTAGTTTATTCAGGTTAGGTTGATGATATCAACACAACCATTTGCAATTAGTGATTGTGTTTTAAGTCAAGAAACTGTACTTAAAAATATTTATTTCATTTCAGAAATGCAACTAATTCAGAAGAGTATGGTTTCCTAATGAATGTCATTTTGTTTGGGCTTGAATGGTCCTGGACGATGTGTGTGTGTGTGTGTGTGTGTGTGTGTGTGTGTGTGTGCGCGCGCGCGCGCGTTACTATGACCAAAGACGTAAAGTATGCTTCTTGTTATGATATATTTACTACTTAGGAATGTGAACACAAACAAATAATCTTGCCTTCTAATTGGGATAAACAATGCAATGTTTATGGCAATATGTGTTTTGTTTTGTTCTAAATTTATTTATTTATTTTTGGCTGCATTGGGTCCTCGTTGCTGCACACGGGCTTTCTCTAGTTGCAGTGAGGGGGGGCTACGCTTCATTGCGGTGAGTGGGTTTCTCATTGTGGTGGCTTCTCTTGTTGCGGAGCATGGGGTCTAGGTGCGCGGGCTTCAGTAGTTGTGGCACGTGAGCTCAGCAGTTGTGGCTCACGGGCTCTAGAGCGCAGGCTCAGTAGTTGCGGCACACGGGCTTAGTTGCTCCACGGCATGTGGGATCTTCCCGGACCAGGGATCGAACCCATGTCCCCTGCCTTGGCAGGCGGATTCTTAACCACTGTGCCACCAGGGATGCCCTGAAATATGTGTTTTTAACATAAGCTCTGAACAGTGTCATTTTCCTGTCTCAGATGACAAGCCTTTCAATCCTCTTGCTTCAGCTTCTGCGTGATAAAATCTCCGTCTTAAGATGAGTTCAGTTTATTCAAACTTTAAGCAAACGGAATTAGGATAGTTGAATTTAGAAGTAAAGTCTCTTTTCCTCCAGACTGATGAGTTTATACCCAGAATTAACGTTCGTGGGAATTCTCAGACATTTCAAGTGGAGAATAGCCCCCTGCAGAGATGGCAGGAGTATAAACTCAGAAAACCTCAGTCTCAGCCACTTTATGTTGTTTTCTCCAATTAAAGGCTAAAATTGCATCTCTAAAATAAAGGGCATTGGGAGTAAAAACATTTATATAGAATAGTTTAAGGTAAGTAGCCTAATTTGCAGAATGTCATAAATAAGACTAAGAAATAAAATTGTAGCTTGCCAGACACATGCAGTGTAAGAGAAGTAAATGCATTACAATTAGAATATCATTTCATGGAAATGAGCTTCCTGAACTCGTAAATGTTCTGTTCAAAGGCATACTTCTCTACGTGATTAAGATTCTTTACAATTAAAAACCTCTGTCTTAAAAGTATTCTTCAACTTCAAAGGCATTGCTAGTCAGGAAATCCCCCTGGACTCCTTGGTGACGTTTCTCATTTTTTTTCAGTGATAGGAAATTACAATACCAAAATACAGCAGAGCCCACACATCTGTTGCCCGCTTTTGCTGTAGGTACTCAATTGATGCAAGATGTGCACTTTGAAGCATGGGGGAGGGGGCACAAAGCAAAGGAATACAACCTGCAAACTCAAGGGCCAAGTCCAGAGACAAAATGATAAGAGAAAGGAATAAAACTGAAATCGCCAGTTTGTATCCAGTTGAAAGTGAATGTGTATCTGTGAGTGTGTCTGTGTATGCGTGTATCTTGTCTGGGGACAAAGGTACTCAGTAAACATTGGTTGACTGATCAATTTTTGTTTTGCAAAATAGGGATCCCTCTTGAGACACAATTGGAATAGTCCCTTCCAACTCAAAAGGTAGCTTTCCTATTAATGTAATCAGGATCAAAATGGTCAAACTATTTACTCAATTTGCTCAATATGTGTGAAGATACAAATTAAATGTGTTGAGAAAAGCGTAACAATCTTTCGATGATATCCTCCTCCTCATCAAACATTCAAAAGAGTATCAAAAGCTTTCATTTATCGGATACATCCTCTGTTCCAGACACTGGGGCAAACGCTTCATTCTAAAATTCTAGCAATACCCCTACAGAATAGCTATCAATACTCCATTTTACAGATTAAAACATTGGGCTGAAGTTCTCAGAGTGTATTGGTAGCAGATCTACACCTATCACAATGTCCTGAATAAAGTCTGTCTCACCATCTTTAACAAGTTTCATTGAATATTTTCTCTTTAACAAATATTTTTTTTCTTTAACAAATGTGCACAAATGTATTAGGCATGATTCAAGCTATCTAGAAGCTTCATCATAATTTATATAATATCAGAAATATCCTTGTAAGTGGCAGTAAAATAATTTTAAGAGTACCAAATCTAAAACTGATTCTAATAATTCTTATTAGCATTTTAAAAAGCAAAGAAATTGACTCTATACATATTTGTCACGATTGAATTGAAATATCCAGGGTCTTTCTCTTTTAATATGTCATAAGATAAAAAAAGAAAGTTAAAAGATAAAATAATGCTGAAATTGAAATTATATTTGTTGACCATTGTTAATCAGTTTGACTCCTGATTGACATTTATTATCAATGTACAGACATCAGCTTACATGTAGATGTTTAGGCCTCCATAGATAATCGTAATCAGCCATAGCCACTACGTGTAGCCAACCATTCTAAAATTTCTTAAATATATTCATCTATTTATAGTATATTATTTTATTATTTATTAAATATTATTTATATCATAAATACATATTGTCTATTTATATCATAGTATTATTTATACATTATAAATATATTCACTTATTTAGATTGACTATATATTAAAATAGACTATTTTTTATATATCACAGACACAAAAAACCTATTCCCAGATTGATAAAGGAATGAACAATGTACAACTACTATGAAAAAAGTAAATACTGCAATTTTAAGAAATCATGGAAATCATGCAGACCAATATCAGCATTTTATAAATTAAAAAAAAAAGGTCTAAGGAGATAACATGAACTTTCCCCAAATAGCATAACCTTTACTTTGCATGCAGTGAATGATTGCAACTACCTTCAAAGGTGTCCTCCAACCAATTTCTTCTCTCCCTATATGCACATGCCACTCCTCAAATCAAGAAGTGGAGCTTATTTCCTCTCCCTTTGTTTGAGGAAGCCTTTATTTTTCTTTCCCTTTTGAAGGTTACTTCCACTGGATATAGATTTTCCTTCAGCACTTTAAAGATGTTATTCCATTGTCATCTTTCTTGCATGGTTTCTGACAAGAAGTCTACTATCTATCTTGTTCCCGTGTAGAGGTTCCTGTGTAGAGGTCTCCTCTGATGCCTCTCAAGATAGTCTCTTTCTTTTTAGTTTTTAGCATTTAAACAGGATGTGCCTTGGTTTGTTGTTTTGTTTTTTGGATTGTTTTAAAAATTTATTTTTCTTGGTATTCTTTGAGCTTCTTAGATCTATGGTTTAATGTCTATCACCAACTTTGAAAATATTCCAGTATTTATTTATTCAAATATTTCTTCTACCACATTCTCTGTTCCTTCTCCTTCTGGGATTCCAATTATGCATATGCTATATCATTTTATATTATCCCACAACTATTGGATGCTCTGTTTAGTGTTTCACTCTTTTTTTTTCCTCTTCATTTTCCAATTTGAGTGATTTCTGTTGACCTATCTTTAAGTTCACTGATTCTTTTCTAGGCTATGTCAAATCTACTGATGACCTATCTTTAAGTTCACTGATTCTTTTCTAGGCTATGTCAAGTCTACTGATGAGCCCATCAAAGTCATTCTTCATCTCTGTTATTGTGGTTTTGGTGTCTAGCAGTTCCATTTGATTCTATCTTATAGTTTCCATCTCTGCTGAAATTGCCTGTCTTATCTTACATATTTACTTTCCATTAGAGCCTTTAATACATCAATCATAGTTATTCTAAATTCTCTGTCTCATAGTTCCAACAACTGTGTCATATCTGAGACTGGTTCTGATAACTGCTATATCCTTTCACACTTTTATTTTCCCTTGCTTTTTTTGCATACCTTATGTGGGTTTTTTGTTGTTGTTGAAATCTGGCCATGTTGTATAAGATATTAGATACTGAAGTAAATAATTTTTAAAGTTTGGAAGTGAGCTTGCCTCTCCTTCTGTAAGGCTTTTAGAACAGAGTTTTGTGTTAGTCTAGTCAGAAGCTGGACTGGGTTTGAAGTTTGTTGTTGCTATGATTACCCTCAGTGCACTAGAGCTTCAAATTCCCCTACTGATATCTTGTCTTTACGGTATGGGTTAGTTGCCGATGGGTTTTCTCAACACCTGCTCCCTGTGTGGCCCTGGGTTCTTCCCTTTGTACTGGATTCCCACTGTACATTCCACTGTTATTTGTACTTAACACTTGTTAGAGTGATGGTGGTGGGGGGGTGGGGTGTCTGTTTTCTGACGTTCTGATCAAGTCTCAGTCTTAGGCAGGCAATATGAACCTCGGGAGTACACTCTTTACAAGCGTTCCTGCATCTTCTTCAGATGTAAAGCTGGGCCTAGCACATATTTCTTCCCTTCACCAGGGCGAACTTTTCTTTTCTTGTTTCCCTATGCCCGTTACAGTAGGTTTCCACCAGTACCGTCACGCTACAGTTTTTGTTGCCCTTTCCCCTATGGATCAAGAGTTTGTTCCATAACGGAGACAGAGGAGATAGATCTGGGCAGAGCTATGGCAGTGGCTGCTGTGCCCTGCCCAAACCAGAACTTCAGGGAAGTTTTCTCAAGATTCTCCCTGGTCTTCCCTGTGAGCATCTGGTGGAGTTCTTAGAGGAAAAACCTGCAAGAGGATGTAATCCCCTCTAGGTCTGCAGCCTCCAGGGGCTTCATACTTTCCTTCAAGCCCTTACTTGGCTTTTAGCAACTCATTAAAAGTTGCTAGCTGAATATTCTTACCAACTTAGCTGGTGTTTGGTGGTGTCTGTCCAAGGTAAGCAACACTCAAATTTTATTCCTCCCTGTAGGTGCATATTTCTCTCCAGATTTCAAGTAATTTTTTATCCAGTGATTTTAGTTCTCGGAAGGGCTCCCAAAATGTCATTAGTATGCAGTTTTCCTGCTTTTGTCCTGTTGTAGAGGTGGAAGAGATGTTTTATCCAGCTCTCTAATCTGAGCTAAAACCTTCATTTTCCTCCGTTAAAAATCTTTTGAAAATGACCTTATCCTGTGATTGGCTTTGACCAGTAGCATCGAATGGAAGTGATGTCCTGGGACTTTGAGACTTGCTGAAGGGTGGCAGCTTCCACTAACTGCCTCTCAGAGTTCTGAGCCACTGTTAAGAAATCTAGGCAACACACTGGAGAGAACGGCCACATGGAGGAGCCCCTAGGTGCCCAGGACGTGAGTGAAGAATCCACCTTGGATGATTCTGACATCTCACTGCAATCTCATGAGAAACCCCAAGCAATACCAGCAGAACAACCACCTAGCTGAGCCCTAGCCCTCACACAGAGTCATGCAAAATAATAAGACTGTTATTTTGAGCTACCAAGTTTTGAGGTGGTTTGTTACTCGGTAATAGATAATGAAGCTCAGTAAATATTTGTGGAGCGAATACATGAAAATTTTAGACATATTGCCTCAACCATAATTCTCTAAACACCACATCTTCCTCCTTCTAAGAGCGTTAGGTAGCAAAGCATGTAAGGCAAAGGACTCCTGAGAGAAAAAAAATCGACCAAAAGGATCTTGAAAATAAAAAACTGTGCTGTTATTTTTCCCCACTGCATTTGAAAGCGAATCAAGAAGCAGTTTAGAGATGAGAGAATCAATGCGTTATCTCGACCAAAACATAAACTCACCAAAACGGTGCCACATTAAGCTCAAATTTAGGTTGGATGCAACCTAGAAGCCATTCTATTTGAACTTAAGGATCTTTCAAAGCCAATTTTGTAGATTCATGATTAAAATGAGATCTAAATAAAATATTATTATTTCAAGGAAATTACCCACAAAGTATGTATAATATTCTAAAGATATTTCCATACTTATCTCAATTGTGAACTTGCCCTATTTACTTAAAGAAAATTTTGTTTAAAGTTTTAACAGAAAATGACTAAAAATGACCGAAACAGAGACATTTTTACCAACTCAGACAACAAATTACACCACATACAATTAGTGCTATTTTCTGACGCTGGCCGCTCTTAAAACTTAATTAAAGTTTAACAAAGAAGGACTAA
Source organism: Balaenoptera ricei (assembly GCF_028023285.1). Lineage (NCBI taxonomy): Eukaryota > Metazoa > Chordata > Mammalia > Artiodactyla > Balaenopteridae > Balaenoptera > Balaenoptera ricei. The sequence continues at coordinate 69,325,854 of NC_082655.1, forward strand.
TGAGATAAATGAGTCGAAGGCTGATAGGCACAAAACAAAAATAAATTCTGGAAATTTAGATAAATAGGGCAAGTTCACAACAGGGATACATTTAGAAATCTCTCTGAAGTATTATATTAGTTCCCTTATCAAGATTCCCTTAAAACAATTCCTCCTACAAAACTTCTACTGCTGATAACAGAAGAAAAAGTATAGCCATAATACTACTGATTTTCTAACATGGTGCTCCTGTCTGCCTCAGGCCTACATAGATGAAAGTTAATGAAGCATGCCTTCCAACAGAGACTGATTTCTGGGGCTGCAACTGAAAGAACTATATGCACTTTTATGGCACTCGGAATAAAATTGTCCACTTTAAATTTAACTTCCAGAATGTAATCTCTGACTTCCTAGTTTCCCTAGCCTAATTCAGCAGGACTGGCTAGTGCAAGCATTGCCATCACCCAGGTTGGAGAGCAGCGATAGTACTCGGCTTTTAGGAAGAAAAAGAATCATGAGGGACTTCCCTGGTGGTCCAGTGGTTAGGACTCTGCGCTTCCACTTCAGGGGCACAGGTTCAATCCCTGGTTGAGGAAATAAGATCCTGCATGCCGCGCGGCCAAAAATAAAAGTAGCAGCAGGTCCCAATGGCAGAGAGAAACAAGAAATTAAAAAAAAAAAATCATGAAACGAATGTTTCTCTTTGAGCTGTAGTTAAAACAATGGTTAAAGCAGTAAAAACAAGTGAATAGAAGCGACTGTGAGAATTTGTGCTTGAAATTTCCTGTGGAAGTTGTAGATCTTTTCCCCCCTTTTCTCTTTTTTGTTGGTAGTCAATGATTAAGACTTTGTTTATGTGATATAATGCTTCCTGCACAGGTGTAGCTTGAAATGTAGGGAGGAACTTGAGAATGGGAATCTACAATTTGTTTTATTGTTGCAGATGGTTGTGTTGTGGCAGAGATTTTAAATTCTTCCTCAGAGAGAACAATGCAAATGTAACTTGTACCGTAAGAATCATTTTAGAGTGAGAGTGATTTTCAATAAAGAGCAAAAATAACATATGATGTTTATTAAAACATTATTATCTGCCAGACACTGTATATAGTTTAGCTATTCTAATTCTTAGATACATACACTAAAATAATATTGCTCCCATTCAAAGATGGGAAGATTGAGGCTCAGAAATAAGCAATTTATTTAAGCTCCTAAAACAAAATCGATAGCCAAATTATAATAAGAAAACAGTTGCTCAAAGCATGATGTTTTATTTCAGGACACACCGTGACAATTAGGAGAGGCTTAAATCATATATATGTACATACATACATACATAAAATCATAAAATAAGTATTTAGTGCACGCCCACTACATTCCAGAACTTTGCAAAGCTCGAAGGAGGCAGTAGAGAATTAGCCAGATCTCATCTTTTCCGTGGGGAACTTATGCTCTAAGATCTCTGAACGTATGTCCCAATGAACTGATGACTCATCTCTTCTTGGTATCAACATTCATTTATTCATTCATTCAATAAAAATGGATTCAGAACCTATCCTGGGTCAGGTCCTATTTTAAATACTGTGTAAGTACAGAATAAAACAAATGAGAAAACAAACAAACACCTGCTTTCCTGTAACTCACAAGGTAGTGGAGGAGACAACTAACAAGGTAAATAAATAAAATGTTTGCATTATTTAATCATAATTACTAAGGAGAAATGAATAGATGATGGAAGGGGGAAGGGATGGGAGGATTGCAGTAACAGAAAAGGTAGCCGCAATGAGAGAATGACAATGCCAGAAGGCCCTAAGGACATGAGGGAAGGAAGTATGAAGATAGATGTCTGGGCAAAGAACCTTCTAGGCAGAGATGGAGCAAGTGTCAAGGTCCTAGGATAGGAGTTTGTCTGGCGAGCCTGATGTGACTGAAGCTGAAAGGTGGGGAGAATGCAGTAGATGAAGTCAGAGGGAAAAGAGGGCCAGTAGTTGTGCAGGGTTGTGTAGACCAGAGTGAGGATTTGCGTGAGATGGGATGCTGTTGGAGGTTTTGAACAGTGGGATGGCAGGACCTGAATTTAGTTTTACAGTTGATTCAACTGCAAACACTTGTGTCCTGGAGCCCAACACAAAGAAGTATATTTCTTTTCATTTAAAATGCAACCAAAGAGCTTCAAGAATGGTTTGGATTTGGCACAGATGAGGCTGCCCGAAGAAAGGATACACCAACTTCTCCTGAATGAGGCATTTCCTGTATTATTTTCAATGTGCCCCTAGCAAGTTGAAGGCTCTGAGCCAAGGGATACAACACTAAGCACCATTTTTAGCAACGGCTTTAGGGAATATGTATGGAGAGGTGTGGAACTGTTTTCCAAATTTTGTGAAAATGCATCCTTTCAGCACTTTCCCCTCTCTCCCAAGGCAACCTATTTTTAAATAGTAAATCCCCCCCCCAAAATAATGACCATGGGATATTTTTTTCCCCATGGGAAGAGCTCAGCCTGGCAATAGTTGATATTCTCACGCAAAGGCACTTCACATCTGTTGAGAGCCTCACGACTGCGGTTACCATTAGACCTTAGGGTCCAGGTTTGAGTGGTGATAGCAACTTCAGTTTAATCGGCTTTCCTAAAGTTACACACTTAATTGTTGGCAGAGGTTCATATCTAATTCACAATGCCTCTCACAGATGAGCACCTTCAACACGCTAGCTGCCATCCCATGTACTTTAGGGTCAGGAACGATGAATGAAATTGTACTGTAACTTGATGATATAAGTCATTAGTGTCCTCGATTTGCAGGTGTGCAGGTGAGGCTCAGAGACCAAATAACTTTCCGGGATCACAGCCAGTAGATGGTAACTCCAGGGCTGACGGACTACAAAGCCTATTTTCATTTTTACTAGGCAACCCTCCACTTTAGAAAAATAGCAAGGATCCTTGGAGATCACCATGTTCCACACTCTCATTTTAGGTATGAAGGACAATGGCCCAATTTCACAATCCTAAGGTCTCATCATCTAGACCATCTTTAGGACCTGCTGCACCTGTTATAAAACAATACCATCCTTGAAGATGAATAACTAGTCATCTGACCCACAGCAAAGCCTCCATTTCCAATTAGAAATAGCCACGTGTCTCTCCAGAAAGTATTTCAGTGAGTTGGCTTTATAGTACACCATATGAACTTCAAAAGTAGCCTACAAATATCAGCAAGGAGACAATTCTTTTCAGAAAGGAGTAAGACCTTTCAACCTTATTAAAATCTCCTTGTTCTTACATGTTTGTTCTCTCATACATTGAACACTATATTCCAAAGACTGGAACTGCACCACATAAGGATGTGTTTCAATATTTACTTCTTATTTGCTTTATGACAGAAGTGAAGTGAATAGTGATATTTGGCATTATTGGCATTACCAGCAATTCTGTATTTGAAATCATCTTAGAGTATCCTCACTAACCATCTCTAAATTTGAGTCTCAGAAGCTATTCTTTAAGATGGGACCCTGACTCAGCTCATCCACTGACTTTAGTAAGGGTGAACCAGGAAACTATTAAGATATACCTTAAAGGTTTCTCTGTTTACTCTTTCAGTGACCCATGAGAGTGCTATTCAGGGTAGAATTTCTTTGTTAGAAATCATTCAATGATTTGAAGGAATTCACTAGCTTTTGATTATCTGTCAACGTTTTTTTCTGGAATAAATGCTTTTAATTACATGAAAAGACGACAGGTTTGGCAACGGGAGAACATACCTTCAATATCCAAATAAATAAATGAGACCAGTCCTCCAGGCAAACTCCAGAAGACTCTGTGTACTATTCATCAGCACACGCATGAAGCAAAATGAATAATGAAGGCTCATTCAAAATTAGTCTAGTTATAAACATCACCCTACCCACCCCATTATCCTCCTCCTGAAGAAAATCAGTGAAGCTAAGCATTTACTGGTGTGCCATTTCAAGTAATGCTTTGAAATGAAAACCCATGTGCAAAAGATGTTGCTTTAGTATTGTCGAAAGAGGGAAGACACGCCAAAAAAATGTCCCCTACCCTCGAGGATTTTTTTCAGTCTTCGAGTCAAACTGAGGAAACATCATGACCATGGATCAGTCATTCTAAATGACAATTCGAAGCTGATGTAAAGCAAATAGGGAACATATTCATTCAGTAGACATTTGTTTCACACTTACTGGCCTATTTTGCTCCAGGCATGTGCTTAGCTAAGAAAAAAGGGATTTAGTGAACTTTCACTCACTGCCCTACTTTTCCAGTACTTACAGTCTTGGGGGTTGGAGGGAACATGACCGAGAAATATCAGGCTGTTAGGTGAAGGGCTGGTGTAAAGGTAGCATGGGGTCTGCATGGGGCACAAAGAAGGGATGTGAGACCTAGTTTCGGGATTTGCAGAACACTCATGGGAGGTGATGTCTTGTACTGAAGGACAAACAGGATGTAGCCCAGTGAAGATGATGTGGGTGGAATGGTGGGAACTGGGGAGGGCAGGGGGCGGGTGTGCAAGAATCAATTCTGGAAGTGAGAAAGAAAAAAGGTGCTTTAGGATTCCAAGTGTTTGCGATGACAACAAAGGTTCTCAAACCTGAGCCTGCCTCAGAATCCCCTAGAGGGCTTGTTAAAGCACAAATTGTTGGGCTCCCTCCCACTGTTTCTAGTTCAGTGGGTCTGGAGTGGAACCCGGAGGAATCTGCTTGTCCAACAGGTTCCCAGGTGGTACTGATGCTGCTGGCCAGAGTATGCCACTCCGACATCCCCAGATGAGAGCACAGTGTGTGCGGCGAGTCATGGCATGAGCTGTGGCCAGAGCCGTAAACTGGGCTTCTGTCCCTTCCCAAAGGAGCTGAGCGGAAAGGTACCACTGAAGCCTTGATGGCAGAGAAGGACCTGTTGAAATTTGGGCTTTAAGAGAGATTATTCTGAGGGGGGAAAACCGCGGTGGGGTGGGGATGGTGGTGTGCTGAATTGGGCGATTGGGATTGACATTGTATACACTGATGTATATAAAATGGATGACTAATAAGAACCTGCAGTATAAACAAACAAACAAACAAACAAAAACAACGAATACTAAACTTTCTTTGGGTTATGTGTATGGAAATATGTTAACATAAATGTTTCAGACATTACATGAAATTTCTAAAAATCTTATATGTTCTGGTATAATGTTATAAGTCATAATTCTAGTTATTACTTTAAAATGTATAGCTCAGAAATAACTAAATTTCCTTGTCAATTTCATTATTATCAACTTTCAACAAATCTTTAACCGTGGTCATTTTTAAGTCTTTTGTCATTTACAGACAGTTCTGGGTGTACTCTGATGCTTTTGCAAAAATGTTCCTATAAAAGGGTTTCATCTTCAAGGAATTCATGGAAAAGACTCTGACAAGTACAGGTTTCTGGTAACTGACCATACTGCTGAACTGAATGAAGAAGCATTTTCAGAACTCTAATGAAAAACTGATGAATTCATAAAAGTGCTAACAAAAGATCAAGATGAAAAACAAAATTAATTACATGGGACTGAGTGAACTGATGAGGATGAGTATAATTTTTGTGACTTTCTGTTTGAATAAAAAAAAAAAAAAATCCCACAAGGACTCAGAGGCAAAAAATATACAAATCAATTTTCACTGCAAAGTAAAGGAGCTGTTACAGTGGAGGATTACTGGACTGAATGTCAATATTATGACATAGTATGAATGTGTTTTGTGTTTGGTAATTGCAATCATTGTTGCTTTTGTTGTGGTCATCCATTTACAATGCTTGGTGTCAGTTTATCCCTTGTAAAAATAAAATACAGTGTGTGTGTGTGTGTGTGTGTGTGTGTGTGTGTGAAAAAAAGAAGCTTACACAGCTCACCAGGATTTTGTTACAAACATGTGATAGGTGAACAAGTTCATATTAAACAGCCCACTGTGTGGCATTTGTGCAAGTACCTTATAAAATTGATTATTATAAAAAATCCTAGCCTGTTTAAAAAAAAAAAGAAAGAAAGAAAGATTATTCTGGATGCACTGAAAAGAATGGAGAACTGTCAGACTGAAGATAACTTTTGGCTTGTATAGTAATTCAGGTGAAATATGCAGGTCATTGTAGAAGGACAGAGAACCTCTGATTTGAAATTTGGGGGGAAACCAGAGTCAGAACAATGTGCCAAATTGAGTCCAGGAGGCCAGAGAGGGGAACTCTAAATGCATCACCAAACTAAGGCTCTGAGAGTATAAGGGCCATGGAGACAGGCAAGGTCAGAGGGCACAAAGGTCGCGGCCACGACCTGAACAGGCTCCTTCTTTTCCTCCTCAGAACGGTCAGCCATGTCAAGAAGACCAAGGATGAAGGGAATAAAAGCTGGTGTGGTGTTTCCCTTAAGGAAATTAGTAGCCCCGGGGCATTTCAAGACTCTGTCAATTATTGATTTGTATGGTAGACTTCTCTGAGTTCCAAATAAACTGTAAAACAACCCCAGATAGTCAAAGAAACTGAAATGAAAGCAAGGTGACGAGGTGGCTAGACTAGTATTGTGTTTATTCTCTCTGATCTCTGGGAGGATACTGGTTCGGTCAAAACTACAGTTGCCAAATTCTGTCACAGTCAAGAGCGAGAACTATTTGTATTACATCTAACTGTAATTAGAGCATTTAACCAAAAATTGGGCAAAGTGAGGTCTTGAACTAACAGGATATAGTTGTTAAGAATGTCAAGGGACTGCTGTTCTCATTAATCATGCTAAAATAATCCAAACCTCCAAAAATGAAACAATGGCCAAAGGTACTTTCCTTTTAAAGAATTACTATTATCTAGAGGAAATATGCCCTTGTTATTCTGTATTGATTTCCAAAAAAGGACAAATGACAATTTAGACAAAAATAATCTTATGAGTCTACAACACATGCAGGAACACACACACAGACACACACCCCCCACACACACACAATAAAGGAGTTTGTTGCAAGTATGTATTTTTTCTTGATGAGGCTGGATTAAGCCACTAACGAAACTGAATTCTTAACTTAATACATTTTCTCATCACTTATTTACTCCTGTTACGGGCACTAAGTAACTTGCACAAAGATAAAACCTGCAAATACTTGGAAGCTATAAAGAGAGGCGTAAGCTTTAAAGCACATTTTAAATCCACCTAAATGCTTAAGTCTGGAGAAGTTTTAGGAGAGGCAGAAAGAAAATATCCATTTTCCAAAAGGAAAAAAGACAGTTGGCAAATTGGGAGAAGAACAACGTGGAATTGTCATTAATACTAATGAGAATGGCATTCTCATCAAGAGAAAAATATAGACTCCATCAAATGCTATAAGATAAGCTATCCAAACGCACTGATCATCGTACAAACAGAACAATTTTAAAAGCACTCAAAAATGAAGACACCAATATTCCTCAAATAACATAACAGGGGTGCCCCCAAAATAACACATCTCCGTGTTTTCCTTTTTCTCTCCTTTTCATGTCTGTTTGCTTTCCTCCTGACCCGCAGCCGCAAGCAAGGGCCGCTAAGGAGGCTCTTTCACCAGCAGCGAGAGGTCCCTGGTGTTGAGATGTCTCTGGTCACCCATTACCAGGTCCTGTCACTGACACTTGTTAAAATCGGAGCCGTGTTCCCTCACTGAGCTTTAAGATGAGATTCTACATCAAGTTTGTGAACATCAGGGAGCAATGTGCAAATGAGAACAAGTTCTTCAGGAGCTCATTTCCCTTTCCAAGGCTAGAAAAGTGCCCAGTTCAAGAAAACTCTCACCCATCTTGCAAAAACTCTGATTCAGTAGTTTTGAGCTGGGTCAGGGTGCAAAGAAGTTGTTTCTTTGCAAGAGATTCTTAGGACGATGGATTCAGAAGAGATTATAACGATCTTCTAAAGGTCCACATTGCTTATCTAACTTTTCCATGCCTTTGTTAAAACATGCAAGTTTAGAAATTATCCCCATGCCCGTTCTCTCATGCCAATACGTAATCTCCCTGACTTCTTTTGATGTTCAGATTTGCTCTAAATACTAAACAAGTGTTTCTGTCTTAAGCTACATTAAAACAAAAACAGTGAATATTCACAACCTGACCACAATGTTTCATAGGGTGTAAGGTCCTATCATCATTTTCCAAGTGTAGGGCAAAATGTGTGCTTCAGTGGAAAACTGTTGTTTAAAGTTTCAAAGCACAGCCTTCAGGGTTAACTGACTCTGATTCCATGCGGGCTCTGTGGTCTTCATTATCTTTGGGCTATTTGCCGACCCTGTAAATTGCAGAACACTAATAGCGGTGCAATAATGCTTGTCTATAGATATACAAATAAATACTCTCCAGTGGAGGGAAGCCCCTCCCCCCTCCCCCACTCCCGGGGAAGAGAGAAGATGGGGGGGGGAGGGCTGTGCTGCATCCATTTGCACATTTATTCAATATTTTTCTTTTTCTTTCTTTTTTTCTTTTTTCTTTTTTTTTCTTTTTTTTTTTAATTTTTATTTATTTTTGGCTGTGTTGGGTCTTTGTTGCTGCACGCGGGCTTTCCTCCGGTTGCGGCGAGCGGGGGCCACCCCTCATTGCGGTGCGCGGGACTCTCATGCGGTGGCCTCTCTCGTTGTGGAGCACGGGCTCCAGGCGCGTGGGCTCAGTAGTTGTGGCGCACGGGCTCCGCCGCTCCGCGGCATGTGGGATCTTCCCGGACCAGGGCTCGAACCCGAGTGCCCTGCCTTGGCAGGCGGATTCTTAACCACTACGCCACCAGGGAAGCCCTTATTCAATATTTTTGATCTGTAAATGTCTCTGTTTTTTGACATCTTTGACCACTTGTAACATCTTTTTGTTTCCTCATTTAATTAATGAGATAGGTAAAATCTCTGACATATGCTCATTTTATATTTGTATGAGTCATGACTTTACCTTTTGAAAAAATTATTCTCTAACAGAACACTATATTTTTAAAATAATTCCAGATTACAGTAATTGAAACTAATCAGATCCATTTTTTTCTACCCGTGTTATTTTCTTCAGACTGCAGTAGTAGTCTAGTTAAAAACAATAAACTGTCTAATTTACCAAAAAGCTTTTAATTTCAGTTATGTTCTCATATTGTCTATGCGCTATACAGAAAGTTTAAAGCTCCATTAAGTAGGTGGATGAGAAACTAAACTCTGAAGGGGTGTGTGTGTGTGTGTGTGTGTATGTGTGTGCACGTGTGTTGGGGGTAAAAGGAAAAAGAAATTGATTACACACTAGATATTAACAATACTAACACAGGAATAGGATCTGAAATTGGCATATTGCAATGGTCAAAATTCTAAAACACTCCATCTGAAGTATCAGAACAGCTAAATTATATTGAGCACATATATTTATCACATGAGAGATAATATAAAATTCCCTTTGCTATCTTAAAAGAGGTTATTTCCAACTCTATTAAAAATGATTTAGTGCTATAAGTATCTTCCAGCTTTCCTTCAGTTTGTACTACAAATAGGTTTAATATTTAATTACTTTGCCTATCATAAATGAAAACGTAAAAGAATTATTAGGTTTTGCCACACTTAGTAATATCTTAAGTGGACCCATTCATTTGACAACCATGAAAAATTTATTTTGTGTAAAGCATCATGCTGAATATTATTATAATTGATCTAAGACTCATTTCAATCTACACATAAATGACTCAATGAATACACTATAAGGTAATGAGACACTCTGATTTCACCATCTGGCTTGGACACTAAGCTAGCTCGGTGAGCTTGAAAAGGATAGCAATTCCCACACTTTACCTTCTCATCCAAAATAGGGACAAGTCCTGCAAGGATAAAACTACATAGAATATGTAAAAAGAGTTGCAAAATCCTGTACACATTTAAATTATTACTATGTCTAACTGGAAATACATCCATTTCAGAAACACATAACTATCTAGAGGAAGCTTTTGAATCTGATTTGGGATTTTAGTATTATTATTATTATCATTATTATTATTACTTCCACTACCAGGTATTTTCCATTCATTATTTCACCTAATGATCACAATAACCCTATGACATAAGCATAATTAAAACCAATTTATCCAAAGCAGAAAGCATCAGAACCAGAAGGCTTCACTTGTGGATTCCACCAAACAGTTAAGGAAGAAATTATACCAAATCTCTATAATCTTTTTCAGAAGACAGAAGCAGAGGGAATGCTTCCTAACTTATTCTATGAGGCCAGCCTTACCTTAATAACAAAGCCACACAAAGACACTGCAAAAAAAGAAAACTACAGACCAATATCTCTCATGAACATAGATGAAATACCCTCAGAAGAATTTAGCGAATCAAATCTAAAAAAGTATAAGAAAAGTTATACACCATGACCAAGTGGAATTTATCCCAGGTATGCAAGGCTGGTCGAGCATTTGAAAATTAATTAATGTAATACATCACATCAACAGACTAAAAAAGAAAAATCACATGATCATATCAATAGATGCAGGAAAAGAATATAACAAAATCCAATTACCCACTCATGATAAAAACTCTCAGTTAACTAGGGATAGAGAACTTTTTCAACCTGATAAAGACTATCTACAAAAAACCTACAGCTAACATTATAATTAATGGTTAGAAATTAGAAGCTTTCCCATTAAGATCAGGTACAAAGCAAGGATATTCCTTCTCACCACTCCTTTTCAACATTGTACTGGAAATCCTCACTAATATAATAAGGCAAGAAAAGGAAATAGAGGCTATACAGGTTGGGAAGAAAGACACAAAACTGTTGTTGTTCACAGATGATGTGACTGTCAATATAGAAAGTCCAAAAGAATTGATTTTAAAAATTCCTGGAACTGATAGCAAGGTTGCAGGATACAAGTTTAATATACAAAAGTCAATTGATTTTATGTAAGCCAAAAATGAACAAGTGGAATTTAAAATTAAAAACACAACACCATTTACATTAGCACTCAAGAAAATAAAACACTTAGGTATAAAGGTAACAAAGTATGTACAAGGTCTACAAGAGGAAAATAACAAATTTCTGATAAAATTAAAGAAGAACTAAAATGAAGAGATATTCCATGTTCATGAATAGGAAGAACTGTCAAGATGTCAGTTCTTCCCAAATTGATCTACAGATTCTATGCAATCTCATTCAAAATCCCAGCAAATTATTTTATGGACATCAACAAATTAATCCTAAAATGTACTTGGAGAGGCAAAAGATACAGAGTAGCCAATACAATATTGAAGGAGAAAAACAAGTTGGAGGACTGATGCTATCCAACTTCAAGATTTATTATAAAGCTATAGTAATCAGGACAATGTGATATTGGTGGGGAAAAAAATAGGCAAATAGATCAATGGAACAGAATAGAGAGCCCCGAAATTCACCCGCATAAATAATACAATCAACTGATCTTTGACAAAGGAGCAAAGGCAATAGAGCAAAGATAGTTCCTTCAACAAATAAAGCTAGAACTAGACATCCACATGCAAAAAAATGTACCTAGACACAGACCTTACACCCTTCACAAAAATTAGCTCAAAATGTATTATAGATCAAATGTAAAATGCAAAACTATAAAATTCCTAGAAGACAACATAGAAGAAAACCTAGATGATGTTTAGTATATTGGTGCCTTTTTAGATACAACATCAAAGACATGATCATGAAAGAAATAATTGATAAATTGGACTTCGTTAACATTAAAAGCTTCTTCTTTGTGAAAGAAAATTTCAAGAGAATTAGAAGAGAAGCCACTTACTGGGAAGAAATATTAACAAAAGATACCTCTGATAAAGGACTCACATAAAATGTAAGAAGAACACTTGAAACTCAACAGTAAGAAAACAAACTACCCACTTAAAAAATGAGCCAAAGACCCTAATAGACAGTTCACCAAAGTAGATACACAGGTGGCAAAGAAGTGTATGAAAAGATGCTCCATATCGTATGTCGCCAGTGAAATGGAAATTAAATTAACTGTGAGATATCACTATATATTCATTAGAATGGCCAAAATCCAGAACACTGACAATACCAAATGCTGGTGAGCAACCAGAATTCTCATACATTGCTGTTGGGAATGCAAAATGGTACAGCCACTTTGGAAGACAGTTTGGTGGTTTCTTACAAAACTAAACATACTCTTACTATATGTCCATCAATCACATTTCTTGGTATTTACGAAAAACGTGTACACAGATGATTATAGCAGCTTTATTCATAACTGCCAAAACTTGGAAGCAACCAAGATGTCCTTCAGTAAGTGAATGGATAAACAGTGCTAAATCTAGACAATGGAATATTATTCAGCACTAAAAAGAAATGTGCTATCAAGCCATGGGGGGGGGAAAATTAATAAAAGAACCTTAAATGCATATTATTAAGTGAAAGAAGTCAGTCTTAAAAGGTTTCATACGTACTGTGTGATTCCAATTATATGACATTCTGAAAAAGCAAAACCATAGAGAAAGTAAAAGATTAGTGGTCTCCAGCGTTGGCGGAGGTGGGGAGATGAATAGGCAGAGCACAGAGGGTTTTTAGAGCAGTAAAAATACTCTGTAGGATACTGTAACGATGGATACGTGTCATTGTACATTGTCCAAACCCACAGAAGATGCAACACCAAGAGTAAGCCCTCAGGGACTTTGGGTGATTATGATGTGTAGGTTCAGCCTTGGTAAAATGTACCGTTTTGATGTACCATTCACGATGCTGATAATGGGGGAGGCTAGGCCTGTTTGTGGGCAGGGAGTATATAGGAATCTTTATACCTTCCTCACAGTTTTGTGTTAAACCTACAACTGCTCGAAGAAAAATCTTTAAAAAAAAACTAATATGCAGTGATAAAGTGAGGTGAGGATCAGGAAAGTTAAATCATCTCCTAATAAATATCACAGTTAACAAGTGGCTGAGTCATCATTGGAACCCAGATCGGCCTCGTTCCAAAGCACATGCCTTTCTACTCTTCTATGTAATTGCTCATTATAGTGGGAGATTTTAAACTGAGTAATTGAAGAAGTCAAAATTCCTTAAAGAAATCTCCTCACATCAAGGAACAAATAAGATATATAGTTAGCACATCATAAAACTAGGACTTTCAGCTTGATTAATTCAGCAGCAAACAGTCCTCATTAAAGAAGGACTCCTTCACACCACTGGCATTTCTCAACATTCAAACACACAGGGTCCTAAGAAACATTCTTATGTAAAGTTTTCTGACATGATTTAAGTAACCATACCATCTATCTAGTCCATTCAACTACAAAATATTACATTGCACTAAAAAGTTTTAAGGAATTTTCTAGTGTAAATATTCTAAATGGTTCTTCCAACAGAGAGCTAATCTGTTTTTTTAACATCTTTATTGGAGTATAATTGCTTTACAATGGTGTGTTAGTTTCTGCTTTATAACAAAGTGAGTCAGCTATACATATACATATATCCCCATATCTCCTCCCTCTTGCGTCTCCCTCCCATCCTCCCTATCCCACCCCTCTAGGTGGTCACAAAGCACCGAGCTGATATCCCTGTGTAGAGAGCTAATCTTGATTAAGTAATGTCTGAAAAAAAGGAAGATGGTTATCAAGTATCCTGGTAATAAAAATAAGTCAGATTATCTAAAGCCTAGAAATATGTCCTCTCCTTGGGGTGAAATAAGCAATGATCCAATGTAAGAATTAGCCTTTTTGAAGCTAAAATAAGAACTTTAAAAACAAACCAAAGATGCTTTGAGTGCTATCAAGATGAGTTGGAGGAAGGACAAAATTATGAATCTATCAAAATTTCACAAAGAGCTCATGATCTGTTCAAGTCCTCATTTTGATTATGTGTCCACATGTGGACGGCAAAATGTCAGCTGCAGCACATACCCTTTTCTGAGAATACTTCCCCAAGAAGAGAGAAAAAGAGTCTCTGGAAATAGGAATCACCAGAACCTTCCTTATATTCATTGGCATTTAATCTTTGGGGAAAACTGCAAATGTATGAGTGCATGAAAGAGAGAGTGAAGAATAGGAGAGGAAGATGGACCAAGCCCTGAGCAGCTGTCACACAGAGTTTAAATCAAAAAGTAGAAGGAAGATCCAGAAAAGGAGGCTAAAAAGGAGGCCAGAGAAACAAGTGTAAAACCAGAGGAGTGGGTAGTGATGGAAGCCACAGGTATCATGTTTTACAGAAGGAAATATGGTAAACTGTGTCGAATAAGAATGAGAAACCAGGTGAAATGAAAGCACCAGAGTGTGCAATTATCTTAATAACAGAGGTCTCTGGTGATTTTAGGAGAGTCATTTTGGTAGAATCACGAGATCAAAGCCAGATGGCCATTTGTTGCAAATGAACTAAACCTTGAAATAGGGAACTTAGAAACTATGCTTGACAGAGCTCATTCTGCTCTAGGAACAGATTCACTAACTGTTTAACCTCCAAGTCAAGCAGTCAGACAGGGATCTTCCAAATAATTGGTGGGTTAGTTCAGAAAAGAACATGTCTGTTATCACAAGCATGTTCTAATAAATGCAGTGAGAAGGATCAGTGTATTAAAAGAACAGGCCCCAATATTGGAGGTAAAGAAAAGTAAAATGACGCCTTCTGGTATTTATTTTTTTAAATCAGTTAATGTTAACAGAGACGAATTCATGATGGAGACAGATTTGATCAGAAGCACAGGGAATCAAGGTTAACTGTGGAAAATCTTTGAACTAACACAGAGGAGCCTTTTAAATTCATCTGTGAGAGTCAGCAGAAAAGAAAATTGGTAAAATAATGACAGTGAAGAACAAGACATAGGAAAAGGAAATGGAAGATGAGTTAAGCTATAATTTCACTTCCATGTTATGAGGGCTCACTGCCAAGAAATGAAATTTCTAGCTATGAAGAAGAAAAACTGGATAATGGACAGGTAACAGGAAAAATAAGATAGACAGATGATAGATAGATAGATAGATAAAGATAGAAAATGGATGGATAATGGATGGATAGATAATGAATGGATGGATAGAAAATGGATGGATGGATAGATAGATGATGGATGGATGGACGTATAGACAGACAGACAGATAGACAGATAGATAGAGTGGACAGAGAGCAAATCTAGCATATATGTGTAACATAGTTACAGGTTTTTTTTTAAGTGAGACTAAAAATCACAAGATAAGGGAAACAATGCACCCTGTGCATAATGCAATCAGATTTTTCAAAAGCCTTATTTAATAAGGAACTGGCCTCATTTTTTGAAGCATGGGAAACTCACAAAAAAGCATACCATTCATTATATGTAATTAATTTCACACAGTTTTCTGAAAGTAACTAAATGAAAACCAAGCTGTGGCTTGCACTGAACATGCTTTAGGTTAAAATAATAGAGATAATCAGCCATTAAAAAAAAAAAGGCACACTTAAGACTTGGGTTGGTGAGGTGTTGCTAGAAGTACAATCTACATATCAGCTGGAGTCTCCTACTCTTTTGAGATCTAAATGGGTCCTGGCTTGAACTCTCATTTTGCACAGTGTGGAAATCCAAAGCCTTCCCATTCCTGAAGGGCAAACCTTAAGGTCAAATCTGTTTCTGGGTTCATAGTTCTGGGGCCTGCTGTCTCTAACATCGAGCTGACTGAGGCATAAAAATCATCTGCATCCTCAAGCCAATTTGCACGTGCGTTTATGAGTGTGGTGTACTTTAAGGTTTGGTATGGGATGGGCCCGCAGAAGACTGCGTGTTGGGTTGTAGAAATGCAGAGAGTCTTTGTTGAGGCCTCAACAATCCTTTTCACAGAAAATCCTCCAGCCACCCTGCTGCTTCCACCAGCTGCTCTACCTCCCATCACTCAGTGTGTACCATAATTTCCTCTTCCTAGTCTCTGCTCTCTTCCCTCTCTTCTTTGCTTCCCTCTCTTTCCCTCCTCACCTTCTGAGAAACAAAAGAAATTCCTCTCTAATTCTCATAAGAGCAATTTAACCAGCCTCTTTTGTGGCTTTGACTTGTTAAACACCACACCCTACAGGGCCCCATCTTCTACCCAGTAGCTAATCAAGGTGTTTCCTCAAAGGTAGTTTCTTCCCCAAAAGGCATTCTGGTGCCAATTGTTAAGAAAATGAATCCAGTACCTAAATGAAATGTGTACTTCAAATGAGTGGCTTTGTCTCAAAGGAAAATCACCAACTGCTTGAAAAGCTCATGTCACATGATAGCAATATTCAATGTAGCCTGCAATTATTGAGAGTAAAGTCTGTTGTAGAATAGGTAGTGCCTCTAAGGGAATTTTTCCACTTTAGGAAATTCTCATTGAAATTGGAGGTCACATACAAGAAAGCTTTCCAAAAAATAAATAAGACTTGACAGAAGATTGTATTTTGTGGGTGGGGATAACTTTCGTTGGGTAACCCCAGCACACACTCCCACCAGCTTAGAGCCCTCATCTGCCTGCCTCAGTAGAGCTGCAGGAACAGCAGCTAGCCAAGGCCCCACACCAAGGGCTAAGTCAGGACCAGGCTGATTGCCCACCTTCCAGCTGGTAGTGAGGTTTTCATGCCTTTCAATCCTGTTTATCCCCTTGTTTCCCAGCACTCAAGACTCCTGACTTGTTCCACATCTTCTCTTTGCTACACAGCTGTCGTGCAGGGATTTCCTTGCCACCTGGGAATTCTCTTCAGCTTTCCCCCGTATTGGATATGCTCTTCCCTACATCCCAAGGTTTCCTAGTGCTGTTCAGAATCCCTATGACATTCAAAATCTAACTTCTGTATAAGACCTGATTTTTTCTCTCTAGAATCTTCTAGGATTTTTTTGGTCTTTATTTGACTCTTTATGTATATGGCTGGATATTCAATGGGTCATTTTAATCTAGAAATTCATGTCTTTCAGTTCTAGGAATTTTTTCAGTTTCAGGAATTCTCATATTTTCCCTCTCTTTTCTTTGGAGAACTCCTAGGATTCAGATATTGGTCCTTCTACACAGATCTTCTAAATTTGTTTTAACTTTCTTCTCCTATTATCCATGTCTCATGTTTTCAATTTTTTAAAACTTGAAGTAGAGTTGATTTACAATGCTGTGCCAATCTCTGCTGTACAGCCAAGTGACTCAGCTTCCTATTATCCACTTCTTTTTCATTCATTTTCAGAAAGATTTTCTTGACATAACCGTCTATTGATTTGTTAAGTTCTCATATATTTTTAATACCCCGAAACCCATTCTTGTACTTTGATAATTCACTTTTTACAACATTCTGCCTTGCTTTGTGAATGCAACACCATCTTGTAACTCTTTGAAGATACTATTAAAATAGTTTTGAAGTTTCTTGATTCTTCTGCATTTTCTATTTTCTCTTTTTTGTTTGTTTGCCATTTTTCTTCCTTCTGTATTTCATGTTAGGAACTCAATTTGCATGAGGAGAATTTGTCAGTGGTGGATAGCACTTGACATTAAGCTGGCTTTTTCAATGAAGGGCACACAAACATCAGTATCTCTGTGGTTTCCACCAAAGGCCAGTCAGTTTTCTCTGAAGGAAATTCTCTATTCTCCTACCTGGTGTGTGTAAATGAGGCTGGGAGAATTCTCATTATTGTTTGGGGGAAGAGTCAACCTTTTCAGAGAGTGATGTTCCAGTCTTCTGCTGGTATGAGGACAAGACATCCATCGGCTGAAGACTGAAGGAGAGGATGTGAGGACCTATTTCATAATCAAATTTTCAACGGATCTTTAAAAGGTCCCTAATACCACAAATTTCCAAGTTCTTCCAGAGTTCTGGGTCATGAACCATCTTGCTCTTTGTCTACCCACCCCTCACACTACTACATACACTTTTACCTTTTTCTAGTCTATGTCAGTTACCCCTGGTCCGTCCATCTTCCATCTTTCAAAAGCTGTTGAAGTCTCTTATCTGTTATTGTCTTCCATGTAGTTCTTGAGGTCTTCTGGGTTCATCATCTTTTTTTTTTTTTGCTATCTTTCAATGATGTTAGAAAAAAAAGGGCAGAAGTAACCACTTGTGTCCAGTATCCCTTGTTAACCAGAAGTATAGTTCTCTCTTCAATCCTCATAATCTGTCTCCCATTCTTACCACTCCAGTGAAGTTACTCATGTGAATGTCACATCCAACCTCTGTCTTGTTATATACATTGGGAATTACCTTGACCTAATCCTCCTTGATTTTTTGGCATTGAATACAACCGGCCACTCCTTCTTGAAATTCTCTTTTGGGGGGTTGAATGATATCACATTCTCCTGGTTTTTCTCTTTACCATCTAGTCTTCAGTCTTCTTTGCTTCCTCTTCCTGTTTTGGCCATCTCCTAAATGTTTAAGTACAAGTCCCTAGATATGCAGTCAACAAACTGGAGACCTAGGAGAGTCGATGGTGTAGTTCCAGTCAGAGTTCAAAGGCCTGAGAACCAGGAGAACTGATGGTGTAAGTTCTAGTCTGAAAGCTGGCAAGCTTAAGGCACAAGAGAGCTGATGTTTCAGTTTGAGTCTAAAGGTAGGAAAAGACTGATATTCCAGCTCAAGTAGTCAGTACTCATTGGAGAGTCAGGCTTTTTGTTCTATTCAGGCCTTCTACTGACAGGATAAGGCTCACCCACATTAGGGAGGGCAATCTGCTTTATTCAATCTACCTAATCAGATGTTAATCTTGTCCAAAAAGATCCTCACAGATACACCCAGAATAATGTTTGACCATATATCTGGGCAACCCATACCCTAGTCAAGTTGACGTATAAAATTAACCATCACACTTGGTTAATCAAAAAATGTCAGTCATGTTAGACAATCATAAAAGAAATACATAGAGAAATGAAAATTTTAATTTTACACCAAACATAAATACATATTCAATTACTTATCTTTTATAGTAGACGCAAAGCATTTCTTTGAGTGAATCTGGTCTTTCTCACAAAACTATACCCATAATTCATCTTCTTCCAATGTGCGTTGCCTTAAGTGAAAAAAAGAACTTAAATCTAAGAGCAAACATTGTTCTAGACCTTTAACATTTTTCTCCTAATTCTTTATAGTTATTTGATCTGATCTCATTTTTAAAAAGCCATTTGCTTTCTGAAGTATTTAACTTACTTTTCACAGCAACAGCATTTTTATTTTAAAACTTGTCATTTTGCGTAATAAGTAGTTGCCAAGCTGTGGAACACGTAGTTGTTCTATTACTACAATGACAAGGTTTGGAATCAAACACAACTGAGTCTAGGGAAGCCTACAATTCAACGGATGGGAGCACAAGTGCATGGGCAGAATGGGGTGAGCAGTGTAGCAGCAGTGAAGGTCAGGGCTTGCTTAGGATTAGGTAAGATCACAATAGAACACTTTAGGATTGGTGGGTACAGCAAAAGGAAGGCTTTGAGGCAAGGGTATGGAAGAGTCTTAGAAAGCAAAGGCTTGTTTGATGCTATCTATTGAAAAGCCAGACAGTCTTATGTTCACTAAAAATGGATTTTTCAGGAAGTTCCTGAAAGGAACACAAGTTATTTTTAAGTTTTATCTCTCTGGACAAAAATTTCCTGCAACAGTTGTGACATTGTGATGAAGACAGTGACAGAGTAAAATCATGACAATGTAAACAGTAAAATGTATTTGTGTGTGCGTGAGCGGGGCAGGGTTGGGAAGAGATGGTTTTGATTTGCCAAATGGGAACATAATAGTAAGTTTACAGAGGATAGTGCTGAGTAAGTACCAACAAATCTAGAAGGAAATTATACATAGTGAAAGGAGCAAGGGCTTGGAGTCAGTCAAATCTAGATATAAATCTATAATGTGTTACAATTTTTTAGTAGTATGATCCTGGTTTGGGACCTTTGGAGTGATAACTCTCTCTGTGGTGTTGTGGGAATTAAATAAAATAATGGATGAGAAAAGAATGCATGGGAGGTGTACGTATTTCAGGCAGGAAACCTATGGCTCATTCAAATAGAAAAACTGAAAAGTGTTTGATGTGGCGACTGATTGCGGAGGATTAAGGAACCAACAAAGGATGTTGAGGCCACAGCAGGAAGTCCTGTTAGACTCCTAGACCTGAAGGAGCAAGGGAGGGAGCTGTACCAGAGCTGTAACCCTGTAAGAGCTGTAACCCTGGGAGGGAAGCCACCTGATAATTGCTGAGGCCACAGGTAAAGGGAAGCGGACACTGCCAACCCAGGCAGGCAGCAGCAGGAATAAATACGCTGACCTCTTCCTCCTCTCACTCTCTAATCTGCTGCATTGCATGTGTCAAACCCAACTAAAAACCAGAGTGCAGGTGAGCCTGGATAATGCAGTCTCCCCAGGTCGGCTTCTTGGGGCTTGGAGCAGGACGGAGAAGAGCAAACAATGTGCCAGGAGAGGCATACACACGACAACCAGCCCCAGCAGGGACATACAAAAATCTTAGTTCCCCTGCCATGATCAGTTTAGGACCGAGATTATATGTTGAAATAGAGGCGTGTGCCAGTACAGTGCTAAAGAAATCTCTATATATCTATTTTGGGGGAAAAAATTTTTAAGCACTAACCACAATCCTAGTGTAATAATACTTGATTAATATAAGAATGTTAACTTAATGGGCCCGTTCACTCTATAAGGGGACCAATATTGTATCTGCTTATCAACAAATCAGGATGGAAAAATATACAATGTTCATTAGGATCAGAAATACACTGTCCATTCACAATGTCCATCCAATTCAAGAACCTCCCCTTAACAAAACCTATAGGTTTTTTTAAAAAAAACTTGGGACAAAAAAAAAAAAAAATCAGTTGAATAGAAATGAACTCATGTTATGGAATAAACATACCAAAATACACAGGTAGCCTATGAGAATGTCTATACATGGCAATGATAACTATCATCATAGCGTATGCTGAAGAGCTTGGTCAGAGGAGTAGTAGAGTGCCTTTCTGGAACTTTTCTGTGTCCTGGTTCAGTGTTATTCTCGATCTAATTTATTTTGAATCTCAACCCGCTCCAGAGAGGGTGTCCATTTACTTGTAGCAGTGCTTCTGGTTGATCACACAGAGTTGATCACCCTTACTTCCCCTTGCCATCTAACTCCCTTTGAATGTTCTTGAATGCCCATGATATCCTGCAAATGCTCTCTTCTGCTGAATAGGAAGGCATTCGACTACCCCTCACTCCCACCACCACCTCCCCACAACAGTTCTAAGCCAGGAAAGGAATATCTTCTAGAATGAGTCTGCTCAACTCATTATTCAAAGTCACTTCCTCTGGTGTGTGGTTGTTTCTTATCGCAAAAAATGTCCACAGTGTGGGATCTGGGCTTGACCTAACCTTCTGAACAGGGCTTTAGCAATCAAATGCTCCTTTTATATCAGCTATTCTGAATCTTGTTCTTGATTTATGTAGAAAATGTTGAAGGGAGGATATTCTCCTTTAAGTAGATCATGGAAAGTATTCCTTGAGGGTTGTCAACCCTTGAGAGAAACCAATTATCTATATTCTGGGCATTTCACGTCCCAGCGCCTCTCCGCGACACCATTTCCATTACTTTATCATCACAACTCATTTTTTAATCCAGTCAGCTTTTGAGAAATGACTGTGTATATTTTCTAGGGAAACTTTTTAAAGGAGACAATACTAGTTTGGGCGTATAAGTTCAGATACGCTTATTTTTAAAAATCGGTCCTGTTTCTTCATGGTTTGCGTGAGTTTTTACATACTGCATACTCTTAAATACAAATCTATTCATCTTCTCTAAAAGATTGCAAATTTCTTCAAGGCTGGGATTACAATTTACTCATCTCTTTTTTCCACCAAATGTATTCTTCTGCTTAATGACTTTGATTCATTTGTGAAATGCTGCCACCAAGAGAAGAGCCATTAAATGGAAAAAAAAAATCCATTATGTTTTTTCTTGTTCTCAAATAATCAAGTTTTAATACCACATATATTTAAGAACTGCTTTAATGCATAAGTAAGAATGATTTATTATTAACATGACATTTACCAGTATATAAATAAATGCCACTAAAGTGCTTGAAACTATTTACTCATAGCGTTTATTATCTTTACTTTTATTTATTTATTTTTAAAACCTCACACCACTCCCAAGGGCAGATTTTATTAGCATCACTTTATGATGAGGAAAGGAAGGCTCAGATAAGTGAGTTTAGTAATACGACTGAGGTTAAAGTTCATTAAGTGTAATAGGAAGAAGTATGATGCTTTTATCAGAGACCAAACCCCAAGATACCCAAAAACTCTTCTTAGAAAAATATGAGTTGAACAATAAAAACAACGTCTTGTCATTAATAAATAAACAGATTAAAGTAAATAGATAGTTTACATTTAAAATGTACTGTAATACAATAAAAGACACAGTGGATGGTGGGTGGTAGAGGAAAGATGTGAGAAAGATATTCTTTGGAAGATGTGTTCTTTCTATGTCATTCTCTGCCAATTTTTCAACCATTTCGAGGCTCATGGTTGCCCAGAACTCAAATCTACACTTGAAATTACAGCACAGAAACATACCTTTAGGGCAAAATAAAGACTAAATAACCATGAGAACACTTCAAAACACTTCAAAAGAGCCCACGTGAATCACTAGCTGAAGAAGCTGCCTTTCATCCCTTTGCTTGTCTTATGTCCACAAAGGAAAACATTTTGGGTGCATCCTTCCCAGTGTGCAATTTAAATTTGTTCCACACACTGTTTTCTGACTAAAAACTTGTTTTGAGTGAATTGGTAAGCATTTCTTTGCCTGAAATCACACTGTTGAAATAGCACTTCGTATTGCATTTTTATTCAGTGTGTTTTACAGTGAAAATCTTGTGATTCTGGGGGAACAAAGAACCAGTGTCTGAAAAGTAATACAACTTTTCAAGATGCATTGAAAATTCATTAACTAAGCACTCTTCAAGGGAGGTAGGTCATCGCACATCACAAAGCATGTACTTGTATCAGTGAATGGAGAAATCAATGACAAAACAACTATTCCTATAACAGCCTTATTAGAAGATCATTTGAAGTAGTGGTCAAATTGGTCAGTTGCTTCTGATGAAGCAGTTGTGGTTTTTTTTGTTTTTTTGGGTTTTTCTAACATCTTTATTAGAGTATAATTGCTTTACCATGGTGTGTTAGTTTCTGCTTTACAACAAAGTGAATCAGTCATACATATACATATGTTCCCATATCTCTTCCCTCTTGCGTCTCCCTCCCTCCCACCCTCCCTATCCCACCCCTCTAGGTGGTCACAAAGCACCGAGCTGATCTCCTGTGCTATGCGGCTGCTTCCCACTAGCTATCTATTTTACGTTTGGTAGTGTATATATGTCCATGCCACTCTCTCACTTTGTCACAGCTTACCCTTAAACAGTTGTTTTGATTGCAACAGTTCAAATGGCTTCCAAAATGTTAACTTGCTACAAAGGCTATTTATCCTTGTGTATCGGAGGTGTTTTCAACTTCTTAGACTGGAGCCCTCATACTGGATTTCAACAATTTTGCAGCAGAAACTAGAGCAACCAGAACATGAATGCTTATAGATTCTGGAGGGTGAGGAGGCTCCTGAATTTATGGAAGCGGCAGAGTGAAGAAACAGTCTTGAAAAGCCAAAGACTGAGGTAATGGAGCGCTACCACACTCCAGACACTTGAAAACGTGAGACAAAGGCACCAGCGCCTCCCTCCCATTCGTTTTACATGGATCTTCCAAGAATCCCCATTTTTTGGTACTCATCTTTCTTTACTCATCCTTCTTTTATGCTCACCCTAGCTGTTTTCTTCCTGGTACTAATCAAAGTCACTCTACCCTATTTATCCTCACCCAATTTCTGACATGATAAATACTTCGCCTTACTTAACATGTGTCACTCTCCTCCTCATGCCTTCAGGCTTCCGTCATCCCTTTCGAAGACTACAACAGGAGTATACTCTTGAGAGACTGTCTGGGACTGTGAGGTGCCTGTGTTTAATTCTCTGTGTATATTTTTCTCTCTAGTGTGTCACTCTATATTTATGAAGCCTTTTTATGATTACACAGACAAGCGCTTACAAATAATTTATTTCCAGCAAAAAAACTTTACTGCAAATCACAGTAAGACTTTCTTAGCATCAAGAGGCACAATCCTGAAAATTTTTTCAATGTGTTGGTCAGTTGCTGTGTAAGTGGATAGAAATGTTAGTTATTGGCTGTTTTTAACTATTTCTCCCTACTTTCATCACTGTTTTTATTCTCCAAAATTGTTAAGACTACAAGACAAATTGCAACAGAAATTAGTCCAAGGATTTCAAATTTTCCTGAAGGAAACTCTTACATGGTTACGAAGTTTGAGTTCTAATCCAAGTGGTCATCCAAGCCCATATAAGGTAATTATTTTAAAGTATTAATGGGTCCTATTACTAACTTCACACAGCAAAGAAAGGGAGAAAAATTGACCAAAGACTTTTGCCTCTTCAGAACTATTATGTTTTGTTGATATTGACAAAGAAGATAAGATATAATATCTAAGACAAGCATATATAAAAATTTTTAAGGAAAATTTTTAAGTTCCTATAGAAAAACTCACATGAAGTTCCACCAACCCAAATATCCTCTGGTGTGGGATGTCTTACCTGTCGATGACAACAGAGCCCAAGTGGAACTTCCATGCTTTTTTCAGAGAATTCTCTTCTAGGAACAGAAACCTACTGAACAAAGGATGAAATACTTCTTTCTTCTCATGGTTCTTATGAAACAATGCTCTTTCCATTTCACCCTTTAGTATCGCTCCTAACTTATCTTCCTGGGAAGAAATATCCATTTTCACTAGCCTTAAGCTAATGTTTAAACCCATGTTTCAAAATCTGCTAGTCTACTTGGTATAGGGAAATGAATCCACCTATTTATTTAGTTGCTGCCATTTTACCAGTTTTTAAGTATACAATCCAGTGGTGTTAATTATCTTCACAATGCTGTGCAACCATCACCGCTACCTATTTCCAAAGCTTCTTCATCATGCCTAATAGAGATTCTGTAATCATTAAATAATAACTCCCCATTCTCCTCTCCCTCCAACTCCTGCTAAGCTCTACTCCACTTTCTGTCTATGAATTTGCCTATTCTAGATATTTCATATAAGTAGAATCATACAATATTTGTCCTTTTGTATCTGCCTTATTTAACTAAGCATAATATTTTTAAGGTTCATTCATATATCACATATCAGAACTTAATTCCTTTTTATAGCTTAATAATATTCTATCATATTTTGTTTATCCATTCATCTGTTGATAGACACTTGGTTTCCATCTCTCAGCTATTGTGAATAATGTTCCAATGAACATCAGCATACAGGTATCCATTTGAGCCCCTGTTTTTAGTAATGTGGGGTATATTCCTAGGACTGTAATTTCTGGGTCTTATGATACTTCTATATTTGTCTTTTTGAGGAACCACAAACTCTTTCAAAGGAGCTGAACCATTCTACATCCTCACTAGCAATGGATGAGGGTGTAATTTCCCTACATGCTCACTGACACTTGTTATTTTCTATTTTTAAAAATAAAAGCCATCCTGTAAGTGTAAAGTGGTATCTCATGATGGTTTTGATTTGCACTTCCCTAATGATTAGAGATGTTGAACATCTTTTCATGTGTTTATTGCCCATTTGCTATCTCTTCAAGTCTTCGCTAATTTTTTAATTGGGTTGTTTTCTTTTAGTGTTGAGTTTTGGGAGTTCTTGTATATTTTGGATAGTAAACCCTTATCAGAAAAATGATTTACAAATACTTTCTCCCATTTTGTAGGTTGTCTTTCACCTTTTTTATAATGTCTGTTGATGAACAGAAGTTTTTAATTTTGATGAAGTTCAATTTATCTATTTTTTTCTTTTATTGTTTATGCTTTGGGGTGTCAGACCTAAGAATCCATTGCCAAAATCTAAGGTCATGAAGATTTACCACTATATTTTCTTCTAAGAGTTTTATGGTTTTAGCTCTCATATTTATATTGTTTGTCCATTTAAGGTAATTTTTGCATACAGTGTGAGTTACCTATTTGTTTTTGAAGATTCTATCTTGACACAGGAAGGGCAACACATAGATTATTATAGGAGCCCCACAGATACACAAATTCATCTCTATTTAGTGGTGCATCCATGATTGCTCTAAACTGGGGAGAGTAATAAAGGAAACAGAGAGTTAAAGTTAACAATAATTCTGGCTTTTAGGCAGAAGACTAGATTCAGATGTAGAAGAAGAAAAAAAAAATCGAAGTTTTAGTTAGATAAAACTTACATTCCCTGTCATCCACAGTACACCATTTCCCCATGCTTGATAAAATGCTTCAAGCTGAAGAGAAGAAGTTAGAGAGGAGATTTTAGATTAGGGAAGGTCCCAGAGAAAAGAAATCTTTGCTCACTTCCAGGCTGATTCCTAGCAAGAGAGAGAGATAAAATCCTATATTTGGGGGCTCTGAAAGCAGAAGGAAGAATATTATGCTTCCTACCTGGCTACTCATGGAGGCTACAAGACCCACTGAATGTTTCATGCATCCTCATGATGAAAAACAGTACAGGAGATGGCTACCTAGTGTACCATTTATACAGACGTATGGGCCAGAGAGGAACCTCCGACAATATTGGCTGAGCCTTCCTCCCACAGGGCATGGGGAGCTGCCGACCTTCTGACGTGAAACATTGTGCATCACCCTAAGAATACAGAGTTACTATTACAATGACTTTAAAATTAAGTTCAATTATGTCTTATAAAATTTTATACAACCAACAGAGAACTATTACATTTTTCAGGAATAGAGAAGACACAGGTGAATATTATCTTCACCATGCCTCACCTTGTGTCTGGAAGATCTCACCAAACTTCACTACTCTCTAATTTGGAAGATTAGCCAATTTAAATTATTCTACAGCAGCTGGTGACTAGATACAGTTGAATGCATTTATACAGAGTTGTCTCATGATATTGTAAAAGAACACCAATATTTTCAGATGATGCTTTCACAAAGCCATAAAATGACCATTTGAGACACGGTTGTATGCAAATAAATTCTCTCATCAGCTTCTGCATCTCCAGTGCAATTTGACACATAAATGCAGGCAGAGTGGAGGACTGAAGGCTAACAAAAAATTGGACGTGGCCAGAAGTCTCCCTCTTCACATCACAGCTTTATCGTTGTCAAGATGAAAGGAGGATCCTGGTCTCTGCTCTCACTTCAAAGCTGTCCAGGCATTAAATCTTTAACATGCTCATGCCTTTAGCAGAAGGCTTTTGAAGACAGGGAAAATTGATGTGAATTCCAGGGGAGTAAAAGGTGATTTTTCTCTACAAAAACGTAAATCATTCTGATGGATCTTAACAAGTCCAGTAAGAGGGGGAGTATGTTGAGATAACGTAGAAAATGCTGCGACACATTGAGGAGGAGAATGGAATGTGAAGTTGAGTGTCCCCTTTGGAAGAAAGCTCAGAAAGAGTCAAAGAGGTGAGATCTGCCTCTGTGCTCATAGAAAGTAGTTAAAATTTCAAATTTAAAGACTCAATTGACTGGTCTTAAATCATTATTGTTTGTCTTTTTTTCTTCCAGTTTTATTCAGACATAATTTACATACAGCAAGTATATAAATTTAAGGTGTACAGCATAATGATTTGACTTACATACATCATGAAATGATTACAAGCTTAGGAAACATTCAGCATCTCATGTACGTACAAAATAAAAGAAAAAATATTTTTCATATAAGGACTCAGGATTTATTCCGTTAACACCTCTCATATATAATATACAGCAATGTTTATTGCATTAATCATGCTGTACATTACATCCCTAGTACTTGTTTATCTTATAACTGGAAGGTTGTACCTTTTAACCACCTTCAACTAACTCCCCCTCGCCCTTCCCACCCTGCCTCTGGCAACTACAAAAATGATCTATTTTTCTATGAGTTTGTTTGTTTGTTTGCTTGTTTGCTTTGAAGTATAATTGACCTGCACCACTATGGTGGTTCCTGGTGTACAACATAGTGATTTATTATTTCTATACATTACAAAATGATCACCATGATAAGTCTGGTTACCATCGGTCATCATACAAAGACACTACATTATTACTAACTACTTTTCCCACCTTCATTTCATCCCCGTGACTCCTTTATTTTTTAACTGGAAGTTCGTACAGCTTACTTTCCCTCTCCTATTTCACTCCTCCCCCTATTCTCCTCCCCTCTGGCAACCACCTGTTGGCTCTCTGTAGCTAGGACTTGGTTTGCTTTGTTAGCTTTCTTCATTTGCTTTGTTTGTTAGATTGCCCATATAAGTGAAATTGTGCAGTATTTGTCTTTCTCTAATCTGACTAATTTCACTTAGGTAATACCCTTTAGGTCCATATATATATATGTATATATACACATATATATGGGGGAGGGGCAAAATAGGTGAAGGGGATTCAGAGGTACAAACTACTAGGTATAAAAGAAATAAGTTACAAGGATGTAATGTACAGCACAAAGGATATAGTCAATATTTTATAATAACTTTGCATGGAGTATAATCTATAAAAATATCAAATTACTATGTTATACACCTGCAACTAATAAAATATTGTAAGTCAACTATACTCCAATTTTTAAAAATGAAAGCAAATCACATTTTTTAAAAAAGTAGCAGCTCTGTTCTTTTTTTTTTTCCTGAAGTGAGCTTTTCCTCTTGGCAAATGATTGCTCTGCCTGAAGCTATTTGTCACTAGGGTGGGGACAGAAGGGTGGAGTTACCATGTCTGCCATATTCTCAGCATCTCATCATTACAGTTTAATTCTTCATGTCTGTTTCCAATGGGAAACCCTCTCCACAATGTAGCATCATCTACTTCATGAGTTAGGGTAAGAGGTGAACAAGGAGTGCTGTTCTATGGTGGCGGTACAAGTTATCACAGTGATTTCCTCATTGTCTTGATACCAACACTTCACCTCATCATGGTATAAGCTGATATCATCATGGCCAGTGAACACTTACTGAACATTCATTATAAGTTTACCAAAGAGAATGCGAAGAGTACTCATTCTTGATTGCTATGGGCTTTCTATTTGGGGGAAAGGGCACATAGATAAAAGCAATCCAGTTTTCTAGACTGTCAGGTCTGGATTTCATTGTATCCCACTTATAAGCTACAAACAGTTTCCTGGATGCTTAGAAGAAGACACGAGATCCTGAGTCAGAAACAAAGGACTTTGTTATTCACAGCGGAGTAAGCATCAGTAGACCTTGGGGAACCCACTGCTTTTCCAGCCACAGGCAAGCTAGCCCGCTCCTTGTCCAAGGCGGATACCCTACCTCATCTCACAGGGTACCAGCTGCATAAACAAACATGAAAAATGGCCTGGGTAACAGGGCCTTGCAGTCTCAGTATGCCCAGCAAGACATATAGGAACTCGAGAAGCCCAAGTAAGACTGTCTTTCTCAACAGAAGCAGAAAGTCAAATGATCAATATGGATGACAGCACCACTGACATCTGGAGATCAGAAGTAAGAGGACCCTCATGCCTTAGGGGAATTGATGATGACATTGGCTACAAAAAAACTGCTGGTTACTGTAATATGTTTATTACCAGCTTACCTCTATAGGCAGCAGTGGGTTGCTTACAAGGAAAAAAAAAAAAAAAAAAGCAGGGAGGAAGAGGAGGAATGGGTCTTCTGGAGTTTTAATACTGTACTTATTAATAGTTGAGATTGGACTAACCACACTGAGAGATCCAATGTAAAAATATCATTCTGAACATACATCCTCGACGATTTGAAGGAAGGGGTGTTAGATGCAGGAATCTGATTATAATCGAGTGAGTTGAAATGTTATCTTCATCCAGACATTTCGATATATTTTCTATTATATATCCCTCCTTAGTGACAACAGAAACAATGGGAACAATGCCTGTGTTTTAAGTTGCAATTAGCTGCCTAGCGGTTGATGGGAGGATGGGGATTTCAAACCCCTTATGCTCCCATTAGATAAAAATCTGACATGTAAGTCATCATTATTCAGCAGCATGAGGCCAAGTAAATTAGTGGCAGGCCAATTCCTGCTCCACACCCATGTCTGCCTGGCCCCGTTCCCTCAGTGAGGTCCAGAGCCACATAAGAGATTGTAGCCACTAGTGACCTTTTGTTCCAGAAGCTCCGCTGATTCTAGCAGGAAATAGGGTTTCCTCCACTTGGTTTCAGAGGACACTGCACGTGACCTTGAAGTATTTTGTGATCCTATTTTGAGGCCAACAGCAATGAAGCAGCAACATTTCCCAGATGAAAGTAGTTGACATCAGGCCTACACAAGACTGACAGACAGTTAGGAAGCAGACCAGGACTCCTTGTTTTGGAGAGGAGATCTGTATCCATGATTACAGCCCCTGTCTCTCTACACTATCAATTTATGGAAGACAGAACATTGAAAAGTGGAAATCACTGGCTAGCACTATAATATTATTTAATATGAATAAGTGGCCCAAATAAACATGTGAAAATCAATGTTTTTTTCAAAAGAAATGTTGATCAACTTTCTTATTCATAGTTTACATACTGAGTCTTTGATCAGGAAAAAGCTCTCTTCTCTCTTTGTCCGTGTGTGTGTGTGTGTGTGTCAGGAATTCCAGAATCTATTTGTGCATTTTTTACTAAAATCCCTCTTTAGGAGAAAAAAGTAAGTTTTCATTTGCATGCAGAAGAAAAGAGCTTTGGGAAATCTTTGTGTCACTTAATTGGAGGAGCTCTTTGCCACTCCCTGAACCTGCCTCTTCCCTCCTCCTGTTTCTCTCTAATTATCCCATTTCCTTGTTCACAGCCTGCTCTTACTTACCCAAACACCTAAACATCATTTCTTCAGAGATTTTCAAGTATGTATATATCACCAAGTGCTGTGACCACCTCAGCTGTGTTTGCATTTTAAAAGAGGAAATTTGTATTTCAAAAAAAAATATGGTCTATTACTAACAGTGGCTTTTGGAGGGGTATCTTTGGTGGGAAGGAGGGCTCTTCTCCCAATTCTAAAGCTACAAAGCTTTTAACAAAACATCTGGTCTGCTTCTGCATAAGTCAATCTTCAGTCCACTTCACCAAACAGAGGATTTCTGTGCCCAAACACAGACCAAATCATTGACTTTAGGCCTATTTATGGACACTGTTAACTATCCAATGAAAAACTTTGCAGTTCCAGCAGTCGACCAGATATTTTGTCTGATATCAAGCATCCAGATGCTATTTGAGAACACACAGACCTTTGGTTGAATTTTTCAATTGTCATCGGGTATTTGGCACTAAATACACACAGCCTTTAGAAACCACAGAAGGAACTCATTCTCCAGGCATTTCGTGTAATCCGCCTACAATGTGGTCTTTCTGTTCTAAAAGAAAGTTCCACTGTCCCTCGAAAGTGGCAGCAGCAAGCACATCTGTCATATTGAGAACTTGGATATTTAGGAGGCTCTTTTGATCTCTGGGGAAAGCTGGTGCCACTCAGGAGGCGAAGCGGCTCCTCGTGTCATTCGGGACAGGCCAGCCGTGGTAACCCCAAATGCTTCCGATTTCAGTGGCTTAAACAACAAAAGCTTATCTTTCACTTACGCTACATGTCCAACGTGGGTCTGGGGTGGTAGTTGGGGGGGAGGGGTGGAGGGTGTCCACTCAGTAGTCACGCAGGGCCCCAAGTTGAAGGAGTCTCTACGTCAGCACATATTTCTGCGTTTGCCTCACAGGGAGGAGGAGCAGAGCTGGAGGGTCTCTTATTGGCATTTTGTAAACTCTCCTCCGGAAAGGATCCTCCCCATCGGCCAGAACTGGTCCCAAGGACGGCCCTAACTACAAGCAGTCCGGAAAGCACAGGTCCCCTGCCTGTGCCCCAGGAGGAGGACAGAACCACATATCAGGCAACAGTAGTAATATCTGTCACGTTCATTCAGGTTTAAAAGAAAAAAAAAATCACCAAGATGGAATTTCCTTAAAGCTGGATTTCTTTCAAGGGCAAAATCAAGCACTCTTTGGTTCTCTCAGACTAGATACAAGGTAATACGTTATCAATACATTATTACACTGGAAACATGTTTTATTTAAAACTTAAAAGTTTATTCTGTCAAGGACCTTCTTACTCTGCACCCCATCAAACCGAAAAAGAAACAACCAAAAGCAAGAGAAAGAATACATGTTAAAACTTAAGTTCCTCATTTAAAGCATGTAAAGGCTCTAACTGTAGATTCAAACAATGGAAAAACAAATCTACTTGCCTACTGGCAAAAACATTACTCTTTAATGAGAACATGCCCTGTGCTTCAAAATCTCATCACCAGGGATAACCACTGTTCCATGTGGTACACATTCAATTTTCCGACATGTAGGCAAATACGTGTTTGTTTTTAGAAAATAGGGATTATACTCTATACTTTGATATCCCATTTTTTAAACTATCCAGTGTTCTTGTAATCATTTTACAATTATTTGAAACAATTTCCGTAGCTACATAAGATAAATAAAAAAATGTATTTATTTCACCATTTTCCTTTTGGGCATTTAGCTCGCTTGTCATGTAAATTTATATTTATTTATGTGATTATTTGATGAACATTTGTTTGCCTCACCAGATTGTAAACTCTTGGGTTTGTTTTTGGTCACCATTACATTCTCATTCCATATATAGATATATCCATATATATTTCAGATTCTTTTCCCTTAGAGGTTATTACAAATAGTGAATATAGTTCCCTGTGCTATACAGTAGGTCCTTGTTGTTTATCTATTTTATATATAGTAGTGTGTATATGTTAATCCCAAACTCCTAATTTATGCCCCCCTTCCCTTTGGTAACCATAAGTTTGTTTTCTATGTCTGTGGATCTATTTCTGTTTTGTAAATAAGTTCATTTGTATCACTTTTTTTAGATTCCACATATAAGCGATATTGAGCATCTGCTGAATGAACCAGTGGAACTACTTTTCAGTTCTTATCAGCCTCATCCACAAAACATCTCTGATCCTCACCTCAGCTCTACATGATGGTCTCTCCCTCTTCTAAAACTTCCCTGTAGTTCTTCTTTTTTTATAACTCCCTTGCAGGATCAGAGAAAAAAATACTATTTATTGAGCACTATTATGTGCCAGGCACTGTTCTAGACATAGTCTAGTTAATTTGGGGAAATTCTCAGTCATTATTATTCCAAATATTTCGTCTTTTCCTTTCTCTCGTTCTTCTCCTTCTGGTCATCCCATTACATATATTGGATTGGCCAAAAAGTTCATTCGGTTAGCAACTCCATTGTTCAATAAAGTTCTTCGTGAAAATGAAAAATGTCTTTTATTTTTACTCAAAACCGAACGAACTTTTTGGCCAAACCAACACATCATACCTTTTGTAGTTGTCCCACAGCTCTTGGATAGTCTGTCCTGTTTGTTTCAATTTTTGTGCTCTTTGCTTTTCACTTTTGGAGGTTTCTACTGCTATACGCTCAAGCTCAGAGAGTCTTTCCTCCATGTGTCTATAAGTTCACCAAAGGCGATCTTCATTCCTGTTTAGTGTTTCTTTATATATATAAATTTATTTATTTATTTATTTTTGGCTGTGTTGGGTCTTTGTTGCTGCACGCAGGGCTTTCTCTAGTAGTGGCGAGAGGGAGCTACTCTTTGTTGCAGTGCATGGGCTTCTCACTGCAGTGGCTTCTCTTGTTGTGGAGCACGGGCTCTAGGCACGCAGGCTGAGTAGTTGCACAGGCTTAGTTGCTCCGAGGCATGTGGGATCTTCCCAGACCAGGGCTCGAACCCATGTCTCCTGCATTGGCAGGCAGATTCTTAACCACTGTGCCACCAGGGAAACCATCTGTTTAATGTTTTAATCAATGGCATTTCTTTTAAATTCTTTCTTAGAATTTCCATCTCTCAGCTTGCATTGCCCATCTATTCTTGCATGCTGTCTACTTTATCTGCTAGCGCCCTTAGCATATTAATTATAGTTGTTTTAAATTACCTGATAATTCCAACATCCCTGCCATGTCTGGTTCTGATGCTTCTTTCTCTTCAAACTGTGTTTTTTACACAGTCTGTCTCTTGAATTTGGGCGGGGGGGGGGGGGCCAGCAGTTTGCCCTATGACATTAATCCTCTTATGGATCTAAGAAGAGTTATTGATTTTTCAGTTTGTTCAGTTCTTTTATTTATTGTTAGAACAGAGTGGTGACTTTAGGCTTCAGTTTCTGCCTCTGTTGAATCAGGGAGGGGTTCCCAGGGGTGTAATTCAAGTTCATGCCGTGCCCACACACCCTCTAAGAAGGTGGACCATGACTTCTCGCCATCTTACCCGAGGAGAAAGTGCTTGCCTGATGAACAGCTAATTTAGAGGGTGGCCAGGGTCTTAGGAGATGGACAAGTACAAGATCTCTATCCAGCAGGAAGGAGGGAGACTATCTGAAGCAACCAGATCCTTTGAATTTGAGTTTGGTTTGAATTTGTGACCTGCAGAGAGCATCAGCCCTTGCCAGTCTGAGCAGAAGCATAAATCAGGCAGAGAGAGCAGTGGTAGAAAGAATGAGTCAGGACGAGCCATGAACAAGCCGCAGCTGGAGCGGCAGCCCCTGACCCAGGAGTAAATGCTGGGAGTTGTTCAGTCACAGAGTTGCTGCCAGAATCGGGACATGGTGCTGTCATCAAATGACCTTACGTTCAGGCCCCAGATGGCCTGGTGAGGGCTGTTTCTGTTGTTTCCCCTCCTGTCTCCTTAGCTAACCTGGAAGAGCCTAATTAACACATGTGTAAGTAAATGAGGCTCTTCTCTGGCTCAAATATTCTAGAATTATGCTGAGTACAGTAAAAACTCATTAATCCAGATCACTTCTTCCAAATTTCTAATTATCTCATTTGGACTAAGCTGAAGTTTATTTTTGCTCAGCAAAATTTTACTATGGATAGCTCAAATTATAAAGAAAGTGGGTAAAGGAATTGTTTAAAATATTTAAGGAGACTAGCGGTTAATTTAATATATTAATTTAAAACTATTTTATCTGTTTATTAAAAAGATATGACCCAAGGAACTTCAATTAGGCAGAATGAATAAATATTGTTTACCATTACCTTTTCTTCCCCAAAATACTTACTGATTCTCTCTATGGCCTAGGCACTGTGCTAATACACACACACACATATATCACATACATATATATGTATATATATATATATATACATACACACAAATACACACACACACACACACACACACACACATACACATATAATAGACCTTGTCATTCAGCAGCTTAGAGACTAATGGAGAAGACAAATAAAAAAATACATTGGTGTGATAAATGCCAAGATACAGGTGTACACACAGTGGGTTAACAAGCATAAAAGAGGACCATCTAAGGTACCATAGAGGTTGAGGTCCAGAAAGATTTTCTGGGGATGGCAGGATGTATAGGAAAAAATTATACTCCTCCTCCTGTGTGTTTCTTCTCTACTCTCAATACCCTATTATCACACTCACAACACTTCTGACACCAGATGTGTGGCTCTTTTTATTCACACACCAAGAAATTCTCTGCAACACCAGCTGGTTGTCTACAATTCAGTACAAGTCTGACATTAAGTGGGGTTAGCACAGACCCCACAGGTTAAGGGTTCAGTCCCAAAAGACTGCCTCCCCTACTTCAGACCCAATCACAAGTCGTAGGACCCCAGGTTACTCACAACTTCTGTCCAACTTGGCTACAAACTGGGGATTCCTATGACTCCCCCCTCCCTTGGATTCATTTACTTCCTAGAACAGCTCATAGAACTCAGGGAAACACTTACATTTACCGGTTTGTTATA